>NW_027136906.1:639808-959713 GCF_040869045.1 Eurosta solidaginis | reverse complement strand
AATGACCCTGACGGGCTCCCGGGCGGATCTCAAAAACCATCCAGAAAATATCCAGGAAGGGTCCCTAATTTATCCCGACATACTCCAGAAAAAGTTCCGAAATGGCTCCCAGGGGATCCACGACGGATCGCGAAAAACATACAGAAATGATTCCGGAAGGATCCCAAAATGGTCCTGAAATAGTCCGGAAATGACCCAGATGGGATCCCGCACAGATCCAGAAATGATCCCGGAAGGGTGCAAAAACTATCCCGGAAAAGTAACAAAAAATCCGGAAATGGCTCCTACGGCATCCCGGACGGATCCAGAAATGATCTCGAAAGTTCCCCAAATGTTCCCAAAATGGTCCCGAAATGACCCTGATGGATCCGTCAAACCATCAAGAAATTATGTCGAAAGGGTCCCAAATTGATCCCGAAATAATACAGAAAAAGTCACGAAACGACCCCTACAGGATCCCCAAATGATCCCGTATTAGCCCCGAAAAGGTCCCGAAATAACCCCGACGGGATCCCGGACAAATCCCGAAAACCATCCAGAAATGATGCCGGAAGAAATCCCAAATGATTCCGAAAAAGTCCCGCATTGATTCCGACGGGATCCCGAACGGATACCGAAAATCATCCAGAAGTGATACCAGAAAGGTCCTCAAATGATCACCTAATAGTCCCGAAATTACCCTTAAGGGGTCATGGACGGATCCCATAAACCATCCAGAAATGATCCCGATATAGTCCCGAAGAAGTCCCGAAATGACCCTGACGGGATCTCGAACGCACCCCTAAATGACCCCGACCAGATCCTGAAAGCCATCTCTAAATTATCCCGAAAAAGTCCCGAAATGACCCTGACTGGACCCCGAAAGGATCCCGAAAACTTTCCAGAAATGATGCCGGAAAGGTCCCCCTATCTAGAAATGATGTGGAAAGGGCCCGCAAATGATCCCGTATTAGTCGAGAAAAAGTCCCGAAATGACCCCGACGGGATGCCGAACGAATCCCAAAAATCATCCAGAAATGATGCCGGAAGGGACACCAAATGATCCCGAAAAAGTCCCGCAATTACTCCGACGGGATCCTGAACGGATACCGAAAACCATCCAGAAGTGATGCCGGAAAGGTCCTCAAATGATCACCTAATAGTCCCAAAATGACCCTGACGGCATCCCGGACGAATCCTGAAAACCAATCTTAAATGATGCCGAAAAAGTCCCGAAATGACCCTGATGGGACACGGAAAGGATCCCGAAAACTAACCAGAAATGATGCCGGAAAGGTCCTCAAATGATCTCCCAATAGTTCCGAAAAGACCCTGACGGGATCCCGAACAGATCCCGACAACTATCCAGAAATTATACCGAAAGGGCCCGCAAATTATCCCGTATTAGTCGAGAAAAAGTCCCGAAATGACCCCGACGGGATGCCGGACGAATCCCAAAAACCATCCAGAAATGATGTCGGAAGGGACCCCAATGATCCCGAAAAAGTCCCGCAATTATTCCGACGGGATCCTGAACGGATACCGAAAACCATCCAGAAGTGATGCCGGAAAGGTCCTCAAATGCAAACCTAATAGCCCCAAAATTACCTTGACGGCATCCCGGACAAATCCCGAAATCCATCCAGAAATGATCTTGGGAAGGTCCCAAAATGATCCCGAAATAGTCTCGGAAAAGTCCAGAAATTACCCTGACGGGTTCCCGGACGAATCCTGAAAGACATCCTCAAATGATCCCGAAAAAACCCCGAAATGACCCTGACGGGATCCCGAAAGGATTCCGAAAACTATCCAGAAATGATGCCGGAAAGGTTCCCAATGACCCCCTAATAGTCCCGAAATGACCGTGACGGGATCCCGAACGGATCCCGGCAACTATCCAGAAATAATGCCGAAAGGGTCCGCAAATGATCCCGTATTAGTCGAGAAAAAGTCCCGAAATAACCCCGACGGGATCCCGGACGAATCCCAAAAACCATCCAGAAATGATGCCGGTAGGTATCCCAAATGATCCCGAAATAATCCCGAAACGACCTCGTCGGCATCCCGGACGGATACCGAAAATTATCCAGAAATGATGCCGGAAAGGTCCACAAATGAGCCCTAATATATCCGAAATTACCCTGATGGGATCCCGGACGGATCCCGAAAACCATCCAGAAATGATGCCGAAGGGGTTACCAAATGATCCCGTATTAGTCGCGAAAAAGTCCCGAAATGACCCCGACGGCATCCCGGACGGATCCCGAAAACCATCCAGAAATGATGCCGGAAGAGCCCCAAATGATCCCGAAAAGGTCCCCAAATGACCCCGACGAGATCCCGGACGGATACCGAAAACCATCCAGAAATGATACCGGTAGGTATCCCAAATGATCCCGAAATAGTCCCGAAATGACCCCGTCCGGATCCCGGACGGATCCCGAAAACTATCCAGAAATGATGTCAAAAGGGTCCCCAAATGATCCCGCATTAGTCGAGAAAAAGTCCCGAAATGACCCCGACGGGATCCCGGACGGATCCCGAAAACCATACAGAAATGATGCCGGAAGAGCCCCCAAATGATCCCAAAAAAGTCCCCAAATGACCCCGACATACTCCAGAAAAAGTTCCGAAATGGCTCGAGGGAATCAACGACGGATCGCGAAAACCATACAGAAATGATTCCGGAAGGATCCCAAAATGATCCCGAAATAGTCGGGAAATGACCCAGATGGGATCCCGCGCAGATCCAGAAATTATGCCGGAAGGGTCCCCAAATGATCCCGAAATAAAACAGAAAAAGTCACGAAACGACCCCTAGGGGATCCCCAAATGATCCCGTATTAGCCCCGAAATAGTCCCAAAATTACCCTGACGGGATCCCGAAAGGATTCCGAAAACAATCCAGAAATGATGCCGGAAAGGTCCTCAAATGATCCCCTAATAGTCCCGAAATGACCGTGACGGGATCCCCACAACTATCCAGAAATGATGCCGAAAGGGTCCGCAAATGATCCCGTATTAGTCGAGAAAAAGTCCCGAAATGACCACGACGGGATCCCGGACGAATCCCAAAAACCATCCAGAAATGATGCCGGTAGGGATCCCAAATGATCCCGAAATAGTCCCGAAATGACCTCGTCGGCATCCCGGACGGATCCCGAAAATTATCCAGAAATGATGCCGGAAAGGTTACCAAATGATCCCCTAATAGTCCCGAAATTATCCTGATGGGATCCCGGACGGATCCCGAAAACCATCCAGAAATGATGCCGAAAGGGTTCCAAAATGATCCCGTATTAGTCGCGAAAAAGTCCCGAAATGACCCCGACGGGATCCCGGACGGATCCCGAAAACTATCCAGAAATGATGCCGGAAGAGCCCCAAAATGATCCCGAAAAAGTCCCGAAATGACCACGACGGGATCCCGGACGGATCCCGAAAACCATCCAGAAATGATGCCGGAAGAGCCCCAAAATGACCCCGAAAAAGTCCCCAAATGACCCCGACGAGATCCCGGACGGATCCCGAAAACCATCCAGAAATGATGCCGGAAGAGCCCCCAAAAGATCCTGAAAAAGTCCGCAAATGACCCCGACGAGATCCCGGACGGATCCCGCAAACCATTCAGAAATGATGCCGGAAGAGCCCCCAAATGATACCGAAAAAGTCCCCAAATGACTCCGACGAGATCCCGGACGGATCCCGAAAACCATCCAGAAATGATGCCGAATGATCCCGTATTAGTCGCGAAAAAGTCCCGAAATGACCCCGACGGGATGCCGGACGAATCCCGAGGACCATCCAGAAATGATGTCTAAAGGGACCCAAACTAACCCCGAAAAAGTCCCGTAATGATCCCGGAAACCATCAATAATTTATCTCTCGAAGGTACGCAAATGATCCCGAAAGTACCCCGACGGGATCCCGGACGGATCCCGAAAACCATCCAGAAATGATGCCAGAAGGGTCCCCAAATGATCGCGAAATTGTCCCGAAATGATTCCGGAATAGTCCCGAAAATGTCCCAAAATAACCCCGACGGGATCCTGGACGGATCCCGAAAACTATACAGAAATGATCCCGGAAGGGTCCCAAAATGATCCCGAAATAGTCCTGAAAAAGTCCCGAAATTACCCCGGCGTAATCCCGGACCGATCCCGAAAACCATCCAGAAATGATCCCGGAAGGGTCTCGATACGACCCTTACGGGATTACAAATAAGGTGAAGCTAATTATAAAACCATGTTAATACGGCAGCAGGCGCATTGGAGCGAACAAAAAGTTACATAGAAACATACAGGTAAAGCTAATAAAAGCGTGCTAATAAAAACAATTGATGGAGGGCGGATGGCGGGAGTAGAGGAGAGGACCACTGATCGTTCCTCCAAAATTGTTTAGATCTCGTTCTGTATGTACCAGATACCAAAAACTATTGATTTAGAAGAAAATTTATATTGAGTTATAACAATTTATAGATTTTACACCAGAGGGGGTGATAAAGGGGGGAGGGCGGAGGGTGTCACTGCTTACTTTGTAAGCCCTCGACTTATTTGACCCCTTGAGTCTGTGATATTGGTGAAGACCAGTATACGTAAAGTTATAATGTGTAAAAATTATTGAAAAATTATTTCTCGAAGGGGTCGTGGGACCCCCACCCCTCTTTCCATGTTCGTAAAAAATTTCGCTAGTAGACCACTGTCTGTGTCCCAAATTTCATCAAAATCCGTGTAGCCATTCTGGCGTGATTCAGTCGCAAAGACGAAAAAATATAATAATTAAATTATAAGTGTTCCTAGGGGGCGGGGACCACGCCCCTTTTGAAAAATATATAGCTAGTAGATCCTTCTAGAATATTGGCTATATGTGTGCAAAATTTCATCCAAATCGCTCCAGCCGTTCTTGCGTTATTGAGTCACAAAGACAAACGTCTGGACAAACATCCAAACATCCAAACATCCAAACATCCAAACATCTTAACATCCAAACTTTCCCATTTATAATATACTAGCCTTTACCCGCGGCCCCGTCCGCAAGGAGAAAATAAAATATATGTGCTATTCACGTTAGCATGCTTATCAAGTTGTCTGTTTAAAAATTTTTTCTGTCAATGTATTTTATTTTTTAATACAGTAAAAAAAAAGAACTAACTGAGCTGATGGGCACGCTTACATGAATAGTACAATACACTTTTTTAGAATTAAAAAAAATACATTTTGTTTCTAAGTTAAATTAATTGATATGACAGGGGTGAAAGAATTACTACTCATAGAACAAAGGAGTGAAACTACAATTAGCTAAAACCAAAAAGAAGTTTTTAAATGAAAGCAGTGTTGCTTTTTCGGGTATTTAGTTGGTTAAAATATTACAAAAATTTTAATTATAGTTGTAATAGTTCGTTACAGGATTCATTTAAAAATAGAACGAAAAATCTGTGATATATTAAAGATAAAACATACCGAATTTTAATTACGAATAATTTGCCGTAAATCCACGGCCATGTGTGCTGAATTACCGGTTTCGAAGAGACCTAAAATGATCCCGGAAGTGTCCCTAAATGACACCAAATAGTCACGAAATTATGCCGACGGGATCCTGGACAAATCTCGAAAACTATCCAGAAATGATGTCGGAAGGGTCCCAAAATAATCCCGAAGTAGTCACGAAAAGTCCCGAAATGACCCTGACGGGATCCCGGACGGATCCCGAAAACCATCCAGATTTGATTCCTGAACGGTCCGCAAATGATCCCGATATAGTCCGAAAAAACTCTGACGGGATCCCGGACAAATCCAGAAAATCGCCCAGAAATTATCCCGGAGGAGTCCCAAAATGATTCCGAAATAGTAGTCACGAAAAAGGCCCGAAATGACCCTGACGGGATCCCGAAAACCATCCAGAAATGACTCTGGAGGGATCCCCAAATGATCCCGGAAAAGTCCACAAACCAACCAGAATTGATCTCTGAAGGTTCCGCAAATGATCCCGAAATAGTCCCGAAAGTCACGAAAAACTCAGACCCATCCCGAAAATCATGAAGAAATTATCCTGGAAGGGTCCCAAAATTACCCCGAAATAACTCCGACGGGATCCCGGACAGATCCCGAAAATCATCCAGAACTGAGCTCTGAAACGTCCGCAAATAATCCAGAAATAGTCTGGAAAAAGTCCCGAAAAAACTCCGTCGGGATCCCGGACAGATCCCGAAAATCACCCAGAAATTATGTCGGAGGGGTCCCAAAATGATTCCGAAATAGTCCCGAAAAAGTCCCGAAATGACCTTGAGGGGATCCCAGACCGATACCGAAAACCATCCAGAATTGATCTCTAAAGCGTCCGCAATTTATCCCAGATAAAGTCGCGAAAAAACTACGAAGGGATCCCGAACAGATCCCGAAAATCATAGAGAAATTATCCCGTAAGGGTCCCAAAATGATCCCGAAATAGTCCCGAAAAGGCGCGAAATAACCCTGACGGGATCCCGGACGGATCCCGAAAACCACCCAGAAATGATCTTTAAGGGCAACTGACCCCGAAATAGTCGTGAAAAAATCCCGAAATTACCCCGACGGGATCCCGAAAACCATCCAGAAATTATCCCTGAAGGATCCCCAAATGATCCAAGAACAGTCTCGAAATTCCCTGACATTTTCCCGAAAAAGTAAAAAAATAAACCCGACGGGATCTCGGACGGATCCCGAAAACGATCCAGAAATGATGCCGGAAGGGACCCCAAATGATCCCGAAAAATTCCCAAAATTCCCCCGATGGGATCCCGGACGGATCCCGGACCATACAGAAATGATGCCGGTTGGTACCCCAAAATGATCCCGAAATAGGCCAGAAATGACCCCGTCGGGATCCCGGACGGATCCCCAAAAGTATACAGAAATGATGCTGGAAGGTGAAATGATCCCCTTAAAGAAAGATGAAAAATGAAATGATCCCCTTATAGTTCCGAAATGATCCTGACGTGATTCCCGACGGATCCCGGAAACTATCCAGAAATGATGCCGGAAAGGTTCCCAAGTTATCCCCAAATAGTCCCGAAATTACCCTGACGGTATCCCGGACGGATCACGAAAACCATCCGGAAATGATGGCGAAAGGGTCCCCAAATGATCCCGCATTAGTCGCGGGTTCCGAAATGACCCTGACGGGATCCCCGAAGGATCCCGAAAACTATCCAGAAATGATGCCGGAAAGGTTCCCAAGTTATCCCCAAATAGTCCCGAAATTACCCTGACGGTGCCCCGGACGGATACCGAAAACCATCTAGAAAAGTGGCTGGAAGATACCCCAAATGACCCCGAAAAAGTCCTGAAATGATCCAGACGGGATCCCGGACAAATCCCGAAAACTATCCATCTAGGTACCCCAAATGATCCCGAAATAGTCCCGAAATGACCCCGCCGGGATCACGGGCGGATCCCGAAAAAGTCCTGAAATTACCCCGACGGGATCCCGTACGGATCCCGAAAATCATCCAGAAATGATGAAGGTAGGTACCCAAATGATCCCGAATTAGTCCCAAATGATCCCGACGGGATCCCGGACGGATCCCGAATACCAACCAGAAATGATGCCGGTAGGTACCCCAAATGGTCCCGATATGACCCCGTCGGGATCCCGCACGGATCCCTAAAACTATCCAGAAATGATGCCGGAAAGGTCCCCAAATAACCCCTTAATAGTCCCGAAATTACGCCGACGGAATCCCGGACGGATCCGGAAACCATCCAGAAATGATGCCGGAGGAGACCCAAAATGATCCCGCTAAAGTCCCAAAATGACCCCGACAGGGTCCCGGACGGATCCCGTAAACCATCCAGAAATGATGCCGGTAGGTACCCCAAATGGTCCCGATATGACCCCGTCGGGATCCCGAACGGATCCCTAAAACTATCCAGAAATGATGCCGAAATGGTCACCAAATGATCCTGTATTAGTCGAGAAAAAGTTCCGAAATGACTCCGACGGGATCCCGGATGGATCCCGAAAACCATCTAGAAATGATGCCGGAAGAGACCCCAAATGATCCCGCAGAGGTCCCAAAATGACCCCGACAGGATCCCGGACGGATCCCGAAAACCATCCAGAAATGATGCCGGAGGAGACCCCAAATGATCCCGCTAAAGTCCCAAAATGACCCCGACAGGGTCCCGGACGGATCCCGTAAACCATCCAGAAATGATGCCGGAAGAGACCCCAAATGATCTCGCAAAAGTCCCAAAATGACCCCGACAGGATCCCGGACGGATCTCGTAAACCATCCAGAAATGATGCCGGAAGAGACCCCAAATGATCCCGCAAAAGTCCCAAAATGACCCCGACAGGATCCCGGACGGATCCCGAAAACCATCCAGAAATGATGCCGGGAGAGACCCCAAATGATCTCGCAAAAGTCCCAAAAGGACCCCGACAGGATCCCGGATGGATCCCGTAAACCATCCAGAAATGATGCCGGAAGAGAACCCAAATGATCCCGCAAAAGGCCCAAAATGACCCGACAGGATCCCGGACGGATCCCGTAAACCATCCAAAAATGATGCCGGAAGAGACCCCAAATGATCCCGCAAAAGCCCCAAAATGACCCCGACAGGATCCCGGACGGATCCCGAAAACCATACAGAAATGATGCCGGAAGAGACCCCAAATGATCCCGCAAAAGTCTCAAAATTACCCCAACAGGATCCCGGACGGATCCCGTAAACCATCCAGAAATGATGCCGGAGGAGACCCCAAATGATCCCGCTAAAGACCCAAAATGACCCCGACAGGGTCCCGGACGGATCCCGTAAACCATTCAGAAATGATGCCGGAAGAGACCCCAAATGATCTCGCAAAAGTCCCAAAATGACCCCGACAGGGTCCCGGACGGATCCCGTAAACCATTCAGAAATGATGCCGGAAGAGACCCCAAATGATCTCGCAAAAGTCCCAAAATGACCCCGACAGGATCCCGGACGGATCTCGTAAACCATCCAGAAATTATGACGGAAGAGACCCCAAATGATCCCGCAAAAGTCCCAAAATTACCCCGACAGGATCCCGGACGGATCCCGAAAACCATCCAGAAATGATGCCGGAATGGACCCCAAATGGTCCCGAAATGACACCGACGGGATCCCGGACGGATACCGAAAACCATCCAGAAATGATGCCGGCAGGTACCCCAAATTATCCCGAAATAGTCCCGAAATGACCCTGACGGGATCGCGGACGGATTCCGAAAACCATCCAGAAATGATGCCGATAAGGTCCCCAAATGATCCTGTATTAGTCGAGAAAAAATTCCAAAATGGCTCCGACGGGATCCCGGACGGATCCCGAAAACCATCTAGAATTTATAGCGGAAGGTACCCCAAATGATGCCGAAATAGTCCCGAAATGACATCGACGGGATCCCGGACGGAACCCGAAAACCATCCAGAAATGATGCCGGAGGAGACCCCAAATGATCCCGCTAAAGACCCAAAATGACCCCGACAGGGTCCCGGACGGATCCCGTAAACCATCCAGAAATTATGCCGGAAGAGACCCCAAATGATCCCGCAAAAATCCCAAAATGACCCCGACAGGATCCCGGACGGATCCCGTAAACCATCCAGAAATGATGCCGGAGGAGACCCCAAATGATCCCGCTAAAGACCCAAAATGACCCCGACAGGTTCCCGGACGGATCCCGTAAACCATCCAGAAATGATGCCGGAAGAGACCCCAAATGATCCTGTATTAGTCGAGAAAAAATTCCAAAATGACTCCGACGAGATCCCGGACGGATCCCGAAAACCATCTAGAATTTATAGCGGAAGGTACCCCAAATGATGCCGAAATAGTCCCGAAATGACATCGACGGGATCCCGGACGGAACCTTAAAACCATCCAGAAATGATGCCGAAATAGTCCCGAAATGACATCGACGGGATCCCGGACGGAACCCGAAAACCATCCAGAAATGATGCCGGCTGGTACCCCAAATTATCCCGAAATAGTCCCGAAATGACCCTGACGGGATCGCGGACGGATTCCGAAAACCATCCAGAAATGATGCCGATAAGGTCCCCAAATGATCCTGTATTAGTCGAGAAAAAATTCCAAAATGACTCCGACGGGATCCCGGACGGATCCCGAAAACCATCTAGAATTGATAGCGGAAGGTACCCCAAATGATGCCGAAATAGTCCCGAAATGACATCGACGGGATCCCGGACGGAACCCGAAAACCATCCAGAAATGATGCCGGAGGAGACCCCAAATGATCCCGCTAAAGACCCAAAATGACCCCGACAGGGTCCCGGACGGATCCCGTAAACCATCCAGAAATGATGCCGGAAGAGACCCCAAATGATCCCGCAAAAGTCCCAAATGACCCCGACAGGATCCCGGACGGATCCCGTAAACCATCCAGAAATGATGTCGGAAGAGACCCCAAATGATCCCGCAAAAGTCCCAAAATGACCCCGACAGGATCCCGGACGGATCCCGAAAACCATCCAGAAATGATTTTGTGAGAGACCCCAAATGATCCCGCAAAAGTCCCAAAATGACCCCGACAGGATCCCGGACGGATCCCGTAAAGCATCCAGAAATGATGCCGGAAGAGACCCCTAATGATCCCGCAAAAGTCCCAAAATGACCCCGACAGGATCCCGGACGGATCCCGTAAACCATCCAGAAATGATGCCGGAGGAGACCCCAAATGATCCCGCTAAAGTCCCAAAATGACCCCGACAGGGTCCCGGACGGATCCCGTAAACCATCCAGAAATGATGCCGGAAGAGACCCCAAATGATCCCGCAAAAAGTCCCAAAATTACCCCGACAGGATCCGGACGGATCCCGTAAACCATCCAGAAATGATGCCGGAGGAGACCCCAAATGATCCCGCTAAAGTCCCAAAATGACCCCGACAGGGTCCCGGACGGATCCCGTAAACCATCCAGAAATGATGCCGGAAGAGACCCCAAATGATCCCGCAAAAATCCCAAAATGACGCCGACAGGATCCCCGACGGATCCCGTAAACCATCCCGAAATGATGCCGGAAGAGACCCCAAATGATCCCGAAAAAGTGCCAAAATGACCGCGACAGGATCCCGGACGGATCCCGTAAACCATCCAGAAATGATGCCGGAAGAGACCCCAAATGATCCCGCAAAAGTCCCAAAATGACCCCGACAGGATCCCGGACGGATCCCGTAAGCCATCCAGAAATGATGCCGGAGGAGACCCCAAATGATCCCGCAAAAGTCTCAAAATGACCCCGACAGGATCCCGGACGGATCCCGAAAACCATCCAGAAATGATGCTGGAAGAGACCCCAAATGATCCCGCAAAAGTCCCAAAATGACACCGACAGGATCCCGGACGGATCCCGTAAACCATCCAGAAATGATGCCGGAGGAGACCCCAAATGATCCCGCTAAAGTCCCAAAATGACCCCGACAGGGTCTCGGACGGATCCCGTAAACCATCCAGAAATGATGCCGGAAGAGACCCCAAATGATCCCGCAAAAGTCCCAAAATGACCCCGACAGGATCCCGGACGGATCCCGTAAACCATCCAGAAATGATGCCGGAAGAGCCCCAAATGATCCCGCAAAAGTCCCAAAATGACGCCGACGGGATCCCGGACGGATCCCGTAAACCATCCAGAAATGATGCCGGAAGAGACCCCAAATGATCCCGCAAAAGCCCCAAAATGACCCCGACAGGATCCCGGACGGATCCCGTAAACCATCCAGAAATGATGCCGGAAGAGACCCCAAATGATCCCGCAAAAGTCCCAAAATGACCCCGACAGGATCCCGGACGGATCCCGTAAACCATCCAGAAATGATGCCGGAAGAGACCCCAAATGATCCCGCAAAAGTCCCAAAATGACGCCGACGGGATCCCGGACGGATCCCGTAAACCATCCAGAAATGATGCCGGAAGAGACCCCAAATGATCCCGCAAAAGTCCCAAAATGACGCCGACGGGATCCCGGATGGATCCCTAAAACCATCCAGGAATCATTACGGAAAGGACCCAAACTGACCCCGAAAAAGTCCAGTAATGATCCCGGAAACCATCAAGAATTTATCTCTCGAAGGTACGCAAATGATCCCGAAAGTACCCCGACGGGATCCCGGACGGATCCAGAAAACCATCCAGAAATGATGCCGGAAGGGTCCCCAAATGATCGCGAAATAGTCCCGAAATGATTCCGGAATTGTCCCGAAAATGTCCCAAAATAACCCCGACGGGATCCCGGACGGATCCCGAAAACTATACAGAAATGATCCCGGAAGGGTCCCAAAATGATCCCGAAATAGTCCCGAAAAAGTCCCGAAATTACCCCGGCGTAATCCGGACCGATCCCGAAAACCATCCAGAAATGATCCCGGAGGGTCTCGATATGACCCTTACGGGATTACAAATAAGGTGAAGCTAATTATAAAACCATGTTAATAAGGCAGCAGGCGCATTGGAGCGAATAAAAAGTTACATAGAAACATACAGGTAAAGCTAATAAAAGCGTGCTAATAAAAACAATTGATGGAGGGCGGATGGCGGGAGTAGAGGAGAGGACCACTGACCGTTCCTCCAAAATTGTCTAGATCTCGTTCTGTATGTACCAGATACCAAAAACTATTGATTTAGGAGAAAATTTATATTGAGTTATAACAATTTATAGATTTTACACCAGAGGGGGAGATAAAGGGGGGTGGGCGGGCGGAGGGTGTCACTGCTTACTTTGTAAGCCCTCGACTTATTTGACCCCTTGAGTCTGTGATATTGGTGAAGGCCAGTATACGTAAAGTTATAATGTGTAAAAATTATTGAAAAATAACTTCTCGAAGGGGTTGTGGGACCCCCACCCCTCATTCCATGTTCGAAAAAAAATTTCGCTAGTAGACTACTGTCTGTGTCCCAAATTTCATCAAAATCCGTGTAGCCATTCTGGCGTGATTCAGTCGCAAAGACGGAAAAATATAATAATTAAAATATAACTGTTCCTAGGGGGCGGGGACCACGCCCCTTTTCAAAAATATATAGTTAGTAGATCCTTCTAGACTATTGGCTATATGTGTGCAAAATTTCATCCAAATCGGTCCAGCCGTTCTTGCGTGATTGAGTCACAAAGACAAACGTCTGGACAAACATCCAAACATCCAAACATCCAAACATCTTCACATCCAAACTTTGCCATTTATAATATATATTAGATATTAGATTAGATATTAGATTAGATTAGATGAGCGTCGAATATGTGGACCTTAATCAATGACTATACTCGCGGTTAGCACAACGAATGTCAGTATAGATATATAAACGGCTTATGGCTTATTCTAAAATATTCGGGACGGGAATAGAGCGAAACAGATTACTACTTTTCCCGCACGGCGGTCCATAAATGTCTTTGGAAGTGAAAAACTCTCCTATTTCCTTTCTTAATGAATATACATTGCTTTGTTGATGATACCTGGTTCAGAGGTAAACATCGTGGCGGAAACTTGTACCAACTTGTAATATTGAAGGAGCACTACTACCTACTGCCCACTGATGGAAGTGTTGACAGGCGTAAGATCGACTTTGAGATTGTTTGTGGAAACGGTGAACGGGTTACTGGGTTTGCAGCGGACTCGATCAGTATAGGGGATTAGACAGGCAATTGGTGGCGCTGATGTTTTGGGGGTGCGATAGCTATGCCCGATGACGCGGTCGATCGATTTGCAAACAACCGGTTGACGGTGGAATCGATACCCGCCGAGCCGTGATAACATAACCATGAATGTGTGTTTGTGTATAGGAGTTTTAGTCGGCGAGGCGCGGATGAAGAGGCTGTTGGTAATATCGATGCCCGGAGATTCGGAGCTGGTAAATTAGTGGATTAGTGGTTGGTGCCGGATCGATTCCCGAGTAACTGAAGATTGGCAGAATCGATATCAGGAAATTCTCAGGCGACGGACTAGGAGGTCAATTTCGATGCCCCGTAAGTGCGTGGCGCTTGTCGCATCTGTGTCTGAGCCTTACATTATCGCAGATTGCGCCTTCAATACTCTAGAAAATGCAATTTTTTCTCGAATACAAGCGAGAATTTTAAGACTCAAAAATTCCGACTTCTTCGGCTTCACGCGAAAACCACGGATCTCAAAATAGTCTTAAATTTTTCAAACTTCTCGACATTCAATCTATTTGCTGCATTAGAAATTCAATGATTTTTTGACGAGCACAGTTGAGAATTTCGAGAAGGAATCGTAATGTTAACATACTATACTGTCAATGCAGCGATTAAATTGAATAACGAGAAGTTCGCGAACTTTTGAGTATTTCGAGGGTCTCGAGAGAAGCCGATACTGGCGAGAGATTTTTTGTCGAAGAAATTTGAGAAATCGTTAGCTCCAGCTGAATGAAAATGCAGCTTTTGCTGTGATTTTGATGTGATTCAATTAAGTGGGAGTGGAAAAGTGAGAGTGACAGTGATAGTGGAAGTGGTAGTAGTAGTGGTAGTGAAAACGATAGTGAAAACGAATGTGAGAGTTAGAGCAGGAGGGCGAGATCAATATGGAAACAGTGGGAACGGTATAAGCACAGGAATAGGAAGGAAGAATGGGAGATAGAAGGGGCAGAGAGTGATAAATGGGGGGATGGAATTTCTCAAATTTGGGAAAACCAATTTTCGTCTAGAGCAGGCAGTGTTCTTAGAATTATAATTGCCGAGCCGCATTTTCAATTATTCTACTGGTGAACTACCTACCTGTTAGTTGAGAGCTTGCTTCCCACTGGCCGTACTGTTAATTCTTCATTGAATTATCATTTATCTTTAAATAGTCTTTTCTTTCAATATTGTGTATGGCATTCTAATGAATAAACCTATATTTTTTTAGGGTAAATCTTAATGCATACACACATACATACATATATGTATGTACTAACGGCGGAAATATTTTTCACAACTTTCCAAACTCTTTCCCATTTACAAAATTGGCAAGTACTTATATACATTATTGTGGCCTTTGCCTTTTTCACATATTGCTTTCATTTTTTTCTTATCCTCGTTTTGCGCTTTAGTTCATTATCAGCTTGAGATTTTCTATTGGTTTGGAATTTGGCTTTAGCTGCCAAGTACGGCACCAGCAGCTGACTTTTATTAGTTTTGGCCATTGTTGCATTGACATTTGCCAACAAAGAAACTCCTTGATGATATCAAATATTGTGTGGATATGAATTTTTTATGGTGAATTGATCGATAGATATTGCGCTTTATTCAATGCAACAAATAAAAAGTTATTGTTATCGAAATCAAAATTGGATTATGAGCATAAAGGAAAATACATGTCAAAGATGTGTGAAGGAAGTAAAATACATTTTTTTCACGATTTAAGTTTATTTTAGTTTAATATTGATTCTTTCTCTTTCAAAGCTTAAGCGATAATTTCGATCTATTAAGCATACTTTTCTTCAATGTAGTCTTATATTGTTACACTGGTCGACGGCCAAAACTGACCAGAGACGCCATTATGAAATTCGTATGTAAAACCACCCCCTGATTTCGAAAATATTTCGAAAATTGAGTTCATTTTTGATTCTATGGTACCGTTTTTGAGATATTTGCAATTTACCGTTATTCGAAAAAACCAAAAAGATGGCTCCCTTTAATGACGTATATCTCACGAAACGGTCAAGCAATTGCAAAAAAGTTTACAGAATCGGAAAGACGATGAAATTTGCCATAAATTCATCATACATTGTCTTTTGCTCAACCAGATAGTTTTCGAGATATTAGCTTATCATTTCAGCTTTTTGTTTTTTTTTTTATGAAAAAATATGAAAAAAATTACATTTTGCGAGGGGAGCATTCCAAAACCACAACTTTTTTTCCAGATATTTTTCCTTTACGTAAAGCCCTGTTTAGATACAAAAAAGATAAGCTATCACCGAAGAAAATTGATGCAGAACTACGTAAGTTATAAGCGATCAAATAAAAATACCCAGGTTGCGCAATTTCAACGTATACCTCAAAACGTATGTATGGTATAAAGAAGAGTGAAATATCTAGCTATGCTGTTTCTATTTAGTTAAAATTTCAATTTATGAATGAAACTACCCATATTTTTAACTTTTTTTTATACCTTTCATGAAAATGAAATGGTATATTAATTTCGTCACGAAGCCCAAAATTGTAAGTCCTTAAAGGAAAATAGATAGACCCACCATTAAGTATACCGAAATAATCAGAATGAAGAGCTGAGTTGATTTAGCCATGTCCGTCTATCTGTCTGTCCGTCTGTCTGTTTGTATGCAAACTAGTCCCCCAATTTTTGAGATATCTTGATAAAATTTGGTGAGCAGGTGTATTTGGGTGTCCGATCAGACATTTGTCGGAAACGGCCGGATCGGACCACTATAGCATATATCCTCCATACAACCGATTTTTCAGAAAAAGGAGATTTTTGTAATATCTTACTCAATTTAACAGATTGAAGCTTCAAACTTCACCATATACTTTCGTATATTGCACATATTGTTGCCTGAAAAAATTGATGAGATCGGTCGTATATATAGTATATATCCCCCACAACCGATTGTTCAGATAAGAAACTTTTCGTAATTACTGCCCTATTTTAAGAGCAAGAGGCTTCAAATTTCAAGGAATGCTTACGTATATAGCATATATTGTTTTCTGAAAAAATCATACAGATCGGTGGTATATATAGTATATATATGATGGTATATATAGTATATATATGATGGTATATATAGTATATATATACCTTCGCAATTTTAGCCCCATTTTAATAGCTAGAAGTTTCAAATTTCACCGAACGCTTACGCATGTGGCATATATTGTTGTCTGAAAAAATCATAGAGATCGGTGGTATATATATTATATACTTCATACAAACTGTAATTTTTGCCCCTTTTTTACGGCTAGAAGCTTCAAAATTCATCAAGTTTCATAAAATAGTTACGTTTACTTCATATATTTTTGAAATACGTGATTCGTAGCCATAGTTTTTACATGCAGACCACAAAAAACGTGAAGCTTTGCATCCTCACACAAAGTACCTACCTATTTTTTATTTTATATTTATCTTAAGAATCGTTTAGATATGTTCAAATTTCACCAAATGCTTCCGTGTATAGTATATATTGTTGTCTGAAAAAATCATAGAGATCGGTGGTACATATATTATATACCCCATATAAACTGTTTTTTTTTTTGCCCCTTGCTTACGGCTAGAAGCTTCAAAATTCAAAACATTTCATCAAATAGTTACGTTTACGTCATATATTGTTCAAATACGTGATTCGTAGTCATAGTTTTTACACGCAGACCAAAAAAACCTGCAACTTTGCATCCTCACACAAAGTACCTGCCTATTTTTTATTTTATATTTATCTTAAAAATCGTTTAGGTATGTAGACTGTTCACTAGATATTTCTTATCTTATACATCCGCTTATTCGGAAATTACGAACGGAACCTCTCCTATACTTTGCGATAAGCTTTTAAGCTCTAACATTTGGCCAGCCAATGTAACAGTGCAGCCGTTTAAATTTTTTCAAAAGCGGGGAGAGGCAGCAACAATAACATAAATGTTGTGGTGCCGCAAAATATCAACGTATCAATTAGCTCAAAATACTCTTTATACTATCAGAACGTTGGTGGCATGCGCACTAAAGCGGGCCAAACTCGTCGCGATACATCATTGCATGAATATGACTTCGTGGCTATTACTGAAACTTGGCTAAACTGTGCCATATCTTCAAGCGAATACTTCGATGATCACTATAATGTGTACCGAAAGGATCGGGATGTTCTAGCTACTGGGCACGAGAAGGGTGGTGGTGTTTTACTGGCTGTAAGGGCACATTTGTGCAGTAACGCAATCAGTCTTGATTTATCCGATGGGTTGTTAGATCAAATCTGTGTTAGAGTTAAATTTACTAGCAACAAATCATTAATACTTTTAGTTTCTTATATTCCTCCTGGTAGTGATATAGAAATGTATGTAAAACATTTAGAAAATTTGATTGCAATCTCAAATTCTCTAAAGTCTGGTGATGAAATTATTTTCTTAGGCGACTTTAATCTACCCAATATCTCTTGGGAAAATCATAATAAAACTTTAATACCGCATAATCTCAGCTCCAGCGTCGAAATCTATGTCGTAAGCACTTTGCTCTCTCATGGTTTCCTGCAACGTAACGGAGTTCAGAATGACAATAATAAAATCCTAGATCTAATATTTGTTACTAATAATTTAAAAGTATCATGCCATGAATGTCTATCTCCAATTTTGAATAATAGTTTTCATCATAAGGCTATTTTTCTTAGTATTATGTTTTATAGTTTCGATACCGTAAAAGATGAACCACTAGCTCGGCGTGATTACATGAGTGCCGATTATGAGTCTATAAATAATTTTTTGCACTGTTCCAATTGGGAGTTTCTGAAAAATTCCGGCTGTCCCAATACTTCTTACGAGATATTGTGTTCCATTTTTTCTGAAGCCATCTCTAATTTTGCTCCCATAAAAAGATGCGCAGCTAAAAACAAGCCACCTTGGTTCAATCTAAGACTCTCTAACTTGAGAAATAAAAAGAATAAGGCTTTTAAGAAGTTCAAGAATAATAGTTCTGAAATCAATCGTCTTAACTTCATTCATTTAAGAAAGGAGTATGATCATCTTCATAACTTCTTATTTAGGCATTATATGTATACCGTTGAAACGAATTTAAAGTCCAATCCGAGAGGATTTTGGAAATTCATAGATTCCAGGAGGAAAACAAATGGATTCCCAACGAACTTGGAATATGATGGCGCTATCTCTGATAATACTGTCGAGTCCTGCGACTTGTTTGCAAAGTTTTTTCAGAAAGTTTATGAGAATCATAGAATTCCTATATCGCCTACATTTCATTCCATACCTTTACCTTTTATAACCTCCTTTTCAATCGCCGAAGAGGATGTACTATCCGCTATTTCATCGCTAAAGTCCAGTTCCAAACATGACTCCGAGGGATTTGCGCCTGTATTTTTCAAGCGTTGCTGCTATACTGTAGCTAATCCCATATCCCAGCTTTTCCAGCATTGTATCAATAAGGGTACTTTCCTCGACCAGTGGAAGTTATGTCACATTGTTCCGGTCTTTAAGTCTGGTGATCGTAATGATGTTTGTAATTATAGGCCTATCGTTATACAGGGGACACTGGCCAAATTGTTCGACTACATAATCCAATCAAAGTTATTTGACCATGTTCGGGATTTTATCTCTAAAGATCAACACGGCTTCTTTCCTGGAAGATCAACCTGTTCGAACTTGACCCTATTATCGAATAGTATAGTGGGTGCGTTCGGAAAGCAGGTACAACTTGATGTGATTTACACAGACTTCTCCAAAGCCTTCGATAAGGTATGTCATACCATACTTTTGCAGAAGTTACGAAGTTACGGAGTTAGTGGCATTCTCATTAATTTCTTCGCTAGTTTTCTGTCAAACAGGAAATTATTTATTAAGTTAGGGAATACAACCTCAAGACTATTTATCGACGCGTGGTCAGGTATACCTCAGGGTACTCACTGCGGACCACTGCTATTTCTTTTATTTATTAACGACCTACCGAATTGCTTTAAATTCGCTAAGTGCCTAATGTTCGCGGATGACGTCAAACTTTTTTGTACCGTTCGTGATGCAAGTGATAGCCATAAGTTACAAGTCGATCTCAATTCACTGAATCAGTGGTGCACTTTGAATTGTCTCAAACTGAACATCAATAAATGCTGTGTTGTCACCTTCTCTAGGAAGTCTAACAACATAATATTTAGTTACAATATAGACAATTGTGCTCTAGCTAGAAGTACCAAAATGAAAGATTTGGGTGTTATTTTCGACTCAAAGCTAACATTTTCTCAACACATTGACTTAATAGTATCAAAAGCTTTTTCTATGATAGGGTTCATAAGAAGAAATTCAATGGATTTCAGAGATCCTTGCACTTTAAAAGCTCTTTACATATCTCTTGTTCGAAGCAGACTAGAGTATTGTTCTCTAATATGGTGCCCATACTATGAAACCCACTCAAACAAAATCGAAAGAGTTCAAAAAGTTTTCACGAAATTTGCTCTAAGAAAGTTACCGTGGCAAGGTAATCTTCCTTCTTATATTGGTAGACGGAAACTAATGGGCTTGCAGTCCCTATATGATAGGAGAATATACTTCTCAATACTTTTTATTTATAATGTCATTAATAATAACATACACTGTGACGACTTATCTAATTTGGTCAATTTATATGACCCGCCTCGTAACTTAAGAAATAATCGCTTATTGGTAGACACATTCCACTCTACTAATTACGCCATGAACGAGCCGATTGCTAGGAGCGTTAGATTATGCAATACCTATGCAAGCGTTATTGAGTTTAATGATAGTATAAGTATATTTAAATTAAAATTATACACTATTTTTAATTGATTAACTGCGTATTATATCTAGTCTGTAAGAATTAAATTCTGTAGACTGAACTTAAATAAATAAATAAATAAATAAATAATAAGATTATTGTTCAGCCCCATTCATGAAAGGTATGAAGTCTTCGGCATAGCCGAAGACAGTCCCGTCCTTACTTGTTTTAATTTATTTATATTTATACTATATTCTAACAATCTTTCTCTTAATTTGATTTTACTATGTAGTCGAAATAATTATGTGTTCTACTTTGACGCTTATTCAGTTTAGGATCGGTTTCTCTTATAAGAAACCAGCAGTAATCACCCATCATTGCGACGTCCCAGAATCCTTGATATCGATTCTCAATTAATTTCATTTGCTGATGAAACCTTTCGCCATGTTCGTCACTTTCGTCGCCAAGATTTGCCGGAAAAAAATCAAACGTGAGTGCAGAAAGTGAATTTTTAAGGACATATTTACGCCTAGAAAGAAAATATTAGTTAGCTAAACAAGTTATAAAAATTTGGGAAATTTATTTTAATAAGCCTTTAATATTTACCCATTTTCGCATAATTATTGATTAAGTCGTTCACTATCTACTCGTAGTTAGGGCTTTTGTGTCTACCGAGAAAAGAAGCAACGACTTTTTCAAAGGATTCCCACGCTGCTGCCTCAACTGATGAGAGTAGTCCTTTGAATTGATTATCGTTGATCAACTTTTTTATTTGTGGTCCAACATAAATACCGTCCTTTATCTTGGCTTGAGAAATATCTGGAAAAATTATTTTCAAATAGTCGAATGATTCGCCTTCTTTGTCCAAAGTCTTAACAAAGTTTTTAATGAGACCGAGCTTGATGGTAAGGGTGGAAGTATGATTTTCTCTTTCTTGACAAGAGGGGTGTGTTTGATGTTATCCACACCAACGGTAAACTCGACTCTTTCCTGCCAATCCTTTCTAACATAGTGGTCCTTACGAGCTCGGCTATCCCACTTGCAGAGGAAGCAGCAGTGCTTGGTGTAGCCACTTTGTAGACCGTATAGCATTGCAACGACTTTGAGATCAGAACATATTTTCCAATTCATTCATATTTGATAAATTTGAGTAGTTTTTGCATTTCCTCCTAGATTTCCTTTGTATTTACTGCATGTGCGATCGGTATAGAAGGCTTTTTGTTACCAATATGCAATAATACAGCCTTCAAACTCAGTTTATTGATGTCTATGAACAATCGCCACTCTTTTGTATCATATGTTTGACCAAACTCTTTAAATAAACCAGGAATGTCGTTGCAGTGGCATATACTGTCTTTCTTGGTATAGTGTTTGGAAAATGGTTCGTGACGAGTTCTACAATATATCTCCTTAACATCGGATGACAGAAATTTAAATTGTTGCATACGAGAAGTGTGGATCTCGGCCTTTTCCTTGGATAGTTCCAAATCTCTTATCCAATCATTAAATTGTGCTTGCGACATAACGTTTCTCTCGTTTCCCATGCGAAATTCAGTACAACTTGATTACCCGCACTCAGATATTACTGTTGACAATGGAACTGGATCCGCAACTGCCGTTGAATGTAGTACTGGTACTGTCACTGTAGGTATGCTGGCGTAGGTTACTCTTCTTGATCTTCCAACGCCAAGTACTTTTGTTTGACAAATATAACACTCTATTGAATGGCAAGTAGGTTCTCTCCATATCATTGGTGTATCAAATTTTCTTTGTTGTCCTGGTTCCGACTGAATCAATTCTACTCGACACGATTTATACAAAGTGTTCGGTGTCCATGGTTTTTCAGCATTTTTAGGCTCAATGCCAAAATACTTGGAGTATAAAGTTTTGATATGATCTGAGAACACTCGTCGTCGCCTTATGATAGTATATTGGCCACACATGAAACAGAACATATCTGGAGCGTTATTACACTCAAATTCTCGCGTCCTTTTACTCATTTAATTTTTTTTAATAAATCACGGTTTTGAAATTTGACTTATGAACTGAACCATCTCTGGCGAGCCTTGCAGATGTTATGAAGTTTCAAGGCGCATTAACTCATATTTATACTCGGAACAAGAATAAAATTGAAAAAACTAAATCTTACCTAGACAGAAAGGTTCCTTTTTATACGAAGCCGGAAAAAGAAAATACTACCTGCTTTAGATGTAGGATTTAAAAATTGTCTGTGTCTTATAATTTAGAAAATCTACCTGCATACTTACCCATAAGTGACGGAAATACATGTTTATAACTACATGCCTACAGCAGGTTTCGAACCCAACCACTCTTCCTTTCGATGCAACCACTCTACCTACTATAAAACAATTCGAGCATTAAAAGTACTATTTGATTTATTTAAAGAAAAAGTATTATCATTGTTATGGTGTTATTCGTTTATCCGGATAATATCCCATTTGCACTTTATACCCTTAATATGTGTATTTATACATACATTGAAGTTGTGCAACCTGGGTATTTTTATTTGATCGCTTATAACTTACGTAATTTTGCACCGATTTTCTTCGGTGATATCTTATCTTTTTTCTAATTAAACAGAGCTTTACGCTAAGGAAAAATATCTGGAAAAAAAGTTGTGGTTTTGGAATGCCTCCCTCGCAAAAAGTAATTTTTTTCATATTTTTTCATAAAAAAAACAAAAATTTGAAATGATAAGCTAATATCTCGAAAAATATCCGGTTGAGCAAAAAACAATGTATGATGCATTTAAACTTTTTTGCAATTACTTGACCCGTTCGTGAGATATACGTAATTAAAGGGAGCCATCTTTTTGGTTTTTTAGAATAAGGGTAAATTGCAAATATCTCAAAAACGGTACCATAGAATCAAAAATGAACTCAATTTTCGAAATCAGGGGATGATTTTACATACGAATTTCATAACGGCGTTTCTGGTAAAGAGAAAAAGTAGAAATTCACGGTCCGGTGTTATTAGTCATCGTCAGACAAATAAAGAGAAGCCCATAATGAAAGTTTTTTATTTGGTTTGGCAAAGATATGGTAATAAGAGGTGAATACATTAGAGTATCGGTATCACAATTATTGCTGAAATCACCTACGTTGGTAGTCTATAATTGAAGGCTGCTTTCTTTTCATATCGTGAGTTATTGCATCTATAATCAATGGAAGGATCTCGTGATTGATATTCCACCTAACTTCCGTCCTATAATCAAGTAACCTGCATCGTCCAAGCGTTCAAAGCATCATAAGCAGAAAAAATTTACTAACCGCATCCAAAACAACTTGTGACTGTTTTCTCTTTAACATGAACTTACAGATAATAATAGCTGCGCAACAGCTAAGCCAAATCGATATTATCCCAAAAATTTAAGAGTGAATTACATTGTTATTATATAATGTTTTAGTTTTTCTAACAGGTCAATAAGAGCTTTCTTCACCTACATTCGACTCAACGGCAAAACATGGAGAATATCTCTCAAAATGCTATATTTCATATTTAGTAATTTTGTGGAGCCAATAGTCATCCATGTTTCTTAGTTTTGTGGTCACAGACCACTATGGATAGAACTTTTAGGGAAAGATATAATCCATATACTGAACCTGACTCAGGTTCACGGATGGATCATAATTTAATGACGAAAAACCTGGAGCTGGTATCTTTTGGCCGATTTTTAAGATATCGATACCAATGCTACTCCACTATTTTTTGGGCAGAAATCCATGTAATTGAACTTTGCGGTGAAAAATCTCTATAGAGAGGCTTATACTCGAGTATTAACCTCATTGTGCGAGACAAGCGGAAGCATTGCGTAACTTGCAGTCTAACACAACTACTTCCAGGCTAGTGGATGAATGCATCGGACTACTTAATGATCTGGTTAACAATGCTAGGACGGTATGAAACGCTGGGTTACATTATTTTCAAGTGCGTCGCTCTGATAAAGCAGATACTCTCCCATTAGGTGGCGTCACTTTTAGTTCCTTCGTGATATGTAGCGAAGAGGTATTTCAAAACATTAAAACTATCAAAAAACAGTAACAGGCTCTTGCACAATTGATAAAAAAAAATGTTGCAATTCATCGTCGCCTAAATAATTATATAATGAGTTTGACAATAAATATATATATAAACCGAACATTGACAACCTAGCTAACTTTTTATTACCGCGTATTCAGCCTACTTACTCTAGAGAAATGTGGGAAAGACTGACGATTTTTGTCAACAAACTGTATGGACCTTATCAGTCCGGTTTGACACCTGGTGAATCTACTATTGACCAGATCTTCATGATGCGCCAGATCCTGCACAAGACTTGCGATAAGTGAATTGACACTTGCCATCTTTTTGTCGTTTTCAAAGCAGTCTTTGACAGCCAGAAAAGACGTTCCTTGCATGCTGTTCCCTGCCAAATTAATAAGGCTCTACGAAATGATCAGTTCCGTAAGGATTCGGAGGGATCTCTCCAAGGCATCCGAAACCAAACAATGCTTAGGACAAGTCCTAATACAAGGCGACTCCCTTTCGTGCGATTTCTTTAACATAATGCTGAAGATAATTATAGCAGCAGAACTCTATTAAAATCTATTAAAAGAGTATACACATACTGACTATATTGATATTATTTATTTATTTATTTATTATTGACCTTAACAAACGCGCTGTAAGTTCTGCTTTCTGTGGATTTGATTAAAAACCAAATGAAACGCGTGTTTCGGTAAATGGCGACAAGATAAAGTACTTGCTGTCATCCAGGAAAGAATTCCCTATTTTACGTATATAAAATGGTCAATGTGAAGGATTTCGTTTTAGACATCAAACGGAGAGTTACTCTTGCCAACAAGTACTGTGTACAAAATAGGCAATTGAAAATAGATTCCTCTCTCAACTAACAAAAATCTCACTCAACAAGTCGCTCATTATACCTGTCCTGATATATAGCTGGGAGTCATGGACGGTGCCGGAAGAAAATGAAATTGCTCTTGGAGAGTTCGAGAAAAAATTTTCGTGAAGATTTATGGTCCTATCCGCGATGCCGACGGCGAATATCAAACGAGCTATAATGATTAGCTGTATGACTTTTACGCAGATATGACGATAGTCTAGCGTACAAAACCCAAGGGCTTAATGTAATGCAAATTGAGGAAGACACTCCGGCCAAGATAATATTATAGTGGATACCGCCGTTTGAAAGCAGAGGAAGCAGAGGAAGCAGAAGAACTACACCAAGTTGAGCTAGGTAGGTAGAGAAAGACTTGAACTCCTTCATTGCTACTAGTTGGCGCAAGTTATCGCGAAATAGGGATAACTGACGAGACTGGTTACGAAACAGCCAAAATCGCTTGTAAAAAACGGCAACACTGTTGTGAATAGAAACAATTTATTTTAACGCCCTAATATTGGTTTCACTTGCATATTTGTATGTAGGTTACATATATGAAACTCTTTCATAACACTTAATAAAAACAAAACTATTGCATATATGCACCCGTATCCATCTTTTTCTTGTGTTCGAATATATTTAGGTGTAATTGGTAAGCTCTGTTCTTTTCATTTATATTCACGTTTCGAATACTTTAAGGTAATTCGAGTACATTTTTGTTAAAAATACCAAAATAAATAAAAATCCTAATCAAAATATAACCCACGTATACTTTATTTTGCACAAAAGTGTCAATGTCTTTATAGAAGCATTTCCAGCGAAATCTATTTTCCAATCATTGATTACACAATAACCAAATACCAACCAAAAATAGCAAAATTTCAAACAAATAATATGATCAAGTTTTGAAGCTGCTAATGTGGGAAAATATGCGTTCAAATTAAGTGGACTTTGTGCCAACGAATATGTAAATATGTGTCCATATGTAGGCGTACTTGCAATTGCGTCAGTTATTTGCAGCTTTTCGCCCAGAATGAAGCTTTCAACTTTCAACGCATATTTTTGTTTGCGCAACCTTAATCAAATGAACATATTTTGTATGTTTGTTATGTACCTTTTAAACACAATTATGTTATTGCTTTGTTCACCTAATTTAATATACATATTTTAAACCCATAGTATCAATACGACCATGAAACCTATCAATTTTACGTATGACAGTTTAGTGTGATCAATGCCAACAAAAATAATTGGTAGGCGCGATAACCTCCCAAGAGATGTTAGGTCGAGCTTCTCTTCCAATTTTCGTCATGCTTCTTTTTAAATTTTCCTACAAAGTTGCGGGACGGGACCTACTTGCATTGGCGTAGTGAGGATTTTTTCGGCCCGGGGAAAAAAATATTTTTTTGGCGCCCATCGTAAATATGTAAAAATCAGTTTTAGTTTGCTGAATGAACGTTCGCAGCTAACAATTGATACTGAGATAGTCAAGAGTATTTGAAGTGCCACTCGCAAGTTTGGAAAAACATCTTCTCCATACAATATTATAAAAGTAAGTAATTATAACGGAGTTTTAGGTTCAATTTCTTTTCTAATAATTTGCAGTCAGATATTTCGATAAAAAGTTCTGTTCCATCGAAATCTGTATTATAAAATTCACCCAAGTTACTACAATGTCTTTATAAGTCGTTATTATCCTTGTTTAAAAACGTCTAAGAGAAATCCCAATTTAAAATTAAGGAAATTTAGCGGTGTAAATCTTGTACGTATTTCTTGTTGGAGACGATCGAGAATACTTTTCACAGCACACGTGAGAAATTTCACATTCTGCGGAAATACCAAGACCCCTAGCCGATTCTCTGGAAATTTTGTGGTGCCTTCTTACAAGTATTACTATACCTATATCCCATTTTTCACAAAGAGGCTTCGCTTTTTCTATTGCCTCGTCACAGAGAGTGTCTCGAATTTCGGAAAGTTCAGTCGCTAATGATTTAAGATCAGGATAGGCTTCTCTAAAGCTCATCTCTGGATCTTGTAATCTGAGCTGCATACGATCAATCTTCCTTAATATTTCATACCAGGAATGAACTAATATTATAAAATTAAAATTTACTATATTTTGCAACAGAATTGTAGCTTCGCTTCTGGTGTCACTTGTGATGTTAGTGTCCTCGGAAAATTGTTCTAAGTGTTCTACTACATTCTCTAGCCCATCGACGATAACGCTAACCGCTTGTATTCTGGCACTCTATCGTGTTTTAGATTCACGTTTGACAGTTTTTGTTAATGCATTTTTAATGATTCCCATCGTAACGATTAACGGGAGTAAAAAATATATGATTTCAATTATTCCACGACCTGTCGCAAGTGTTCTGGATATATGCATGCTTTTTTTAGTATAAAATTTTTTTTCCAGAAATCAGTTATAATAAGAATACAAATTATCCTGGAAGTTCTGCCTTGTGGACAATTTGGCGCCCCTTGTGAGTAGCGCCCGAGGCAAGATGCCCCACTTGTCTCCCCACTCACTACGCCACTGCTTACTTATTTTATGCCGATTGCCAATGGCATCTGCAACGCAGATGAGTTTCCAGTGAGAAGCTTTTCATTGCAGACATATACTCGGAATGTTTGGCAAACACAGCCGAAGGGCGACCTTGTTTCTAAAATTTGTGATATTTCTTTGCCCGGGGCGTGACCCCAGGTCTTCGGTGTGGTAGACGGGGCACGCTACCATCATACCACGGCGGCCACAGCATAAGTAACAATGTGTGGTTAGTTCGAAAATCAGTCAGTTCATTTCTAGCGAGGCCTTGTTAATGATTTGACCACTTGAATGCTACCGGAAAGTTTTTGTTTTGACCCGATTGCTACTGGAACGTTTGATTAGACTTTACCAATTAACTAAATATTCCGAGAGGCATGTCATACCGTGTATATCCTAAGCCCCTTAACCGGGTGGGAACTTCCATTGAACTTCGCTGCCCATTGCGGCAGTTAATGATGCACGTCAACAAACAAGCGATACCACCGATGAGTATGATTAAATTACTCATTCGCTAAGGGTCGTTGTTATGGCAATGTTAAAGTTTCAGCGAGTTCTAATTTGTCATTTTATAGATTAACTAGTTATTAATAAACTGTCTTCTGTTGTACCAAAAAACTAATACATTTCATAAATGGAGCTGAAAAATAGTCTTATTCCATTCGCAGCATCCGATGAACTAGCTATATACTAATAAGAAACGTAATCTATAGAGGGAAGATGTACATTAGACTGGGTTGGCCCCCATACAAAGAAAAAGTTGTTAATGTCCGCCCCTAAATTTGAAGATTATGTTGAGAGGGTTTCGGAAATGTTTTTTTTTATTTTTTTTATCCTTCGAAATACAGCCGAAAAGGTTTTTTCGTTATAACTTGGTTATTTGACGTCCGATTTTTTATTTTGATATGTCATTATTTTGGCCTTGAGAAGCTTCGCATTTCCATTTAATGTCGTTTAAAGCTATGAAGTCGGTTTCACATGATTAGGTCAGATTACAATTTTATTAAATTTTTGTCCACCCCTCATTTCATTCTTCTAGCTTACACTCCCTCTCCCTATACCTTTCTCACCTCAATTTCCCAATATATGGGATCATACTAAATAATGAATACCTGTTTCACCTGACCGACCGATTTCAGTATGAAACTAACGCAGGAAAAATTTTTGAAATCAATTTCATTTTAATATGTAAGATATAGATAATTGCGACGTTTTCCTGACCGACAATATTCCTTTGTGCGATGTACTTCTCTTCCTTTTCTCGAATTTTTCCTCTTCTTTTCCAATTTCTCTTCTCTCTAAACATCCCACTTTATCCTCTGCCATTGGTTAGCTTCCACTTCTACTTTTGATTCCTTCACACTTCCTTAATTTTTTTTGATCTTGTCAGAAAAAAAGGATACACAATACTAAGTTTGTCGAGAGGCCATCCCTGTAGTAAATTTCAGCAAAATCGCACCACAAATACGGTTTTTTTCGAATCGGCCACTGGCTCACTTCCCAAAAAGAAACGTTTACTAAATATTTGGCTACATAAAGAGGTACTCCTGCACCAAACCTCAAGCACATCGCCATTAAATAAGATTTATTACAATAAGTCGGGCTCTATTTCACTTTCCGGGAAGAATGTTTCTTAAATTTCAAGCTTAACGCACCATAAATGAAATTTTTTGAAACATTTCTCAAATTATAAGCTAGTCAAGGAAATCCCGGGTAAACCCGCTATGAAACATACTAAGCCTATCGAAGAGGAAACACTGTACCGAATTTCAACCAAATCGCCATTAAATGAGATAAGGTACATCAAGTCGGACCCTAGTCCTTGGCGTAGTAATGGTTATATTTGTGTAGACGATATTAACGACGATGGCTCTCACTAGAGAGTAGAGAGGTTGTCGGTAATGGTCTAGACTAAGGGACCGGATGTCCAACAACCGGCTGTTTGTTGCACCAAGGAGAAAGTGTCATACTACTATAAACTACTGGCTATATATAACAAACTATATACATAGATGTAGCTCGATGGTTCCACACAGGTAGTAGGAGGACGCTGTTATGTCAATGGTAACTTGGTAAACCTATTACATGTGCGGAACGCTTACGCGTTCATTTCTCTTAAACAACAGAGCAGACCGGTTGAACGAAGTAAACATTAGTAAACAGGCCTCTCACATTTAAAGGAGATTCAAAAACCAGGAGTCTGCAAGCCATAGCAACATTGTGCTTTCATTGCGTATGCAGTCACTTAAAATTTTTGGATAACCATGTTTCAAATTCAAAATATTGACTGTGGCATCGTACCTGGTAGTAGGAGAGTCCGGCCTGGTACATGCACTTCCACTCGTTCCCCTCTCACCTTACTAATAGGTAGCCAATCACGCTCTGACTCAATGGGAATCTTTTTCCAACCACCACAGCAGCTGGCAGCTACTTCACTCATCTACAGGGAAGTGTCTCTATTGAGTAACAATTTGATGTCTTGTACATTGCCACTTACGTACAAGTTGAGAACTACTTCCCATTGAGCTATAGCGAATAAAACTTCCCTCCTGTTGCTTTTGCATGATCGTCAGAATGCATCTCCCTTGCCCAGTGGTTATTGTGTAAATATATATGTGGTGTGTCAGTATGTATGCAAGGTAGTGTATGCAAGGCAGTGTTGGAAATGGGTATATGAATGTTGTTGTTGTTGTAGCGACAACCACACTCCTCAAAGGTTTTGTTGAAGGTCCTTTGCCGGACAAACATCCAGTACATTCCGGTAACAAGCACCAGTAAGGTACTAGCCCGACCATCTCGGGAATGATTTAATATGACCACATTGAACCTTCGCTGCCATACCGCACCGCCACTCTATAGTTTCATGAGTTCGCCAGAGCCTCGGCTGCTAAGTATGTGTATGATTCATTCATATTTTCGCACCGCGTAGGTGAGGTTGGCAATTTGGTTGTGGAAGCTATGAAATGCGCTTATCAACCCCTTGTGTCCCGAGTATCTGAATATTGTGGTGTAGCATTTGCTACGTCACAAACTTTTATCAAAAAAATAGAAAACAAATTAAAAGCATAAACAGATATGTTTTCAACCTTGAATGTGAGATATTTGTAATATGAGTTTAAGCATAATTAAATTATGGTGTAAAACTGAGTTCTGTATACCCCTACTGGCAAACTAACATGAATTTAATTACCGAACACCATAACACTAACACAATGAAGTAGCTAATTTGTAATATCATACAAATTCATAATTACATTTCACTTCTATGGCTAAATTATCATATGTATGTATGTGTGTATACTATTACGCATACAAAATCGGCAATATATAATCTTAACCAGTAATCAAACAGTACAGTAGTGAAAGGGCAACAGGTGGCTAATCAAGAACGGCCTAAGTACGAGCAAATGGAACAAATACACACACACACACACACACACATGTATATCATGTTATATGCGAGAATCAGCAAAAGTACACTCAAATTACAATTAGATAGAGATGTCCAATATATTTAGAAGACTACAAACCTGATACTATAATGTGTTCATATCAGACTAGCTACATCTTAATAATTGTTTTTGTATTTGTAAATAAAGACAATACAAATGTAAGTATGTAGATGTATTTGAAAGCACTACAGTTAGGTGTCTATTGTGAAATGTATTTCAGATACTAAATTAACTACAATAAGCAACTCGATTTACGTACGCATTAGAACAAATCACCAGATTACTAGGCAATGTTGGACTGGCCGGTCAATAAGAACCTCACATGGTGTTACCAGAATTGCTCCAAATGTAAAACCCTTATTAGTTACCAGAACTTATGTTAAAGATTAACTGCGTCCTCTTGGAAAAAAAACGAAGTTGTCTTCGACCTAGCTTAATAGCTGCCTCGAAATCTGGAAACTCTGCCGCCCATTTTAGCTGAAGCCTTGACTACGCGAGCGCAGGACATAAACATACAACGTGTCAGCCGTTTCTTCTTGCAGCTCGCAGTTCTTGTATCTGCTGTTACTGACGGGGCTTCACTTATAAGCATGTGACGCCAGAAGGCAGTGTCTTGTTAGCAAGCCCACAATTAACCATACGTTTTCTCTAATATAAGATATATTAGCAGTTTTGGGGGTCTAATATCGTAGAATTTGCACATGGTCTTAAAAATTCCGCAGCATCGTGCTTCTGTCAACAAATTTCCAGCTTGATGGATCATATGCAACTACTGCCTCCGTTTGATTTCTCCCAAAGGGATTGGGACGTCTACCGGCATTTCATCGCGTACTGCGTCCCAACTGAAAGCTGTTACTGAGAGCTCTAAAGTAATTCTCATTGTGATATTCGATTTAGTCGCATCATCCTGGCAAAACTGATAAATATGCATGCGAAGCCGAAATAGAGACATGAATTAATAATACCCACATACTTATTTACAAACGTCCTATTCGATTTGCCTGAAATTTGGTATATAAGTTTGCCTATATTAGTGTTTATGATCCGTTTTTCCGACCAGAGAAGGATTGGGACTGGGATTAGGACTAGGACTGGGACTGAGACTCGGAGTGGGACTGGGACTGGAACAAAAGAGATAAACTGAGAGAGAGGTAGAATGAGACGAAGATGGAGATAGATGAAGCGGAAAAGACGGAGGGAGAAGTGAATAAAAGAATTAGGAAAAAGTAAAGAGGGGGAGGGCAGAGTTAGACGGAAAAAGTTTTTTAAAATGTATGCAAGTAGCCTAAATTTAGGGCAGAACAACGTCTGCTGGGTCTGCTAGTATATATATATATATATTAACGTTACTAAGGCTAAAGCATTCTTCCTGCAGAATGTGTACTGCTTCCTTGCGGATACACTTTCGCCTGAAAGATACTGCAGTGAGCTTGCAACCTGTAGGATCTAGTTATTTCTGTATGGATCCCTTCCGTTAATTTGGAACAATAGCCATATAATATGTTCTACTATTTTCGCAACTGTGCGCCCAAGATAACCCTGGAAGCTCAGGCACAGGACCATCTAGTCCCTTCGCCCTTTATTGTGTGCTATACTGCCACGACCATATAGCCTGCACTCGAGATTCCCCGAGGCCTAAAGCCTCGTTGCAATTCCATTACGCCATATTTTTGGCCATTGGGTTTGCAGGCGTGATGTCCAGAATATTATGCAGCGCTGCGTTTGGTGTAGTTTTTAGGGTTCCCGTAATGTTAATCATAAATAACCTTTAGATATAACCGCTCTTGTTTTTTGGCAAGATGTGGGTATGTAAACTTTAGCGATGAGAAGCGAGGAATTTTTAGATTCTAATGGAAACCCATTTTCCAGATGTCGAATATGCTTCACTGCCAGCTATTGTCAGCCCTATAGAAACACTATCAACCCCCCTAAGGGAAAAGGTATTTGCATGAGTCATTAAGACTTTAAGGCTCTAGACGTCCGCTGAGCAGGATGGTATAATTCCAGCGGAACTTCGGACGGCGTTGGGGTTTTCGCTGTAGCTAATTGATTTACATCTACGAGAAATATCATAATTTTATTTTTTGCCACAAGTGTTTTATCAGAACACAGAAATTTCGCGATCGTATTATTCTGTTAGCCGCGCTTCCTTCATCTGAAATCACTAACGAGACTTTTTTAAAATCTTGCGAGACCAAGTTTAGGTAATAAAAAAGTTACATCGTCTTGAGGCTTTAAGTCTATTTGAATTTGTTAACGCTATGTTCTAAACCACTAGGCTAACAATGCAGTGCAGCCGTCAGAGATGCTCTCTCCTTTACATTGAGCTTCAACAACTAATTAATGTAAATATATTTTAGCTTTTCAAAGATTCTGAGCACAAATGCTAATGAGCTTATGAGCGTATAGTTTTTGGGGAACATTTGGCTGGTCTTCCCAGCCTTTTGTAGGAAAACAAAAGGCGCCTTTCTCCAGGATTTAAGAACATGATCCAATTGTATGCACAAGTCTAATATTTTTTTGAGCCACTCCACGATCGCTCTACATTATGTTTGTATCATGGCAAGGTACACGAAATCTTGAAAAAGGTTATCACCGACCTTTGATGATGGTATGATTCAAAAAACCCATACTACCGTTCCGTGATTTCGTGAAGGAATTGCTGTCTACCGGCTCCCTCGCAATGTCTCCCAATAGAAAAAATAATTTCCCATTCTTTCCTTATTCATCCCTGAGATAAATCTTCTCCTAAATAACTTTCCTTAACCCCGCTGCTATTCTAGAACACTCGTTAAGCGAACAGGAATTTTTCAGTGAGACTCTTATAACCTGTGCATTTCATGCTTGTAGGTCTTCAACAGATACTTTCATCCTTCGCTGAACCATTCTCTTTGATCCCGACATTGGCGAAAGACTCGTACGTCCACCCAAAAACTTTAAACTAGTCAGCCTGTTCTCATCCTTTTTAAGAACGATAGATGACCTGATTATCCTTTACGTGAAAACCCAGATTTGTCATCAGCGGTTTTTAGTAGATCAATACACTTAATTTAATGGAAAGTCTACAGAAACGGCTTTTCATTCGGATAGGGGTTCTGATAGGGTTTTTTAGTTTGGTCGTTGAGCAAACTTCTGGTAACCCTATGGACTCGTTCGGTTGAAGTTAGGTTCTCACGGAACAGCCAATTCAACATAACGGGCAGTTTAGAACAAAGTTATGTTGCAATGCGACTAGACTTCGAGGGAGCGTTTAACAGTCACCTAAAAGCGCTATCGAAGGGCCCTCCTATAAATTGGTGTCGAACTGATACTGGAAGAATTCGACCCAGGATATATGGTTTTTCTACTTATTTGTGTCGTGGTAGAAGATAAAAGCTTCCAATTGGTGGCTTATTCCGAGGACCTGTCTATCCTTTTTGGGGGGGGGGGGGGGGGGGGGGGGGTATTTCTAAATATTTAACTATGGCGCTAATTTATGCCATCAAGAGAAACTATTTTCTCTTTTTAATATACTTATAATAGCTTCACTTGTATGTATGCTTGTTTGCCACTCTTTAGGCTAGGCGCGAATAGAAGGGTTAGACTCATCTAGCGGAAATTATTGTACACTCGCTGAAGTGGTTAAATAACTCGCTACAAAACGAGCTGCGCTTAATAGCGAAGACACGGACCTCTGTGCTAGGGTGCTATCAACATCAAATATCTAAGTGGATTTTAGATACTAAAACGGCACCATATTAGCGTTTTTTTATTTTTTTTTTTAAACTATGTTTTTATTATTATTTGTACAGATTTTAATTAAACGAAGTTCCCATAATTGCTTTACATATTCGAATTTATTGTTGCATTGTTTTGGATACCCTCCTTCTGATGAGTGCTTTCGGAACTTACCGTGACAGCTATGGCACTTTGTTTGGCTTCCAAAACACGTTTGAAATTCCCAGTTGACACCAAAATTTTAAATCCTAAACGAATATTTTTAATTACCTACACCCATCGCGGCTCTCTCAATCATAAAAGTCACTTAATAAAAAGTCACAATTTAAACGTCAAAGTAAAATTTAAACATACCTACGCATATCACTTTGAACTGAAGCACACACATATATACTAAATACATTTCACTAGTACCAATAGTTCTCAAAATAACCGTAGTTGAATGGTAGTCGAGTTTTTGGGTATGCAGGAATTAATTTTCTATCTGTGACATTTGCTGCCGCCCATTCCATGTTGTCTTTATATACTGTATGTCACATCTAATGGACACGTGGCTTTGTGGCACCGAATCTCTACATATCCGCTGTTGCAGTGAATTAGCGCTGTGGGCTCTGCGTGGTGCCAAGTTGCTGCACAATGTGTGTTATTATAGAAAAAGCAAAGAAAATATGACAGTAAAATGTATATAAATTTGTACATTAGGCTGTTTGCTGGTTTATCTGTCCGATAAAAACTGTCACCGCATACCATCCATAGCATGTACAAACAGTCATGCAACCGATACTAACGTATGGAGCTCTTGTCTGGTGAAACGTGTTAGATAAGGAGAGCAATAAACAGAGGTTCGGGAAGGTGCAAACGCTAGGTAAGCTCAGGAAGAATTCAATGTTTTTTACCTATTGATGCATCTACAAGTGTTTGTACAGAAACTGGCAGCAAAAAAGGCATTACGACTAAAAGAATCCAGCATGTGGAGCTCAATCGAAGACGAGCAGGCTACGATATTAGATGACACAAAAAGGGAACGATTAAAAGGAATCACAGTGATCTTACGTCCGATACCGACCAACATATGGCGGTTTTCAACATCCAGATATAGAACATAAACTATCCTTCAAAGGAGAAATGGGAGGAAGGCCTATACAGTGGTAGGACATAACAATCAAAACAGACGTGGAACTAGAACTAGAATTTACTTAAAGTAACTGCAGATAAATTCATCGTACCGACTCCCTGACTCATGTTGTTCTGGCGATGTCAGAGAGAGCGGCCAGGCTGCTACACGATAGTTCGGTGCCAGATACCAATGCCAATTTAAAGGCCTTTAAATGAAAGGTGATAAAATGAGATATCGCGCGGAGGTGTAGAACCTCGCTGGCATTCATAAGGCACCTAACTGTTTCCCTTTTTAGGGACCCAAGGTAAAGCGATACCGAAGACAATGCATTTGCAAGTGAGAGGGCCAGAAAAGGTTCCGAAATGAACATTAGCGTTGCGAACAGCTCAGAACGATTAAATCTGGACTGAAGAAAATCGAGGAATATTAGATTGGGACAGTGAACTTGTTGTGGAGCAATCAGAATGATTGCGTGGTCACAATGTTCTGTTTGGTCATGTAAGGATGGGAAAGCAAATACTTTTTTCTCAAGCTAAACAAATATGCAATGAGAATATTTACGGGTGTAATCACAAGTCATTGCGCTATTACACCAATGCTTCGACGGCAGCGCAAATCAACAAGCATTCTCTGCAGAAGCTGTCAGGATGAGGAGGAAAAGAAGGCGATTCAATGCTTTCTCTGGCGATGTCCTGGATTACAAACAAGACGACTAAGATTTCCGGGCGCTTGGTTTTTTGAAATTCTAGCAGAGGCTTTTTATTTATTTTTATTTAGCAGAGGCTGAAAAAGTGGATCTTGCATTCCTTCTTGGGTTCATCAGAGACAGCAAATATTTCGTTGACGACCACTATGATGTTGTACGAATGTGGCGCTACAAGGTCCCTAGCAATGGAAAAATGTCTCCGTGTGGAGGATTTGTATTTGTCTTTTAGGTAACATGGGAAAGTTTTTTTTATTATTTTAAAACTTCGTAAATCTTGAAATTTGTTATTCAAAAATAAATCATCTAACCTTTATTACTTCTTCTCATTTCTTATTCTTCCCACGTTCTGCCCCTAACCACCATTTTCTTTTGTTTAGTTTTACACTCCGTTCTACTCCTCTCTTTCTTCTCATCCCTTTTTTTATTCTTTACCCTGCAGAATGCAGAGGTGAAAATAGGGCCTATCTCCCTCTTTTTCAATGGATATTTATAGCGATCACAAACCCTATTAGTGGCCACCACGATGTGGTGGTAGAGTGCTCCACCTACCACACTGAGAAGGTCCTGGGTTCACATTCCGTGCATCAAAACAATCGAAACATGTTTTTTCAACAAAAAGAGAGTTTTTCTAAGGGGGTCGTCCCTCTGCAGTGATTTGGCAAGCACTCCAAGTGTTTTTCTGTCATGAGATGCTTCTGAGTGAAAACCCATATGCCTTGGATATCCCATTCTGAGTCAGCATAAAACATGTAGGCCTCATACAGCCAATTTGTAGGAAAAATGAAAAGGAGCACGACGCAATAATTTCGAGAGGTGCTTGGCTTAAAACCTCTTCCGAATTTTTCGCGCCTTAAATTTTTTTTATGTTAATGTTTAGTGCCTTAGGAAGATACTGAGAGTCACAATAGAAATGGGTAGCAATCAATAATATTGCACAAAACAACATCTAAAAGTGTGTTAGAGTGCAAGCAATCCCTGGAACGATTCCGAACAGACAGAAGCATACATCTATGTTGGGTCCCAGGGAGTATGAGAATAGATGGGAATGAAAAAGCGAATGAGCTAGCTAAAAGGGACGCATCCCTAGAAGCTTGTACCATAGACTTTCCAATCAGATAGTGTGAGATTAAAGGAGGACGAGTGTTGCACAAGATTGATTTAGCGAGACAGGCGTGGCAAGAAGTACAGACCTGCAAAGTATAGCACATCATGTGCACCTTTTGCAAACTTATCATTGAAAAGAGGGCATTGTAGGCTCATGATGACTTGAAATTGCCTTCTGTCGCCGCAAGCTTTTAAATTGGGCCTAGTTGGTGTAAGCAGATGTAGGAAATGTACTCGTACCCTGTGCTTACGATGCATAGCACCATCAACGTCGATAACACCCCCACAACCTTCGGGGAGTATCCAAATCGCTACAAGAAGATATATCCTAATCGTCTCTAACCGAGTTGATATTTAATGTATAGAGGCCACCTTAATATCCATACAAATATGTAAATTCACAGCATCATGTGTATGCTACAAAGCTTTGTCAATTTTATGTTTCAGAATTGTGGAAGATTTTTCCCATTTATCTTAATAACAGGAAAGTAAAATTTTTCGTCGGGGACCAAAATTGGTTAGCCTTGTAATTTGATTGTACGCGACACGCAAAATGAATTCGATTGCTTTAGAGTTGATGAAATAACTAAATTAGCTACTACAATTCTGATTAAAGGCGACAATTTGCAAGTGAAACAATGCGTTGATTTTGTAAGTGCTTTATTCGTCAATTGTCTAAATATTTCCATATGACAATGTTATATTAAACTGTAGATAAACAATTCATATTTTGCTGCGGATATCAGAGACTGGCCACTAGAAGAAGGGAAAGTAATGCTTAACCCTTTTGCGGACAATAGTTTTTGGAGTTACGTTTCCGTGGGTCACTTGCCATATCTTCGGAACCAATAGAGATAAACGCTTCGGGATTTCAGTAAATTGTTTTGAATCGTTAAGCGAATGAAATTCTTCGATAAGAGAAGTACTAAAATTTCGCCGATATATCCCTCATGTCCTATTTATAGAACAAATTTTATAACAAAGGGCAAACCTGTAAATCCCGTCTTGACGGTTTACGCTGTTTCGCCCCATAGTTTTGTTAAATACTTTTCATCAAGGCAGAGCGGGATATACCGACTTAGTTTTTTGTATGTAAAATTTATTTAATTTTAAACAAATTGACTATATTTGAATTAAAGGTGCTTCATTTTATTGCCTACTTTATTGAAAAAAACTTAAAACTTACAAAAAAAAATAATATAGTTCATATGAAAGTAAGATATATATTGTTGCGAATATTAGCAAAACTAAGGAGTGCTGCCATCTCCAGGCCGATGCTAAGCAGTGACGTGAATTCACATCAATAATTCAATCATTATGTATCTACATAAACGAATCAATAATTGCGTCTACACATATGTACACATTCCGACGAGCAACATTTACATACAAGGCAGCGAGAGATGAGATGTCACACACAGATGAATTTACTTATACGCTTATGTGTGTGCGGGAGACTGTAAACTACAAACTCACATATGTACATCTGAGAAGCGCTAAAAAGTAGACAATTGTAAACAAGTAGAAACTATATGAGAACTATATACTGAGTTGTCACAAGAGAGAGCAATAATTTGTGCACGTAGTTGTGGCTGGCGATTTTGTAGCCGAAACAACTAGTAAGTTCTGGAATTCGAAGAGCCTAGAAGTATGCAGCGTAAACTATAAACGCGGAGCAAGCGAGTAAGAAGGAATTCAGTTTGATTTGAGTTGTCAAGCAGTTCCGATTAAGACGATATCTAGCGAGCAATAGCAGTATTATTTTGAATAGCAGAGTTTCATTGAGCTATCAATCAGTGTGGTTATTAAGCAAGCTATTCGTTGCACAGTTTGAGTGTTATTGTGAAGTACTTTAATAAAGGCCATTTTGCATTACTACAAATTGGAGTTATTTATTCAACAGTTTAGTGATTCCAACTTAGCAGAGGATTGCAAATAAGAGGATTTGCAAGTAAAATCGTTACAATTGGTGTCAGAAGTGGGATTGTTGAATAAATTCCGGAGGACAACAAGGACATGGCAAAGTTCAGTGAATTGAAGATCCAGCAACTAAAGAAGGAGTTGGAGAGCCGTGGATTGAATACGAGCGGCGTTAAACTTGAACTTCAGGCACGGCTACGAGAGGCAATGGAAGCGGAAGGAATTGATGTGGAAGAGTATGACTTTCATCTTGATGGCGAGGAAGTAACAAAAATTGAAGAGAAAAACGAAACATCGCAGACAGTTACGAGCACAGACTTGAACATGATTTTGGCTGCAATATCTGCTCAAACATCGACAGTGGCTTCTCAACTGGAATCGCAAAAGACAGATATAACATCTCAACTGGCATCTCAACTGGAAGAACAAAAGATAAATATGGCATCTCAACTAGAATCCCAGGAGAACCGTATAACATCCAAGATGGAAGAACAGAAGACACGTATTGCAGAAATGTCGTCAGAAATAACATCGAAAATTGAAGCACAAGAAACGCGTATTTCACAAATTTCAGCACAGATATCATCTCAGATCTCCACACAACTAGAAGAGCAGGAAGTCCGTATATCATCTAAGCTGGAAGCGCATATGGAAGAAAAACTAACCCAGTTTCATGAAGGCTTCAGTGGTCGACAGGATAAAATCGAGGCCGAGGTGGATGCTTTGAGAGGACGTATCGAGCAGTTGCAACTAAATCGCCCAGCAGTTTCAACGAGTAATCCAAAGGTAAAGACACCATCCTTTGACGGTTCTGTTCCTTTTCAGGTCTTTAAGCTACAGTTTGAGAAGACCGCAGCAGTGAACCAATGGAATGCTGAAGATAAAGTAGCAGCTCTGTTCGTGGCACTGAAAGGGCCTGCTGCGGAAATCCTACAGACGATTCCCGAAGGAGAGCGGAACAATTATGAAGCATTGATGGCTGCTGTAGAAGGACGTTATGGAAGCGAGCATAGGAAACAGATATTCCAAATTGAGTTGCAAAACCGCTACCAAAAAGCAAATGAGACATTGCAGGAGTTTGCTTCAGATGTTGAAAGGTTGGCTAATCTCGCAAATACGGACGCACCCGTGGAATACACCGAGAGGGTAAAAATCCAGAGTTTTATAAATGGCATACGAGACGTCGAAACAAAGCGAGCTACATACGCAAACCCAAAGCCAACATTCGCAGAAACGGTGTCACAAGCTCTGATTCAAGAAACAGCGTCGCTTCTGTGTAAGCCAGTTTTCAAAGCACGCCGTGTGGAAGTAGAAAGGCCAGAGCGGGTAGACGCAATATTGGAGGCGCTGAAAGGATCGCAAAAGCGGAGTGAAAAAGTTATCAAATGCTTCAAATGCGGGAAGTCCGGTCACATTGCACGTCATTGCGATCTTGGCCTTAATAGTTCCAACAATGTGGGTGGGCGTAAACGCAAAGCTGGAGGAGATGAGCAAGAGCGAGTAAGAGGTAGAGAGCTAGATCCAGCTATTGAATGCCCTGTGATATCTGTGTCGCAAATTGGTAGAAAATCGAGCAGTCTTACCGTCAGAGGGAATGTGGATGGCAACGAACGAATACTGACTGTAGATACGGCCGCATCTCATTCCTTGATCCGATCTGACTTGGTCAACAGGAGAGTAAAACCGTTACCTGGAGCAAAGTTGCGTACGGTCACTGGCGAGTATAACCAAGTTCAGGGAGAAGTGATATGTGAAGTATTGATTGGGAAGGTCATGGTTCTACACAAATTTGTTGTGGCGGAGATTGTTGATGAAGTTATATTGGGAGTGGATTTCTTGGTTGACCATGACATCAAGATCGATATTCAGAGAAGGGTGATGTGTTATGAGAACCAAGATGTGCCACTTAACTTTACTTTGGAAAAAGGGTTCAGCAGTAATCGGTTACTGGTGGAGAAGACCCGACGAAGGCCACGAAATTCAAAGGTAAAGGTTGATGGAACAAATGGGCCAAACAAATCAAACCCGGAGGTACCTGTAAGAGAAACACTGGCATTGAAAAGCCCTAACGGACGTACTAAAACGAAGAAAGAATGCAAGGGTGGTTTCAAGCCAAGGCACACTACTATTGTGAAGCGTCGGAACGATACTGATTATGCAAAGCAAATCCGTCCAGCGCAAGCTCTGCGAAGTAGTTCTTCATTGGTCGAGCAACAGAGTGCGAGGGAACGATCGAGGATAATGATTAGTAAGATGAAACACAGGTACGACAAGGAAAATAATTCGGAAGGTTTCCGGGAGGGAAATTTGGTACTGTTATATAACCTTCACCGGCGGAAAGATGTTCCATCCAAATTTCGGTGCAGTTGGGAAGGCCCGTACAAGGTTGTGAAGAAGATCAGTGATATCATCTCCCGCATACAAAGCATTGAGAAACCACGGAGTAGAAGAGTGGTACATATGGCGATGCTAGCGGCGTTTAGATTGGGAGATTTATCTGATCGGGACGATCAGACTTATGTGGAGGGCAGTGTTACGAATATTAGCAAAACTAAGGAGTGCTGCCATCTCCAGGTCGATGCTAAGCAGTGACGTGAATTCACATCAATAATTCAATCATTATGTATCTACATAAACGAATCAATAATTGCGTCTACACATATGTACACATTCGGACGAGCACCATTTACATACAAGGCAGCGAGAGATGAGATGTCACACACAGATGAATTTACTTATACGCTTATGTGTGTGCGGGAGACTGTAAACTACAAACTCACATATGTACATTTGAGAAGCGCTAAAAAGTAGACAATTGTAAACAAGTAGAAACTATATGAGAACTATATACTGAGTTGTCACAAGAGAGAGCAATAATTTGTGCACGTAGTTGTGGCTGGCGATTTTGTAGCCGAAACAACTAGTAAGTTCTGGAATTCGAAGGGCCTAGAAGTATGCAGCGTAAACTATAAAAGCGGAGCAAGCGAGTAAGAAGGAATTCAGTTTGATTTGAGTTGTCAAGCAGTTCCGATTAAGACGATATCTAGCGAGCAATAGCAGTATTATTTTGAATAGCAGAGTTTCATTGAGCTATCAATCAGTGTGGTTATTAAGCAAGCTATTCGTTGCACAGTTTGAGTGTTATTGTGAAGTACTTTAATAAAGGCCATTTTGCATTACTACAAATTGGAGTTATTTATTCAACAGTTTAGTGATTCGAACTTAGCAGAGGATTGCAAATAAGAGGATTTGCAAGTAAAATCGTTACAATATCTTAAAACGTATCGTGTCAAGCAAATCATTGAATAATATCCAGAAATTATATATTAAGACGTATGGTATTCTTCGAAACACTTTCCATGGCAAAGGGCAAGCTCATCTGGATACGTTTTGCATCTATACGAAGTTGCTTTACGAATTTCAAACTTTTGCACTGGTTACCCCTTAAGTAAACCTTCTTTTGTTTCCTATTATCGGTTGCTAATGGTATATTTTCTATGAAATTAGAAGAACGTGCAAGATTACGATCCGATTTGGAAGTTGCTGATTTAATTCCACCAAGCCCCAAGGGCATATCTCCAAGATCACTTCTAAATCGAACAGTATTAGGCAATTGAATCAAAGACCTCATTAGGATACATCGAAATTCAGCGAATGATATTTTTGAGTTAGAATTTGCTATGAAAATATAGTACGAGCTCCAGACGGCAACATCCAATAAATGGAAGATAACTTTTTGTACCAGCGGAAAGTTTAGTGCTAGTAACAATCTTAGGATTACCTTTACGGTTTGCTAGTAAGGTGCCTGTAACATGCGATTTATATGAAAGATGTTCTTTCGAAAATTCGACGCTGTTGTAAAAGTTGTCCATGATAAGTTGGTGTCTTTTATAGAGGTATGGTGACACAAGACGGTAAACGATATTTCCGACTTTTGACTTTTGCTTATCGTCCTTTGTTCCTTGATATATTTCAATTTTCAGAACATTTACATCGCTTGTTGTTAGCTCTTACAATTTAATAACTTATTCAGTAACGGCTTGATCTTTCTTAGTTTAGTTCCATCTATAATTTCTTCTGAGCAACTTAGGTAACGTAAAAGCTGTTCAAACCTGCTTCTAGTCATCGTGTGCCTAAATATAGGATGGAAATACAAAGGATCACGTGAAAATAAGTCACGAATTCCCGGAACCTTCATTGACCCTGAAGCAAACAAACTCCCGGGAAATTGTACATTTCTTCAATATCAGTACTTTTAAACACAACAAAACGTGCATTTCGGGTTTTTCGCTTCACAAAGATTGGACCCATATGCATTTTGTTGAATCAACCAACTTTTGCAAAATATCGGACGTCATTATCTGGTCAAAATTTTTTCTTGATGTCCAGTTTTCTTCAACATTATTTTCACTCCACAGTTTCTAGAATCAAAGTTGGATTGAGGTATATCTCTCACATTTGGAAACCACTATGCCTCAGGCTCTCCTCCAAAGATTTGGCTCCTCTCTTCAGAGGTATCATCTGAACACTCATCGGAGTTTATATCTCCGTCATCGTGAACACACAAATCAACATCGTTCTATCCGATTTCATTTTCACAATCCTCAGTACTCACAACTCTCGGTGTGCTACATTGCGGTCCATTTTCCTCATCGGACTCGTCATCTGAAGTTCGAGATCTTTCGTGATCCTCCGTTATCGCTGAAGGGATCAACTTCAGATTCAGCGTCAGAATCGACTTCTACAAAAAGCTTAAGATTTCGACCTCGTTGTTTGTTGTATCCATCCACTTTATTTCTATTGAAACAGAAACATAATCCTCAGTCTTATTTTATAACTCAACTAGTAGGTTATAATATTATTTTTATTTGTTGATTTTTCGACTTCTTTATTTAATACTCACTTTACGTATTTTTATAAATTTTAATTTTCCACCGAACAACTAAACCTTCTGGTAGGACGGCACTCACTGAATGCATGAAAAACTGATGTGATATGCCGCATTGATTCTATGAAAAATTGCAAGTTCAAGTTTGCATAAATTGACTGTTACTTCGTTTCTATACAACATACATTTAAAATGAGTACAATTTATAGGGAGACATATTTTGCGAATCTGTAAATTAACATCGAATTGACTGCGTTGGCTACAGGTTTGCCACATTTTCTAATATTGTTCAGGATGGCAAACCCCGTCATTTCCCTGTATTTTTTACACAAATTTGACAGCATTTGCCTGCGAAATGGTTAACTGAAATTCCCTGAATGCGAAATACAAACAAAATTTTGTTTATGTCTAAAAATCTTTACCCAAGGTATGGGGGATTCCAAATGTAAGCGTCAGGTGTAAGCGTAAGCGTAGGCGTATTATTTGTAAGTGGTAAGCGTTATGGGAGATGTATTTAGAAAAATTGGAGTAGATTTTGGTATGGAGTACTAAAAAGTGAGAAGCATAGCCGCACTGTATAATATTGGTATACTATATGAACTATTACAGAGACAGAGGTAGAGCAAATAGGCATAAGTGTTGTCTTTGCCCTGTAGCGTAATATACGAACAAGGTACATGGAAGAGTTGATGGACTCAGGCTGAACATTAAAGCGGAAAATGAACAAGGTACATGGCAAAGTTGATGTAGTCGAGTTAACTACTTAAGTTGAAAAAACCAATCTAATATAATTTACAAGGAAATATGGAGCCCTTTATTTGACAAGTATAATCTTGAAGGGGTAACGTTACAAAAGAAAAGTACAGCAAAAAGTATATAGGAACTATAATAAATAGTAAGTTATTGTGGAAACTCGATGTGGAAGAGAGAACGAGGAAAGCTTCCATGGCACTGTATGCATGCAAGATAATGCTAGAATGTATGTGGGATCTATCGTACAAAATTCTCTCACTACATATTTACGGCAAGCAGCACTGCATGCTATACATCCCACCTGCGGACTTAATGACCAAAAATATAGCATTGGCAACTGCAAATAGGCTGACGTTGGGCATTTTGACTGTATACTACCTTCTGGCACCACCTGTTTATAAGATAGACCTTGTCAGTACCAGCAGATGAAGGTTGTGTGAGCTGCAGGAAGAAGTGGTTGAGCACTTTTTGTGTTCGTATGCTGCGCTCGCTAGATTAGAGCTATTAGATACAGTCGATAAGTGTTTAACGTGTGTACCTGTCTACGAAGACCTACCCCACGGTGTCAAATACAGATCAATGTCCGTTGATCTTCGGCCAACAAGTTGGTAGCAATCGGTGAGCTGGGTGTTCAGCCCATCACCCTCCCCTTCCATTTTCCGGTAACGGCACCTGGCTACACGGCAACTCCACCACGAGTTCCGTGCTTGTCTCAGTGTCCCTCTTTCATTGATTTTATAATCTCGAGTATCTAATTGACAAGTCAATCAGATTGAGATTTGTGTTTTGTCGCAATTTAGGAATGTGACCAACCTTTTCTGTCCTGCAGTGTTACAACAATGTATAATACATTGTTGACGACCGAGCTGATTTTATTCATACATTGCTTGAAGGCGGCACCTCCCTCCAACGCTATGCACCACATGTTATGATCAAAAACGCCCGTTCGCCGCGAACCAACTACCGATGTAATCTATCAGCGCAAGTGTTGTCCTTGGTAACAGGCAGTTGTTCTTGGCAACAGACAGTGATGCTCACAAGTACTTACGACACAAACACTCGCAAGATACATCTTCACTAATCATGGTACTAAACCACATGCGCATCAAGACACATCTCGCTAGTCGCAGGTACTTGTGCGCTTATGGTCATGTTGCAACTGAACCCAGATAAACGTTCTATTCAGCTCTATTTGCATTTTTGTTCTTCATTATTTGCTACATTATATATGCCCACATATTCATCGTTATTTGCTACTGTGGTATACAACTTCTAATAACTCGCTTCTATGTATAATCTTCCTCATTATTCTTCAATAATGCTCCGTTTTATCCACAATTTAGGGCTGTGACCAAGCTTTTCAACCATAGACCTGTGTTGGGGGGCTTCCCCGCCTCAGCAATATCTTTTCAACAGCAGCTCACCACACTGAAATGATCTAACAACGTGAAATCTGCCACATTTTTTGGATGTGTCATCCATTCTGCGAACGCCTTCTTTTCGCCACGTAGTCTAAAGTAGCTTCAAACATCTCAAAAGACGAAATGAGCACCAGCCCACTCGTACAATTATCGATTGTTTTCGGCTGACGATAGACATACGTTCCTTCACCATCTTTCTCCGGTTGCCACAATTATGGGATGTGACCAACTCTTTCATCTGCCCCTCAGGGCCAGTTTCTCAATGAAATTGGGTATGCTGTGACAAGCAAGAGACCGAATTCCCTTGGGTCATGTGCCTCCAAGGGAAAGCAAGTCTACTTAGAGCGTGTCATAAAGTGAACTCTTATTTGAAACCACAGCCACCGCGAAGCTCTCACAAGGGGGCCATACCAGGACAGGAGGTGAGACCTGAGTACAAAGCATCGTTCGATGCAGTGCATCAGGTCCCACTGGCTTCTCCTACTCCCGCGGTAGCAGTTTTTATAAAGACCATGCGTAGGGTCCCACAGGGTGATACCCGCGTATACCCTGCTACCATTCGGGTAAAATCACCTTACTCATGGATTGGGTACCCATGGTATTATGGCCGCCTTTTAGGACCGGTATACCTACAGTTGGCAAATTCTGGGGGTTTTCCTTTTGGTCGTCAAACCAATTCTCGTAGGAAGACGGACACATTTTTTATAAATTTTTGAGTTATGTGCAAGTTGTATCTATTATTATTACTAGGCCTGGAAGCACTGCGACCTTTGTGCAGATCTATTGTGCATGACCTTTCAGACTAGTTTTGTATCTGGAGGATTTTGAAGTAACTATATATCTCTCCAGGCTTTTTACTCCATATCACATAGGGATTAAGAGGCACACCAGCTAGTTGGGAGAGTCTCTGCCTAGCCAGAGCGACGCATTCGCAGAGAATGTGAACCAGCGTTTCATCATCCAACTGACAGAAACGACAAAATTGGGTATCGGATAGATTTACTTACTTAGGTGATATCGTAGACCACATTGTCCCGAATAGTACCCAGTGAGAGTTCTTAGGTCCCCCCTGCTTAGATTAATGTGTCTGACTGATACTTTTCTTGCTGGAAGTACTGTGGGTTATATATAAATTAAATTTATGTTTCATTTTGATCTCTTTAACTTTTTGTTTTACAAATTTCTTTTCATAATGAAAATTTTTGATAATTCAAAAATCAACATTGAAACTTAAAATATTGATAATACATTTTAAAAATTACAAAGTTCAAAGTAACTAAAATACAAAGTTAAATAAAAACAAGTAAGGAAGGCTAAATTCGGGTGTAACCGAACATTACATACTCAGTTGAGAGCTATGGAGACAAAAAAAGAAAAATCACCATGTAGGAAAATGAACCTAGGGTAAACCTGGAATGTGGTTGTATGACATGTGTATCATATGGAAGGTATTAAAGAGTACTTTAAGAGGGAGTGGGCCATAGTTCTATAGATGGACGCCATTTAGGGATATCGCCATAAAGGTGGACCAGGGCTGACTCTAGAATATGTTTGTACGATATGGGTATCAAATGAAAGCTGTTAATGAGTATTTTGAAAAGGAGTGATCCTTAGTTCCATAGGTGGACGCCGTTTCGAGATATCGCCATAAAGGTGGACCAGGGGTGCCTCTAGAATGTGTTTGTACGATATGGGAATCAAATGAAAGGTGTTACTGAGCATTTTAAGAGGGAGTGGGCATTAGGTCTATAGGTGGACGCCTTTTCGAGATATCGCCATTGGGGTGGGCCAGGGGTGACTCTAGAATGTTTGTACGATATGGGTATCAAACGAAAGGTGATACTGAGCATTTTAAGAGGGAGTGGGCATTAGGTCTATAGGTGGACGCCTTTTCGAGATATCGCCATTAGGGTGGGCCAGGGGTGACTCTAGAATGTTTGTACGATATGGGTATCAAACGAAAGGTGTTACTGAGCATTTTAAGAGGGAGCGGGCATTAGGTCTATAGGTGGACGCCTTTTCGAGATATCGCCATTAGGGTGGGCCAGGGGTGACTCTAGAATGTTTGTACGATATGGGTATCAAACGAAAAGTGTTACTGAGCATTTTAAGAGGGAGTGGGCATTAGGTCTATAGGTGGACGCCTTTTCGAGATATCGTCATTAGGCTGGGCCAGGGGTAACTTTAGAATATGTTTGTATGATATGGGTATCAAATGAAAGATGGTAATGAGTATTTTAAAAGGGAGTAATCCTTAGTTCTATAGGTGGACGCCTTTTCTAGATATCGCCATAAAGGTGGAACAAGGGTGACTCTAGAATGTTTGTACGATATGGGTATCAAACGAAAGGTGTTACTGAGCATTTTAAGAGGGAGTGGGCATGAGGTCTATAGGTGGACGCCTTTTCGAGACATCGTCATTAGGGTGGGCCAGGGGTGACTCTAGAATGTGTTTGTACGATATGGGTATCAAACGAAAGGTGTTACTGAGCATTTTAAGAGGGAGCGGGCATTAGGTCTATAGGTGGACATCTTTTCGAGATATCGCCATTAGGGTGGGCCAGGGGTGACTCTAGAATGTTTGTACGATATGGGTATCAAACGAAATGTGTTTCTGAGCATTTTAAGAGGGAGTGGGCATTAGGTCTATAGGTGGACACCTTTTCGAGATATCGCCATTAGGGTGGGCCAGGGGTGACTCTAGAATGTGTGTGTACGATATGGGTATCAAATGAAAGGTGGTAATGAGTATTTTAAAAGGGAGTAATCCTTAGTTCTATAGGTGGACGCCTTTTCGAGATATCGCCATAAAGGTGGACCAAGGGTGACTCTAGAATGTTTCTACGATATGGGTATCAAACGAAAGGTGTTACTGAGCATTTTAAGAGGGAGTGGGCATTAGGTCTATAGGTGGACGCCTTTTCGAGATATCGCCATTAGGGTGGGCCAGGGTGACTCTAGAATGTGTTTGTACGATATGGGTATCAAATGAAAGGTGGTAATGAGTATTTTAAAACGGAGTAATCCTTAGTTGTATAGGTGGACGCCTTTTCGAGATATCGCCATAAAGGTGGACCAAGGGTGACTCTAGAATGTTTGTACGATATGGGTATCAAACGAAAGGTGTTACTGAGCATTTTAAGAGGGAGTGGGCATTAGGTCTATAGGTGGACGCCTTTTCGAGATGTCGCCATTAGGGTGGGCCAGTGGTGACTCTAGAATGTTTGTACGATATGGGTATCAAATGAAATGTGTTACTGAGCATTTTAAGAGGGAGTGGGCATTAGGTCTATAGGTGGACGCCTTTTCGAGATGTCGCCATTAGGGTGGGCCAGTGGTGACTCTAGAATGTTTGTACGATATGGGTATCAAATGAAATGTGTTACTGAGCATTTTAAGAGGGAGTGGGCATTAGGTCTATAGGTGGACACCTTTTCGAGATATCGCCATAAGGGTGGGCCAGGGGTGACTCTAGAATGTATGTACGATATGGGTACCAAACGAAAGGTGTTACTGAACATTTTAAGAGGGAGTGGGCATTAGGTCTATAGGTGGACGCCTTTTCGAGATATCGCCATTAGGGTGGGCCAGGGGTGACTCTAGAATGTGTTTGTACGATATGGATATCAAATTAAAGGTATTAATGAGGGTTTTAAAAGCGAGTGGCCCTTAGATATATATGTGAAGGCGTTCTCGAGATATCGACCAAAATGTGGACCAGGTGATCCAGAAAATCATCTGTCGGGTACTGCTAATTTATTTATATATGCAATAACACTAACAGTATTCCTGCCAAGATTCCAAGGGATGTTGATTTCGCCTTGTAGAACTTTTTCATTTTCTTCTACTTAATATGGTAAGTGTCACACCCATTTTACAAAGTTTTTTCCAAAGTTATATTTGCGTCAATAAACCAATCCACTTACCATGTTTCATCCCTTTTTTCATATTTGGTATAGAATTATGGCATTTTTTTCATTTTTCGTAATTTTCTATATCGATAAAGTGGGCGTGGTTATGGTCGGATTTCGCCCAAGATAAAGTGAGTTCAGATAAGTACGTGGGCTAAGTTTAGTAAAGATATATCGGTTTTTGCTCAAGTTATTGTGTTAACGGCCGAGTGGAAGGACAGACGGTGGACTGTGTATAAAAACTGGGCCTGGCTTCCACCGATTTCGCCCATTTCACAGAGAACAGTAAGCGTCATAGAATCTATGCCCCTACCAAATTTGAGAAGGATTGGTAAATTTTTGTTCGACTTATGGCATTAAAAGTATTCTAGACAAACTAAATTAAAATGGGCGGAGCCACGCTCATTTTGAAATTTTCTTTTATTTTTGTATTTGATTGCATCATGTCATTACTGGAGTTGAATTTTGACATAATTTACTTATATACTGTAAAGATATTAAATTTTTTGTTAAAATTTTACTTTAAAAAAAATTTTTTTTTACAAGTGGGCGTGGTCCTTCTCCGATTTTGCTAATTTTTATTTAGCACATATATAGTAATAGTAGTAACGTTCCTGCCAAATTTCATCATGATATCTTCAACGACTGCCAAATTACAGCTTTCAAAACTTTTAAATTACCTTCTTGTAAAAGTGGGCGGTGCCACGCCCATTGTCCAAAATCTCACTTATTTTATATTCTGCGTCATAATGTCAACCCATATCGAAAAAGTGAGCGTGGTTATAGTCCGATATCGTTCATTTTAAATAGCGATCTGAGATGAGTGCTCAGGAACCTACATACCAAATTTCATCAAGATACCTCATAAGTTACTCAAGTTATCGTGTTAACGGACAGACGGACGGACGGACGGAAGGACGGACATGGCTCAATCAAATTTTTTTTAGATACTGGTGATTTTGATATATGGAAGTCTATATCTATCTCGATTCCTTTATACCTGTACAACCAACCGTTATCCAATCAAAGTTAATATACTCTGTGAGCTCTGCTCAACTGAGTATAATAATAAGAACCCTACAAGTACAAACAGTTTAACCTGTCTTTGCCCTGGGCAGTCAATACAGTGACGTTTGAATGTTTAGTTTCCCAGTAGCTGTGTCTATACGTTTCCGTTTATTGAGAAATTAAGATTTTATATTATTGTTTGCATAAATAAAAAGATCGCACCCAAGTTAGTCTCAAACATTAATTTTTTAATTGCCAAAAAAATTTATTTAAAAACAGTAGCGTTGTAAAATTCAGATGCAAAAACGGTTGTATAGCATCACGTTCCTTTCAGCATCCTTTCATCTAGGCGTACGAACCAATGCATTACTTCCAGTTCGCCATTGTGTTTCCCATTTACTTAAGTTTCGAACCATTTCCCTTTTTAGTTCAATTGCTAGCAACTAGCCCTGCACTACGTCTCAATGTACATTGTACTAGTTATTATAGTCAAACCACTCTTTCTTTTTGCGCTTTTAATAGATTTTTTCAGCTCCTTTTTTCAAATTGCCTTTAAGAATGTATTGTCATAATATATAGTGGTTTTTAAATTTTCTATTTAAAAAAATTAAGTGTTATTCTCTAATAAAAAAGATTTTGAACTAAGCTCATAAAGAATCACTACGTACTATTCCATCCCCAGTATGGCTGCTCACTCAACCATTGTTTTATACACTCCACTTTATTAAGCTTATAATGTAACAGTGCCGCAATCTCAACTAACAATTATCCTTATATATGTACATACATAAATACATACACATTTACTTTATATTCATTTTACTACTTGGCATTACATCGGTTTTTCGCAGTTTCTATGCAAACGAAAGCTAAGCAAAGCTAGCATTTACCTTTTCTCTTGAACTTAGAGAGTTTTTATAACCTACTTGATATTTCTTTTTCTAGATCTCGTTTTGTAAAAAAAAAATATACCTTTTTTGCATAAATATTTAAACGTTTACAAAAGCGTGAATTATTACAGCAGTAAGTGTGCTGCGCACTTTTTACACAAACAGGTATAAGATAAAACAAAAGGAAAACTAAAGGAAAACTGATTTTTACAAGATTATAAACTTTAAAGAATTTTGCATGTAAACTTCCAAAGTTTATGGCTTTTAATAGTTTCATGGTGTGAATGAGATGAAACGTAGATTATTGTGAGAATATGCTGCTTTTTTTTTTAATTGCGGGTGTCATTTGAATCAATTGAATGGAATCAGTTCTTTAAAGCTAGTGGTCTCAAAATAAATGCGCTCATTTTGTTATGGAACCTTTGACAAGCATACTTACTCTGGGTTGACAATTGTTTCGCAGTTGTACCAAGTTTACCTGGTGGCACGAAGAAGATGATCGGCGTCTGCCCGTGTGCGTCTAGCTGTCCCGGAGCTTCAGCTACTTATGTGAGTTCGTTGACCAAACGACCGACCAAACCACCAGTTACGACAAACCCAAGGCCTAACAAGAAAAAATTTACGCACACGTAAGGGTTAAGGAATTTCTTACCTCATCACTCAATATGATCGTTGATTAACCTCTTTAGAAAGTGACACAACACTTTGTCTTTTGCCTAGCGGTTCTTCTACCAATTACTTACCGCACTTAGCCCACCCAAACATGACATCTCAGATGTTAATGAGATGTCCCAAAGTAAAGCAACAACAACAACGAGTTTCAGACCATTATTACAAACTTAACAATTCATGTTTTATTTAATAATAAGACTAATCAACTAAAAAGAAAAAGATCAGAATTTGATTTCATAATAAATTTAGTACTAAAGCAAAAAAAGTACCAATTTTTACTATTAGGCTTAAGACCGAACACCTATAGGAACGGCATGGAATCGAAACTATATGCAAAAAGGAATCTTACAAACTTACTAAAGAGTGTGTGATATTTAAACAGGTGAAATATTATTAATACAGAGAAACGAATCATATTAAATCAAATATAAGTTATTTGATTGAAATTTCCGCGGTTTTGAAGTATGTTACGAATTCAGTATTAGTAAATATTAATCTCAAATAATTTAAAGACATTTCTAATACCAACTCGTTTCGTTGATTCTCCCATTCTCTCACGATTCACTGATCATGCTTAATGATTATTAACACGGTAGTTAAATAGAAAATTATATGTACATATGCAAAACAAAAAAAACCAATGGTATGAAAATATAACAATTTTATTATAAACTTACGTGCACTGATGTTGCAGGAACTCGATGAAGGCCTTCTACTATACTTCTGCTCTGCTGTAAAATGGTACTTTAGCACATATGTAAATTTTCTAATTAGAATTTGATATTGCGATTGCTTCGAGTTGCAATCAGATTTTTGTTTTCATATTCTTATTGGAACGACAATAAGACATTGGAACTCTCTTTCCAATCACTTAAAAAAATATCACTCTCTCCTTTTCTAACTTGAACATTTAATTATAATAAACTATATTATTATTCAGATTTTACTTTAATTATCATGAACCATGAAACTCAAAAAGATTATAATTTTCTTTGTTATATTCAAAGGAAGTTCATTGATAACTTTCGCACACATTTAATTTAATAAAATTATGTCACCTACACTATATTTTTCTCTCTCTTTCATATTAAGTATGTATATACTTGTGTCTTTAAGTTATATTCCAGAAGCAAGTATACATATTCGTATATTTTTGCTTTTATTCGAAAGATTTAATTTTTACAATTTTTTATGTTAAAAATTGTTTCCGTGTTTTTTCTTTTTTGAACATCCTATATTCCGAAATTTGTTTAACTTAAATTTTTCTATTATATATGTTTTTTTTTCTTGATTTTCACCTACAAAATATTTTTAGTCAGACTATTACGACTATACCGCGACAAAACTAGTTGTATACTGGAAGTCAAGAGGAACTTGGAATTTCTCGGTTTTTCACGACTCTTGACTGCATTTACTTATGTATGTATATACCTTTTTTTTTCTTTAAACAAAGAGACTTATTTTTTTTTTCAAAGTTTTAAATATAATACACTTATACAACTATTTTATCACTCCAAATTTTGTCACTGCAAACAAGCCTGCCAGTTTTCCATGCTGAAGTTGTTGATGATGTAGCCCCAGTCCTTGTCATGGCGAGTCCCAATCCGGACATTGATTACCTTTTAAACTTTTATGGATGACGGTTTTGCGCGTTTAAGTTTCCGAAAAAACGAATTATTTTTCCTCTAAGGAGGGTTAGCGCACATTTAACTTTCCGCTTTACTTGCGGAATTAAATTCTGCACGATTTTTACCTTTTTGGCCGGTATTAGCTTCATCGCGTGAATATACATTTCAGGCAAACTTTATCCAGCAAAAGACCCCGCTATGTCTCAATCCGAAGCTTTTATAGGCACGGACAAACAAGTCAAAAAGGTGGCGTGATGCGAAACAGAGATAATTAAATAGGGATGGAGATCGATATTTATATACATTTGTCCTTTTTTAGTTGTTTTATAGGATATATTCTGGCGGTCAATTATATTTTAACCCTTGCATTCCTTAATATCTTTTCCGTGGTACCACCATGTCTTACCATGTATGTCTTGCAATTGATACATGGAATTTCCTTTTGTGGCGAGAACTGTAGCTTTAACAAAAACGGGTGCTAGCTTTTCGTTAAACTTATTCGCTTTGTCGCTCAGAACGAAATTGCGCCGATATACATTTTCACCTACACTAAATGGTTTTACTCTGCTTCGGAGGTTATAGCGTTGAGCTGATTTCTCAAAAGCGTTTTGTATGTTCTTGGCCAACTCAGTACGCATGAGTCGGAGTTTGTCTATGCGGTCTATTACAATTTTCCTAAGGAGTTGAGTACATTTCAATACTTCCAGTCGTCATATGCGTGAGTTGCCTTCCATCAATAATATATCCTATAAATACGAGTGCGATGCGTCATCTCGCTCTCTTGTTTTTACCTATTGCTATCAGCGTACATCGACCAAGCCACCGGATCAATAAGTATTCTAATCATCTACAAATCATATGGATTAAGCAAGCAGTACCATCAAAGATCATCTATCAAGTAAAATTACACCCAAGCAGATTCATCCAATTACCATCAATTTACATAACATCAAAGGAAGTATCAAAACCTTTTACGTGAGTTTTTAACTTTTATAATTATCCAACTCACGCAATATCGGTGAACCTTTGTGAATATACTTGCGTACATCAGTTACGACATCCTTGCGCGATAATACTCGACCACCGAGTAAAGACATCACTGCAAATCATAAACGCATTAATCAATCATCAATTTTCATATAACTAAATTTTCGTTCCATCGTTATAATATGGTACATTTGAATAACCATAATTTACTTGATATTTGAAATATCATACAGCCACTTTATCTTGTAAGTTTTAAGTGTTTAAATTCAATAAATGAATTATTATTAAAATACGCATTTGCGTCTTTGCGTTAAACATAGAGTAAACAACTTTACAAAAAAAAAATTGCTGTGCGTTCTGTGCGAAATACTGTAGCCCATAGTCAACAATATGATTGGACCTTATCGGTGTCGTTTCCGGCCTTGCAAATTAACTATCGACGAGATCTTCATGATGCGCCAGAAGACTCACGATAATAGAATCGACGCTCTTCATCTCTTCGTTGCCTTCGAAATAGCCTTTGACAGCATGAAAATAAGTAGCTTGTATGCTGCTATATCATAATTAAGGTCCCCTGCAAAATAAATAAGGTTCTGTCTGAGAAGAGACTCCCCGTGCCATGCGAAAGCAAACAAGACTTCACACAAAGGGACTCCCTTACGTGCGACTTCCTTAACATAATGCTGAAGAAGATATTTTTAGCAGCATAACCTAACCATTATGCTATAATCTGTTATAAGAGCGTTCAACTACAGGCTTATGCTTTGTTATTGATATTGAAAAACGCTCTGTCAGTTCTGCCTTCTTCGAATTAGATAAAGAAGTAGGTCTTACGGTGAAGGAGAACAAAACGAAGTATTTGCTGTCACACAAGGAAGAATCGGCGCAATAGCGCCTTGGAAGCTACGCCAATGTTGACGGATATAAATTCGAGCCTGTGCAGGATTTCATCTATTAGGGAAACAGCTTTAACAGCAAAAACCATTTCACTTTAAAAATCAAACTCTTGCCAATAAGTGTTACTTTGGACTGAGTAGGCAATTGCAAATTAAAGTCCTCTCTCGACAAACAAAAATTACTCTCTTCCAGGTCCTGTTCGAAACTGTCCAGGTTTTGTCTTAAAGAAAATCCTTGAATCAAATTTCGTTAGGATAGATCCATTTTCGGTTGGTTAATGGCATTTATAGTGATAAAGAGAGATTACATAAAAAGCGGCGTTACCAAGTCCGCGCTGCAGTTCTTACAGCCCTGAACATAGAAGAAGCATGCATAAAGCTCAATCAAGTCATGATACGAACAAAGAAGTGGCTTGACTCGCGTGGACTCCAGTTGAAAGGTGAAAATACAGAATTGATACTGCTAAGTAAAACCATATACCCTTCAAGTAAGCTTTCTCAAGAAATATAACACATGGGAGAGTAGTGAACTATTTATGATTGAGGTTAGACCATCCACAAACATATTTTGCGCAATTTCAAAGCAAGCTGATGGCCCAAAAGAGAGCAAAAGTAAGCTCCTGATGAACATCACCCTATCCATGTAACTGTATGACTCCAACCTGTGGGAAAACGCACTTCGTCAGAAGAATCGTTGCAAGCTTCTAACAGATATACAGCGAACACAAGTTTTGTAAGCAGCCTCCACTCATCGATAGAAAGCAGAAGGTTATTGAAAACAAAGCAAAAGAGAGAGCACGGAAGAAGCGTTAAGATTGTGGCAAGAACGATCGTAAATTGAACAACGAGGCAGGTTTATAGCGAAATCAATAACAGATGTTGAAGCATGAACTAGCAGAAGTTTTTGCGACCTCAGTTACTACGTTACAAGAACGCTCTCCGGGCATGGGTACCTCAAAATATATTTGCACATGTTAAGAAAAAACCGAAGATACTCAGTGAGTTTACGGCGTTGCAGACGATGGCGATGGAGCCAGAACCAATAAATGCTCGAGAAAAGAGTCGGCCAAATCACTGTCGATTACATTACAGCAAAAATGCTGAGCTGTCCTGAATAGTGGCAGTAAACCAGTCACTTCGTAGAAATTATACTAAATGCAAAAAACCGGGATTTGAATACAGGAACAATAGAAGGCCCTAAAAAAACAAAAAATATTCAACGCCATCCTAAAGTTATATCACATGTTCTACCCTTTGCCCTTATGCATTCGGATAGCTTTTACGTGATGAATCTCTAAAAAAACCCACTACACAGAAACATAATTGGTGGTTAATTGTTAATGCCTGCCCCTCTCTTTGCAGCGTTTGTTGGTGCTAGGGCTGGTTATTGTACGATGCAACAAGATTACCCACTAAGTGAACAAACGGGTATCGTGATTAAAAACGACTGCGATGAGACAGCTTACACATCAGTTGAACCATAGTTAATTATGTCCCTCATAACAAAAAGAACATCCAAGAAAAAATTAAAATATTAACTTAAATTTTCCAAATCCTTACATGACGTTTTATTGCTTTTCCTACGCAACCACAACAACAAAGACCATAACATATGAACTAGTTCGATACATTCTTTTCATTGCACCAAAAGAAAAAAAGTTATAAATAGAATGACACAACATAAGGTTTGACTTTAGCGTAATTAAGGCAAGCAAAAACCGCAAACGAATTACATACATATTACGATGTGCCACTCATGACTCAAATAAAACCAAATAATTACTCATACGCAATGGCATACAGAGTAATGAAAGCTTTTTGTTGACGTTGGAACGTTAGCGATAGTGACGCTGACGATTAATTGTGTTGGGGTAAAGAACGTTGGGCTTGCTTGTCATATAATCGTAGCTTCACAGATGTGTCGTATGTGATAGCTTTGTTAATTTCGAACAACGTAGGAACTAGTATGAAGGTATGTACATATATACATATGTGTACTGATCTGAATAAATATTTTGCGCTAATAACTGAGACGATGGATGGCTGTAGTATAAGAATATATGTTATTATTTACGTATATAAGAATAAAGGAATTCGGGGCATGTTGCGCCACTTCGTGAATTTAAACTATTGACTGGCCTGCTAACTTACTGTGTCTTTATGTAGATAAATAAAAAAATAATACGCATTTTACTAGGTCCTGAATGTAGGTATTATTGAACCTATTGTGGGAAATTAAAGATTTGCATAAAAGTCCATATCTCCCTCAAATATCAATCTATTTCAAAGGCGTTTATCTTTCTGAATAACTTAAATTCTAAAATTTTTGTTTCCTAGTTTTGGATTAATTAATTAAAATGTAAAGTTGCGCGCATAGAAAATGATATGTTTTTAACATTTTATATAAAATATTTTTTAATGTCACAACAAAACCACGTAACTTGCACTTAAGTTCTATGAAATTATAACAGACATTTTTATACTCAGCTGCGCAGAGCTCACAGAGTATATTAATTTTGTTCACTTAACTGTAATCCGTAATGGCATAATCTAATCGAGATAGATATAGGCGTAAATGAAATTCATTTAGCCATGTCCGTCCGCCCGTATCTCCGTTAACACGATAACTTGAGTAAGTTTTGAGGTATATTGATGAAACTTGGTACGTAGGTTCCTGGGCACTCATCTCAGATCACTATTTAAAACGAACAAAATCGGACTACAACCACGCCCACTTTTTCGATAGCGAAAATTTCAAAAAACCGAAAAGTGCGATAATTCATTACCAAAGACGGATAAAGCCATGCAACTTGGTAGGTGGGTTGACCTTGTGACGCAGAATAGAAAATTAGTAAAATTTTGGACACTGGGCGTGGCACCGCTTACTTTTAAAAGAAGGTAAGTTTTGCAAGCTGTAATTTAGTAGTCGTTGAAAATATCATAATGAAATTTAGCAGGAACGTTGCTCCTATTACTATATGTGTGCTAAATAAAAATTAGCAAAATCGGATGACGAACACGCCCACTTAAAAAAAAAAAATTTTTTTTAAGTCAAATTATAACAAAAAATTTAATATCTTTACAGTATATAGGTAAATTATGTCAACATTAAACTCCAGTAATGGTATGGTGCAACAAGCTACAAAAGTAAAAGAAAATTTCAAAATGGGCGTGGTTCCGCCCTTTTTCATTTAATTTGTATAGAATACTTTTAATGCCATAAGCCGAACAAAAATTTACCAATCCTTGTGAAATTTGGTAAGGGTATAGCTTCAATGACGATAACTGTTTTCTGTGAAAATGGGCGAAATAGGTTGACGACACACCCAGTTTTTATACACAGTCGACCGTCTGTCTTTCTGCTAGGCCGTTAACACGATAACTTGAGAAAAATCGATATATCTTTACTAAACTAAGTTCACGTAATTATATAAATTCCCTTTATCTTGGTATTCAAAAGGGACCCACTTTTTCGATATCGAAAATTTCGAAAAATGAACAAAATGCCATAATTCTATACCAAATACGAAAAAAGGGATGAAGCATGGTGATTGGATTAGTTTTTTGACGCAAAATATAACTTTAGAGAAAACCTTGTAAAATGGGTGTGACACCTATCATATTAAGTAAAAGAAAATGAAAAAGTTCTGCTGGGCGAAATCAAAGCCCTTGTAATCATGGCAGGAATACTATTCGAGGTATTACATAAATAAATAAATAAGCGGTACCCGAAAGATGATGTTCTGCGTCACCCTGGTCGACATTTTGGTCGATATCTCGAAAACGCCTTCACATATACAATTAAGGGGCACTTCCTTTCAAAACCCTCATTAGTATTTTTAACTTGATACCCATATCGTAAAAAAACACATTATAGAGTCATTCCTGGTCCACCTTTATGGCGATATCTCGAAAAGGCGTCCACCTATAGAACTAAGGCCCACTACCTTTTAAAATACTCTTTAATACCTTCTATTTGATACCCATGTCATACAAACATATTCCAGGTTTACCCTAGGTTCATTTTCCTACATGGTGATTTTCCATTATTTTGCCTCCAAAGCTCTCATCTGAGTACGCAATGTTCGGTACACCCGAACTTAGCTTTCCTTACTTGTTTTATTTCATATTTATCTTAAAAATCGCTGAGGTATGTACATCTATTCACTATATATTTCATATCTTATACAGCCGATTATTTGGATATTACGAATGGGATAAGATTATTGCTCACCCCATTCATGAAAGGTATGAAGTCTTCCACACAGCCGAAGACAGTTCCGTCCTTACTTGTTTATTTTGGTATAAGGCTTACAACCAGCCAGACCTAATTTATGACATTCAAATTATTAGAAGGATGTTAAAGATTTCAAACGAATTTGCTGTCTTGCTACAATTTTGGGTCAAAGTTCACTATGAATTTCAATCAATTCAAGTACTTATATACATACTAGTATTTATTATTAGCTTTTATACACATGAATATTAATGAGTTAAACGTCAAATTCAGAATTGCTCATCATTTCAGCTCAAATTATGCAACCAGAAAGTTTTTCCATTCGGGAAATGAAGTGAGAGCGTTTTACTTTGTGAAAATATCAAGTCTTTTTCAATTTGACAGCAAAAACGCTGATAAAGGTAAGGTAAATTGATTATGTCGTACTTATGCAACTAAAAGTAGTTAAATAAATTTAAGACGAAAATCATTTGAAAGAATTTAAAGAATCAAGTCAGTAATTTTTTGAGTCGCTTACAGGAAATGGGTACGTATAATGGCTGAGACTCAGGTCGCCAAAGTAGCTAGTGACAAGCATTTTTGATGCCTTAGAACTTGTTTGAACTTACTGAGTGCAACCTAGGGTATGTACTCCAAAGGGCCCAAATTGTTTAATAGTCCAAAAGCGAACTTCCAAAGGTCGTCGTAACAACTTCAGCAGTGGCCATTATGAGGAATATGCATCTTTACGACATGCCTGATCAATGCCTAGTAACAATGACTTGTCTAGTTTATGGTTTTCGGGCCTTGAACTACACAGTATACTCTTTGTTTACCTTTTATTGTAGTTTGATTTGAGCTCTAAATTTGAATTGGCGATAGAAAACAGCAGTATTTAACAAATTTTTGTTTTTGCTAATAACTTTACTATTGTAGTAAATAATAATTATTTCTTACCGAATTAGTATTTCTGGGATCGAAACGCATTTTTAAGTACACCTATCAACATTTTGTGTGTTGTGTCAACAGTTCAACAGGTCAGGTAGGGAATTGAGATTTTTTCATACGTGTAGTCTAGTACTCGCTGTTTTAAGGTACATGGTTGGTTGGTTGGTTGCTGTGTCGTCCGTATAACATGGATCCAAGCTCAAGCAGCGCATGGAGCGCCATTTTGTTGCACATTTCAACTGAAATCTGATATCGTATGGCAAGTCGGTCCTCTTTCGAACCATTTGAAGCAGGCAATAAACCTGCTGATATCTTTTACAGGGCATTTATCTACTTCCTAAGGGTCAGGCTAACTGCCCATAGTTATAAGCCCAGTGTGTGCTAGGGCTGGGCACTCACACAGATAGTGCGCGACTGTTTCTTTGCTGACCACCTCGCCGCAGCTCCTACATATGCTGTTTAAATGGATCCCCACTGTCAGGCAGTGATTATAATGGTTTCATTCTTTGAGCTATTTCTTAGGTCCCCTATTCTTCTACAGGCATAGTTCAGCCATGTTTGCTTAGTAATTTTGCAGGTGTCGGGGGTGTACCTGTTGGAGACTATTAACTTCATGAATCTGCCGCTATGTATGCTTATTTTGATTGAGGTAAGTGTACGATGCATCTCGACCGTCTCCGCAGCCTCCAGCATTGATCCAGCCCTTGCAAATTCACCTATTTCCCTTAGAGAACAAACTTTTAAAACTTCTTAAATTCCTTCATAGTGCCATTCAATGCCTTTGTATTCTTGCGGATACTCCGTTTACGCTCAGCAATTGATATTGCCTCTGCCTTTAGGCAGCTGATCAACAACAACAACAATAATCGATAAGAGCATCTCCCACTGTTTACCAAAGAGTTCACCTGCAGGCTGCAGCTGATATCACTTGAGCGGCCCTCACTACTCATTAGCTAACTTTGTGCTTATGTTCATTTTTTGTTTATGATAACAGCTTTGTATTATTTACATTTTATTGTTATTGTTCTTTGCTTTCCACTGTTCGTAAACTTATATTTTTGTTACACTAGTCGACATATTGCATTCAACAATGTAAGTTCTGTACTTGTGCAAATGTGTATTTTTATGATTTTAATACGTATGTTTGTTCTTTTCGTACCTAGTCCTGATGATGACTTCAGACTGAAGTCGAAATATCGACAAATTAAATAATATAATTGTATATAAAAAATTCACGTATTGTGTTTTATTAAGAATATACAAATATTTGGCCTAGAGCTCGTTTGTATTTAAAAAGTTATAATTCAAAGGCCGTAAAAAACAAAAATAAATGCCAACTTTTTGTATTCCATTTTAGACAAGATTTTAACTAAACTGTATTTAAGAAAGATATTATGACTACCTTTAATTTCATTTATATTTTTTTTTTTTTCTATTTTCGTTTGCATTGGCAGACCTGGGGATTATCATTAACACTGAAGTTCATTAGTACTGCCGTGTCCTTTAATCGAAATTGCCTCGAATTGCCCCGGATTTAGTGGCGACTGTTACCCAGCCTCATAATATGAATAAGATTTCCGATTAAAGCTTTGGCAGTATTGCAAAATATGAATTGCGTATCACCCTTGTGGATTCCTTCTACTGAACTTTTTAACTTGAATATAAGAAAATCCGATCACGATGAACTTATCGTTAAAGAAGCAAAATAAAATTTAAACTTGAAATGCTATTTGCTAAATATTAGTGTATAGAAGAACTATCACCTCGGTTTAAAAAATTACGTTTTTTAATCAAGCCAAGTCCAATTTTTTTTTTTCTCTTGTTTTGATGTTAGCTTCATTTATTTGCTGTCCCTTTGCCATATTGTGCTCACAGCCATTAACAAAATTTGTTTCCATTGTGCCCTTTGTGGCATCATTGAGGAACTTGTGTAAATAGAGTAATTCAAATGCAACTCCATGCATGTGTGGCTAGATGTGAATATGTATGTGGACATATTCATTTCTGACAAGCCATGTATGTATGTATGTATTCAAATTTCTAGCGAAGACGCTGCATATGTCATCATCGTTGCATGTCATGCTATGCTTTCTCCTTTTTTCCCCACATGCAAACCATCTTTTGGTACGATGTTCTTTTATTATTAATGTTGCGGTAACATGTCTTCTGTAGCAGTCAACGATTTTGTTTCCCCTTTTATTTGATTGGGTTATTTCCTATTTTCTTTATTTTTCCGCTGTACTCAAAACGGTATTATTTAAAAATATTTTGGTAAAATTACTTTAAACTTTTCTAAATTTCTTCAACTTTTGCTTATGATTATCTTACTTTTTATCTTAAATGTTATTTATATTGTTACAAATTTGAAGAAGCCCTCGATAATTCAGTGTCTTTTATTATCGGTGATATAAATGATATGTGGAATAAATTAACGCAAATTTTCTGTACATGAAATGCCCTTTATTAACGGCACTACCATGGTAGTAGATTTGCACTATTTAATATATATATATGCATATTTCACTTATATCATGTTAAAATGAAGCAGTTTGACTTTTCCTCAGCTTACATTTAATCTCTCTGTTGACTTTTCTCACGACAAATTTGTTCGGAATCGAAATGGATTGGTGTTCTGAATATCGATTCCGACCAGACTTGGTCGATTTGAAAACTTTTGCATCTGATCAGTCGGAATAGAAAGTAATTAGCCTATTGATCACAGATAATTACATTATTCTTATCACAAATAAGTGTTGTTAAATTATTCATTTTTTTGGAAGATTTATAACAACTCTTTGCTAGACTATTTGTTTATTTAGTATAAGAAATCTTAATTTGAAAATTCCAATCCAAAATTTTCCAAGCTAAATAAAGCGATTCTGGTCGAAGGGAAACCGACGTGTTCTCAATTTCGATCGATCGATTTTTGCGATTTTTATGGACACTTGTACGTGTTCTTCCCTCTGCATTTACGAAAACCATTGGTGCTGGCATTTTGGTTAAATTTTTGCACAATTTTAATTTAACTAAAACCAAAATAAATAAAAGCAGCTGTTTCGCTTGATTATCGACTCGAAATGAAAACAATTCGAAATCGACTTCGAATCGATTTGTTTCAATCGGAATTGAGAACACCAAAAAGAAATCGACTCGGATTCAGCCTCATTTTACTTTTCAAAACGAGTCGAAATTCAGAACAGGCCTGATTATCTTATTCACTTCTCGTATACCCCTGTATCACATATTCACTGTTGCCTTCTATGTATATCTGTGTGTATGTACGAGTAAAATGAGCTCATATTGCTGTGTTAGCTGTTTTCTGTGTGGCTGTTTCCTATTTCATCTGCTTGCCATGCTCTTGGTGTTTTCCAGCATTTTAAGCCCCGTCACATTAGCAATTTTTCATATAGATACGTTTAACGCAATCGTGTGCATGCTGAGTAGATTGCACGTATTATTATGAAGACTGGCAGATCGAGCGACACTGCCGCCATCTGACATGAAAGAATATTTATTAACGCTACATTTTGCGTGATTGTGGCGTGTTACTGGCATGCATAGGATTACGTTAAAGGAATCAAAAAACATCAATGTGGTTCCGCAATAATTACTAGTGACATAGTGACGTCTCGCAGCTGTTAGGTAGGTAGGTAGGTTGAACTGGCCGGTCCATGAGGACCTCACATAGACAGATTAAGTCCGTAGTGTTACCAGAAGTTTGTTTTAACGACCAAACTGAAAAACCCTATCAAAAACCAGGACCTATGTTATAAAATAACTCCGTCCTCTTGGTAATTACTAGAAGCTTCTTAGGACTTAAGCCACTTGCTGCTTCTAGATCTGACAGCTGTATCACTCATAATAGCTGGAGTCTTAGCCTGGCAAGTGCAGGGCACGAGCACAGAACGTGCTCGATCGTTTCCTCCTCCAACCCGCACTTCCTACACCTGCTATCACTGACCAAGCCTAATTTAAAGGCATGTAACGCCAGTCAGAATACCCGTCACGAGTCTACAGTCCTCTCTTTTTAATGACAGAAGCAAATTTTTGTTAGTCTAAGGTTGTAAGACCTACACATAATCTTCGACACTTTACACACCACGCTTGAACCCACGTCTTTCCCGCTTGGTCGATCATGTGCACCTCTCGCATTCGCTTAATCTCGCCCAATCTAATTGGGACGTCTACGGAGCAAGCTTCAAGGGATGCGCCCTTTTTAGCTAATTCGTCCGCTTTTTCATTCCCATCTATTCCCATATGCCCTGGGACCCAATATAGATGTATGCTTCTCCCTGTCCCGATTCTCTCCAGAGACTGCTTACACTCTAACACGCATTTAGATGCTGTGCTATGCGAGATTATTGCCTTAATAGCTGCTTGACTGTCAATATAAAAGTTAACACGATTGCAGCTTAAGCTATTCTCTTTCTACTGCTTTGGTTACGGCTAATATTTCCGCTTAGAAAACGCTACAGTAATCCGGCAGCCTGTAGGACCTGCTTAATTCCGGATCAGCGCAGTATACCGCAGACCCTACTCCTTCCACTATTTTGGAACCATCGGTGTACACATATATCGCCTCGTCCGCCATTTGCGCACCCTTGCGCCAACCGTCCACCTCTATTGTGGTCTTAAGATCTCCCTCAAAGTGCAGGTAGGGAATCATGTAGTCTGTTCGTCTTGTGACTGAGGACGCTATACTACTATGGCCATATTGTCGGCGCTCAAGCTGCCCCGAAGCATCGAGCCTGGTTGCGGTCGTTAACACTTTGTTCTTTGCTACCAGGTCTACAGGTGGAATGTGCAGAATGGGATACAGTGCAGCCGTCGGGGTTGTTTTCAGGGATCCCGTAATGCAAAGCATCGATAGTCTGCATACCCCCTCTAATTTTTTGAGGTATGTTGTTTTTTGTGTGGCTTTCCACCAAACAAGAACTCCATAGTATAGAATAGGGCTTACAATCGCTGTAAAAACCCAATGAGAAAGAGAGGGCGATAGGCCCCACGTACACCCCAGCATTCTTTTACATGCGTAGAGTGCCGTTGAGGCCTTCTTGACCCTCTCCTCTAAGTTGAGCTTCCATGACAGCTTACTGTCTAGGATTATTCCTAGATATTTTGTGCAAGGTTTCTCCTGTAAGGTCACCGCTCCTAACTTAGGCCTGGTCCAATTTGGGACCTTGCACCTCTTTGTAAACAAGACCATATCCGTCTTCTCCGCATTGACTTTCAGCCCGACATTAGATGCCCAGGTATGAATATCCCGAAGCGCCCGATCCATCAAAGAACTAATCGTTGTAAGGCATTTTCCACTTATGACAATTGCAACGTCATCTGCGTAAGCCGTAAGTTTTACGGGTCCCTCATCGACTTGCCTGAGCAGTTGGTTGATGACCAGTGTCCACAGCAGAGGTGATAGCACCCCTCCCTGCAGCGTGCCCCGTCCACTGATTTCGTGGCTTCGTACAGTCCCCATTGTGATGTAATCTTTCTGCAATTTAACATGCAGCCGATCCATCTGATTAAGGCAGGATGTACTTTAATGTAATTAAGACCATCCATAATCGCCCATTTTGCAACATTATTGAAAGGCCCGGCAATTTCCAAGAAGACTCCCAGAGCATACTCCTTATATTCCAGGGATTTCTCTATGCTTATTACCACCCTATGCAATGCGGTGTCTACCGACTTGCCTTTGGTGTACGCATGCTGTGTTGTGGAGAGCAGCTTTCCATCCACGTTGGACTTTATGTACACATCTATCAGCCTCTCAAAGGTTTTGAGCAGAAATGATGTTAAGCTAATGGGTCTATAGTCTTTGGGATACACGTGACCGATCTTCCCCACCTTTGGTAGAAAAGCTACACGAGCAGTTCTCCAAGAGTGCGGTACATGATTCAGTCTTATGCACCCATCGAATATTATTTTAAGCCATTCCACGACCGCCCTACTTGAGACTTGTAGCATGGCCGGGAATATACCATCTGGGCCCGGCGATTTAAACTTAGAAAACGTCTTCGCTGCCCACTCGATCTGGGTATCGGTGACCAAGCCCGGCACCACTAGCTCCGTGATCGAAGTGTGAGTGATGTCTGCTGGTTCTTCTAAACCGTCTCCCGATGGGAAATGTGTATCGAGAAGCACATTAAGGGATTCCTCACTATCACGTGACCATTCCCCGTTCTCTTTCTTTATTAGTCCCTGGACTATGTTTCCCTTTGCTAGGACTTTTTTCAACCGTGCTGTTTCACTGGAGCACTCTATGTATGTACAGAAACTTTTCCATGAGTTTCTCTTCGCCCTGGTAATTTCACGCTTGTAGATCCTCAGGAGATCCCTGTACTCGTCCCGACACGCTTCGCTTTCCGCGGTCTTTGCGAGTTTAAACATTTCTTTTACCTGTCTTCTTAGAAGACTCAGCTCATTGCTCCACCATGGCGGCTTTGCTTTTCCTCTGAATCTTCTTAGAGGGCAAGCTTTGTTATACGCAGTCATAAGCGTCCTTGTTAGGAATTCATTCGACTCCTCCAGTTCCTCTACATTAGCAACCTCTTTGGGTTGTCCCAGTTTCGTTTCTACATGTTTCTGGAATTTAGTCCAATTCGTTGCCCTCGGGTTTCTAAAGGTTCCTCCCTTCTCTACCCTCTTTAGTGGGATGCTGAAGCTTATATACGCATGGTCGGAGAAGGATGGTCTATCGAGAACCATCCAATCATACCTTGATATATCACGCTCGGAGCTCAATGTAATATCCAGAACATTGCTGGTTGTTGAACCAATGTATGTAGGAACATTTCCCCTGTTGGCTATCTGCAAATTGGTTTGCAGGATGTAACAAAATAGAGATTCGCCTCTCTCATTCGTATCTGCTCCTCCCCACGCATTGTGGTGTGCATTTGCATCTGCGCCTATGACCAACCGCCCTTTGCGCCCTTCCGCCTGTACTAGCCTTTTGCACTCCATCGGTGGAACCTCCGCAGCATGGGCCATGTAGCAGGATGCCAGGATAAATGCCTGCTTATTCTTTTGCTCAACGGCCACCGCTACGAGATCCTCGGTGGTGTAATTAGGCAGCATATATGAATGCAGCTGTTTCCTTACCATTACTACAGCTCGCACCCGTCCTTCCGTTTGTGCGTAGTAAACGCCAAACCCACGCATGCTAAGTCCAGAAATCTTTCCTCCCGATGAGAGCCACGGCTCCTGGATCAGCGCCACGTCAAACGAACCCTCCTCAAGGGTTAGGAGGAGTTCGCTCGACGCCACTTTACTGTGTTGGAGGTTTATCTGTAGGACTCGCAGCACCATTGGGCTGTTTGTCCCCCTCCAGCACCTTCGTCTTGACGTCGTCGTCCTCCTCTTGCCCTTTTGGTTTAGAGTATTCGAGGCCCCCTTCAGCCCCTCGTGAATGTTGTGCCGTGTGTTCCTCTGTGCGAGTCACAGCACCATTTAGCGGTTGGTCCTCTTCTACCACGTTCGTGGTGACGTCGGGGACCTCCGCCTGTCCTTTTTCCCTTAGGCTTCTGAGGTCCTTTTCGACTTCGCCCACTTCCAGCGTGTTAGGATTTTTATCCTCGGGACTTCTTTTCCTGAGTCGCATGTAAATTTTGCCAGTGCCAAAGGACATTTTGCCAAGCTGCGTGTACAAAATATCCTCCGCCTGCTTGTTTATTTGGAAGATGTAGAACTGACCATCCTCAGTAGGCCGAGATACAGTAAGTACCTTCCAATCCTGTGTCGGTATGTTCGGATTCTGATTCTGCAGAAGTCGCAGTGTATCCTCCGACTTCATCACGCATGGTATCCATACCTTAACTTTTGGTACCGTGGGGATTTGCGCTTTATCCACCACCTCAAACCGCGCGTTCGTGCCTTGCCTTTGGAGGTTTGGAACGACTTCCTCCAGCCACCGCAAGCTCGCGATGTTGTCGCACGCTATCATCTTCACACCATTATACCATCCCCCCGAATCAAAGGTTGGAAGGGGCTTACTTGGTTGTTCCCGCATCATCTTAAGCATTAAGCTAATAAGCTCCCTTTCCACAGATCTCCACCTTTCAGTAGTCGTTTGTCCGAACGGACTGCTACGATCAACCAGCGCCACAGTCAGTGACTGCTTTGCCACATCACTCATCTTCTCGGGAAAAGCAGGAGTTTTAGTGTTATCTCCCTTTGGAACCTCCGAGAACACCGGAGTCTTCGCGTTAACTCCCTTTAGCGCCTCCGAGAAAGCCGGAGTCTTAGCGTTATCTCCCTTTGGCTTATCTCCTACTTCCGTAGTTGGAACTTCCCTCTGACTGGCAGCTTTCGAGGTAGTTGCTACCTCGCTATTGGAACCCATCTGTCTTACAGCTTTGGGCCTACTTGTCTTGTCTATGCGACTGCCCTGCCTCGCGGCTCTAGGACTGGGTCCTTTCTGCCTCTTGAAAGCAGGCTTGTCGCCTTTTGCCGAACGTTGCCTCTTCATTCTGCCATTCGACGCTTCTTCCTCCTCGTACCGGTTGCAGAACCGAGGGTTTCTCGCAGCAAACCTTTTGAACTGCCTTCGACCTACTTCTACCGCTTCATGGGCCCATTCCAAGCGCTCGATCTCCACTTCTGTTGGGTCGACCACTGCTCCCAAGCGTTGTACAATTCTTAGTGCTGCACGGTACTGCGAGAGAGCTCTTTTACTTCCTCTGCTCCATACCCTTCTCCACTCTTCTACTCCGTTTTCATTTGTGTTCTTCTCCAACACGGAGTTCATTGAATCAGCACTACTCTCGCTCCCCGAGTCCGACGCATCGCTTAATTCGTATTTGTCGTCCTTGGATTGCGACTCAGTCCTCCTCTTTACATCCTCCTTATTACATTCAGGTAATGAGTTGTTCATCTTGGTCGTACGACCACCTGCCCGACAAGGCGGGCTCAGCGGTCCAGCAGCTGTTAATATTCGCCACAATATTATAAATGCGAAAGATTTTTTGTCAGTATGTTTGCAAGGGCATCACAATTAAGCTAAGGAACCAAATTTCTCGAAATTATGTCATAATCCTCATAAATTGCCGATGGACCGCTTAAGTGATTTCACCTTTCCGCAAAACTTACTCCACCTATCCCTGTTTCACGATAACTGACAATAGTTTAGACCAACACGCGAGGTCAAGTTTTTCTCCACCTTTCTCTTCCGACTCAGTGAAGGTTTCTCCCTTCCGCTGCTTGTAATCTGCGGTGTTGAATGTAATACTTTCTTGCCCGGAGCGTCTTCGCTCACATGCATAACATGGCCTAGCAAGGGAAGCCTTTGGAATTTTATTCGACTATCGTCATATGTGCGTAAAGCTCATAAGCGCATCACTATACCAACTTTGATACTCGCCGTTAGCATCACGTGCAGGACTATACATCTTCCGGAGAACTTTTCTCTTGAACACAGCGCATCACTATACCAACTTTGATACTCGCCGTTAGCATCACGTGCAGGACTATACATCTTCCGGAGAACTTTTCTCTTGAACGCTCTAGGAGCCACTCCATCTTCTTTCGAAATCGTCCATGATTTCGAGCCATACATCAGGACAGGTATGAGTATCGACTTGTGTAGCACAAGTTTTAATGGTCGAGAGACGACCTTACTTTTCGATTGCCTACTCAGTTCAAAGTAACACGTTTTGGCAAGTGTTATTTTCCATTTGATTTCTAAGGTTACATTGGTTTTGCTGTTAATGCTGGCTCCCAAATATACGAAATCGTTCACAGTCGCTTAAGTCCGTCAACAGTGACGTGGCCCCTGCGGGTTGATACGCTGATTTCATGCTATCCCGCGCAAATGCATGCTTATTTTGGATATTTCACACAAGACGCAAATATTAAAAAAAAATGTGTTTATTTTGTTTCAAACATGTATCACACAATACAAATTTTAGTTTGTGTTTAGATAAGGCCAAAAACTGATAAAATGTGTACGATTAGTCTCGTACCAACCATGCTTCATTAGTATAAAACTTATAAATTAACTCCTTAAAAGTAATCCGATATATTATAAGTAGCCTTTTAAAATAAACACAGCACACAGTCATACTGTCGGAACATTACATATTACTTATAATTACATACATCATATATGAGTGTGCCTCCTGCATCTGCGAGTAGCAAACACTATGTCTTATGTGTGTGGTTTATGTTGCTATTAGACTTACAGAACAAGCCAACGAACAACTGACGATAATGGTATTACAATGTTGTCACTAGAGAAGGAAGATAAAAAGTTCATTCAGTGTAATACGACAGTTACATGCCTTTCTCTGTATGTATCACATATCTTCTAACATATGTATCTCCTATGCATATTTGTACCTCTTTATGGACATTTGTATGTATGTAGGTAATATATGATAGCTTGTTTCATGCCTGATTAAAGCAAGCAGTATATATATATGTATATACTGTTTTCAAACATCTGATATCAGAGCTGTCGCTTTTTCAGCAGCGGAATTATATGTCCGTATGCACAACTAAAGCAATATGTGCTAATAGTCATGAAGCTTACTACAACATACAATTCAGTCGCATAGATACGAACGAATCAAACGAAACGAAAGAAAGGCAGAGTGAAATCAGCGAGATATTACTCGAGGTACCATCACGTTGAACAGGTATGAAGGAGGCAGTACACGCAATTACGATTTATTTGGAATCTGATCAGTGTTCGATGTCATCGCTTTATTCCATTTCGTTGACCAGTGTAGCTCACATAGTACATACATATGTTTGTACGCACAGTTCGTATGTGCTTAGAATACGAATAAAAATAGTAAAAAACAAGATTTATCGCGAAAAGAGTAATCTATAGTTTAGATATATCTATAGTATAGATTCTATACACACACCTGATTCTTTGTTAAAGTGTGTTGTAAGAAACTTCAGTGAATCTAATAATAACTTTAAAAGGCCCCCCACAATAAACTTACCTTCATTGACTCGCGCAATTCCCCGCACTTAGGACCTCATTCAGCATTACTTCAATTACGGGTGAGCGCTACCGGACCTCCATGGCCACTCTGACGTTAATTGGTTAGGCATATATCTCCTTGTTTGCGGGAAAGTATATGCCTCACATATATGTTGAAAGTATCCCAGCTGTCACTTCGGCAGGTCATGTTATTGGTGTAACTGCGCGGGTATAGATCGCCAAGTATTTCTTCTGCCCTACTTCGCTGTTTCACGAAGTGCTCGCATGCAAAGAAGGTGTGGGATAAATTGTCTAATTTTCCACAGCACAGGCAGCTTGGGTTTCCAACCTTGCTAATTCTGTAGAGTAGTTGTAACCGTTTCCGGTTAAAAATTGAGAAAAATAGTTTCTTGGTTCATTTTTCTACAATGCTGTAGCTACACTGTTCTTGCCAGCATCGAATGGATTCTTCTCGTGACTCATATGGGCAGTCGCATATTGATTTTTTTCCACAGCGGGAGGATATATAAGCATAGCTCCCACCAAAGCTAGTCGCAGCACCCCTTCTGAATGGCTCGGTTTTCGTTCGTTTAAGATAATAGAATCCGTGGTTTATGAAACAGCTTCCGTGTACATGAGTTTGATTCGTCTGTGTTTGCCATTTATCTACTCGAATTCGCTTATTGTGTGCGCAGACTTTCCGCAGGCTCCTCGTATGTGTACCCAAAAGGGGAGCTAACTGTCTACCTTCACCCCAGATATTGCGTTGAAATTTGTGTTTCTATTTGCTCTTCCCCCGTAATATTAATGCGTGAGAATGACGCTCTTCGATGTTGCTGGTGCCAGCTGAAGACCGTGATCAGCCATTCATCTATTTACACTGCGCATTTCTTGTTTTAGTTAAAGCTGTATCAGTTCGCAGCTTCGCGTTGTTATAACAGCTGCCCCGTCGTCCGCGAAAGAAATTAAGAATATAGTAATTTCTGACATGTCCAATCTAAGAAAATATCAGGGCCTAGTTCTGAATTCCCCGTCTCGGAAAGCCGTGCTGTCGATCAGATTGTCCTCCCCATCCTCAATTGCTCTGATGAAGCGTTGCTTCAGAAGGCTCTCCATCAGTTTTCCTGCGTTGGCCAGTATCTGTTGTCTTTCATCGGGTGGGGAAAGCATTTGTTCCAGAGATTTGTCGTACATGTGCAACAAAAGTTCTTCGCAGATATTTGTAGCTAACCTTATAATTCCCGAAGTTATTCCGTCAGGACCTTTTGTTTCATGCTATGCAGTACCGTTTTGAGCTCTTCTTCGTCCGCAATATGTAGCATGTTTTCTCGTCCATCATCTGGTTCGATAGAAGGAATTTTTTTACTAATATTGTATAGCTTTGCCCCCCGGGATCTCGTTCCACTTCAACACAAACCGATTTCCAGCTTCTTAATTTGCTTTGCTTGTAAGCACCGCCGAAAGCTTTCTTCAGTTTTCTGTACGTTCAGGGTGTGCCCCGCGCAGCTTTTTATTTTATATTTTATAACCTTGTTGAGAGTTGTAGAAAATAAGAAAAAAAGTTTCGCTTGAAAACAATTTAATAGTTTGTTTGCCAAAAACGTGTGTTTTCAAAATCTTTGGGAATAATTTCTACTGTCACTGTTTATGTTCACTTACTTGGACTCGTATTTGGTTTCTTTGATGCACCAAAAGGAGAGTTATTTATTGCCTGTGCGTTTGTGATTTGTAGTTGACCTATGACACCACAGCAAAGTACCTGATATCTCATATGTCATGATGGATTATGCGTTGCGCTTCTGCATTTCAGATGCAGACAAGAAATACATGTATACATGGAACAGATAGATACTTGGGTACCTTTTACATTCACATAATTGGAATGTTGATTTCAGATCAATACATCTCATAAAATTATGTCTTTAAGTTTCGACTAATTGTAATAATTTCACAAAAAGTTCCGATTTGAAGAAAGGATTTTGCACTTCAAAACGCAGCTTTGTGAGAAGGTTAATTTGGATATAATATGAAAAAAACTACAAAAGGGACGTGGAAGATTGCTAAATCGTGGTAAAAGCACATTAAATCCCTTGAGTTTCTTATGAACACTTATTTTACGGGTTGTTTAAAGCAGTGATGTGAATGCGTAATTCCAATTAAAAGTTCATTTATTGCATTTAACAGTTAAAACTAACAATTGGAATTTCAAAGCTGATATTTCAAATAGCAAGTATGATAATTTTAATGATAAATATTTCCACAATGGAACAAAAAATTTGATTGAATGAGACTTGATTAGTGAAGTCGAAAAATAGGACTCAGGATTTGATCCTTCTTCCGACCGCGCAAGGGTTAAATGGAATGAGGGGACTAATGCAGCGCAAGTGCTACTTCTGGTGGTTTTATATAGAAAATTATAACTTACGGTTTGATAGATACTACCGATGGGGGGTTGGGTGAACGCAAGTCACGGAACCGCTTCATATTTAAGTGAGCACAAGTCACAGGTATTCCCAGTTGCGCAGAAATGTGCTAAACTGCCGGTGACTGCCAGCCTAAGAGAAATGCCATTCATACTTCTTTGGGCAAAGCCAACTTTCGTGGATCATAAATTGTTTTAAGCCGTACAAGTCTCCGAGGTCGGCTGTAAAAACACCTGCGTAACTTCAGAGATCTCTGGAGGTTTTCTCAGCTGGCTGGCTCCTTTTAGCACCAACTGTCTGCAGTTGAGTTTTGTTTCCAAGTCTTGGAATGTGGTAAAAGTCTTCATTCAAAAGGCAGGGAATAACACACACGTCTCTTCCAAAGACTTTAAACTAATTAGTCCACTCAACTAACTAAACAGTCAACTTAACTTAACATAAAAATATACAGCGACTGATATAATTCTTGCTGTTTCAGTGGGGTTGGTGCAGGGAGGTGAAGGTATAGGATGCGTTCTTACGAGATTGTTTCCTTAAAAGTTTAGGGTTGTAGCTTCATAAGCTACAGAAATGTTACGGAATATGCACCTTAAATTTATATTCTTCTTTCACTATGTGGAAAGTGGACGTGGTCATAAACCGAATCACATTTTTTTCGTCTCTTTTGTATTGGGAAAAATCATACCAAATTTCGTCATTATAACTGGAACCGTTCTCAAGATATAGTTACCGAAATTTGATAAAATAATTCTCAATACACCGGAAATACTACGCTAAATTTTTAAAATTTAATACAGATTGAGAAACCTCCATAAAAACGGCCTAAGTTCCAAAGTTGAAGATAATAGCTTCATAAGGTACTGAAATATGGAAAGATATTATTTATGCGAAATATTTTAGATTTAGATAATCGGCGTTGCTACCAACGGATTATACATTTCCTTCCTTTTTATTGAAGAAGAAGCCTTTACTGTTCTTGAAAGAAGTAGGGCGCAGATAAAGATTATTGCAAAAACTAATTAGAATGACCCGTCTAACAATTAGCTGAACAAGTCCCAAAATAACAATAAACTTTATGGAAATGACCCCGAGACGGTCCTCAAAATCATCTCGAAATAACCATCAAACTTATCCCGAGATAGCCTCCAAATAACACCAGTAGGACCTCGAGAGAGTCCATAAAATCATCCTAATATAGTCTCCAAATTCCCGGAATTTTGCCTCAAAGAGTCTCCAGATTATTCTTAGATTACTCCGAAAAAATTCGAAAATCATCCCAGGAGGACCCCGAAAGAGTCCCTAAAAGCATCCCTAAATGTCTCTAAAAAGACCTCAAGAGGACTCTGAAGGAATCTAAAAAATAATCCCGAAATTACTCCAAACTGATCCCCCACTGATTTCAAATTTCAGGAAAAGTATATGGAATTGTTTTAAGTTCATTACGAGTTTTTTATACTCAGGAAATACGTGTATACAAGAGTATGACTATTAGTTTAATTTTATAACAGTAGTACGAAATGACAGAGAGATATATATAGACTACCTTATACAAAATTAGAAGCATCGAAAAATATTTTGATTAAGCCATGTCCATCCGCCCGTTCGTCCGCAACTTAACAGATTAACTTGAGTAAAATTTAAGATATCTAAGAAATTTGGCTTACTGGCTTATCTACCACGCCCACTTTTTTGATATCAAAAATTTCGAAAAATGGAATAAAAGCGATAATTAATTCCCAAAGACTGATAGAGAGATCAAACTTGGCATATTGGAACTTCCACAGAAAAGTCCACCTTAACCGAAAAACTAAACTATGATTTAAAAAAAAAAATTGCTTGAATTATTAAAGAGAAATATTTAGATATTATAAAATTAATATTTTCAAAATTTTCCCTAATTGCGATGGTGACTTTTCGGTACAGAAATTTCATGTTCACGTGGTGATTAGTTCTTTTATTTACAAGAGCATTTTCTCTTTGCTGTTTAAATTTCTAATTGTAACTCTGCACGATAACGTCACGCCATACAGAGGCTATTTAGTCTTATTATATCTACGCTGGGGATTGTATCTGCAAATAGTTTTGAATTTTAATCAAAGTTGACAAAGTTTGCAAATTAAATTAAAAATCACGCCATTTAAGCAAGTAATTACTTCCATATTGAGCTTCAAATTTTCGTAACGTCACGCCAATTTGTAAGTAACTTTCTCGATAGGTGATGCCTTATTCTGATTTTCAATTCAATCATGTCTTATGCAGATGGTTTCTTCGAGTAACGTTAAAAAATTTTCAAACTGCTATAGGGAAACACTAAAAACTACCCACTAAGCCTGGAGAGAAGCCGATTAAAAGCAAAATAGAGGGCATCAAAGTATAGAAAAAGGTTGGAAAAATGTACGATGAATAAATGCTACAATTTTGTTCAGGTTGTAAGAAACTAATTAGTGCCCCTAAAATTTTGGCCATTGATGGATGAAGCTGTTAAATGGAAACATTGGCGCAAAGATGAAGACATACATCGAAGGTCCTTTACCTGATCTTTTGTACGAACTAGATGCACAGTTACCTTTGTTTAAACGCCCCTTTTTTAAACGTTTCCAGCAAAACAATTTCGAAACAAAAAAAAAAATAATATTAACCCAGAAGATCTAATTCTACAAATTGACTTTGCAGAGAATTATAGGTTAACTTGTCAAAATGCGGTGCAAAGCGCACATTTTGGCTACCGTCAAATTACCATTTTCACTTGCATTGCTTGGCTGGTTGGCGAAGTAAAATCGTGTACTATAATCAGTGATAAACTCGCTCAATAAATTTGATGTGTGCTGTTTTTTAACAAAACTTGTAGGCGTAATCAAAAAAGATCATGACCAATTTCAAAATATTTATATTTTTACGAATAGAAGTAGCTCTCAGTTTAAAAATAAGTTTATTGCGCGAAGCCTGCCAGATTTTGTGTTTGAATTTGGTTGCGAAGTTGTAGAGTGCAACTATTTTGCAACTTCTCATGCAAAAAGTGCGATCGATGGGGTGGGAGCAACGATAAAACGAAAAGTTCGGCAGGTGCCAAAAATGAAAAATATAATTTAGGATACTGCAGTTTCTTTTTACCAATGTGCTCGAAATCATATCTTTGGTGTTAACTTAACTTACATTCCCACACAGCAAATAGAAGAGTTTTCAGTTTTGCTAATAGAAAAGTGGAATGAGCCGCCGAAAATTTCTGGAATACAGAAAATTAATCATTTATCAAGCAGCGAAAACAGGCAAATAAAAGCAGCCGAGACTTACCCTAATTGAATATCTCCATACATTCCTACAATTTGGAATTTCTACAAAAAATTTTAAAATTGGTATATGAACAAAAAAAATTTTAATGGATTTAATTTCAGTAACATAACGTCAGGTAACGTCCCGCCAGATACTTTGTCTGGTAAAAAAAAACGAAAAGATTTTTGCAACTATTTGAAAAAAATGTTAAATAAAGCATTTTTTTAGCATTCAGTCATACAAATGTCACGTCACGTCAGTTTAGAAATACCCATATAGATTGACTTGAAGGCAAGAAAAATATATTTGAAAAAAATTTTGGTTGTATCACCACATTAAGAAGAAGTGAATTTCAAAGTCTTTCAAGCCATAAATCCTAAGCCGTTAAGGAGATCGTGTTTAAATTTGGCACGGAGATTTTCCCTGCCATTATACACTCATTTCATAAAAACTAACAAAACATGTTAGCGACCACGCCCATCTATTAAAAAAATCTGTATCAAAATTTCGAAAAATAGAAAATATGCGGTTATTTATTACCAAAGATGTAAGGGTGCTATAACACGATTTTCTGGTTGACATCATGCGAAAAATGGTAATTGGGTAAAGTTAGGAAAATGGGTGTGACACAGCTCGCTTTAAGAAGAATGAACTTAAAATGTTTTTAATTAAAAGACATCGAAGATATCAAATTGAAACCAGCCACGAAGGTTTTCCTTACTAATATATGCAGACATTGCGAAAATAAACGAATCGGTTGGCGACCATGCCCACTATAAAGGATCTCGATACCGAAATTTTGAAAAATGAATGAGTGATTATGATGTAATTAAAATTTATCTGTGGCTTGACTTTTTGAAAAAAAAAAAAAATAGAAATTTGGTAAATGTGTACATAAAATCCAACGCGGATGAAAAGCTGCTCTCCACAACAAAGCATGCGTACACCAAAGGCAAGTCGGTAGACATCGCATTGCATAGGATAGTAATAAGCATAGAGAAATCCCTGGAATATAATAAGTATGCTCTAGGAGTATTCTTGCACATTGCCGGGGCTTTAAATAATATTGCAAAATGGGCGATTATGGATGGTCTTAATTACATTAAAGTACATCCTGCCTTAATCAGATGGATCGGCTGCATGTTAAGTTGCAGAAAGATTACATCACAATTGGGATTGTAAGAGGCCACGAAATCAGAGGAGGGGTGGTATCACCTCTGCTGTGGACGCTGGTTATCAACCAACTGCTCAGGCGATTCGATGAGGGACCCGTAAAATTTACGGCTTACGCAGATGACGTTGCAATTGTCATAAGTGGAAATTGCCTTCCAACGATTACTTCTTTGATGGATCAGCCGCTTCGCGATATTCATACCTGGGCATCAAATGTCGGGTTGAAACTCAATGCGGAGGAGACGGATATGGTCTTGCTTGCAAAGAGGTACAAGGTCCCAAATTGGACCAGGTCTAAGTTAGAAGGGGGGAACTTACAGGAGAAACCTTGCAAAAAATATCTAGGAATCATCCTAGACAGTAAGCTGTCATGGAAGCTCAACATGGAGGAGAGGGCAAAGAAGGCCTCAACGGCACTCTATGCATGTAAAAGAATGCTGGGGTGTACGTGGGGCTTATCGCCCTCTCTTTGTAAATGGGTTTTAACAGCGATTGTAAGCCCTATACTATACTATGGAGTTCTTCTTTGGTGGAAAGCCACATATGCAGATTATCGATGCCTAGCATTACGGGAGCCCTGAAAACAACCCCGATGGCTGCACTGTATACCATTCTGCACATTCCACTTGAAGATCTGGTAGCAAAGAACAAAGCATTAACAACCGCAACCAGGTTCGGTGCCTTGGGGCAGCCTGAGTGCCAATCACATGGCCATAGTAGTATAGCGTCATCAATCACAAGACGAACAGGCTACCTGCTTCCCTATCTCCGCTTCTAGGGAGATCTTAAGGCCACAATAGAGGTAGATAATTGGCGCAAGGGTGCGCAAATGGCGGACGAGGCGATACATGTGTACACAGATGGTTCCAAAGTAGTTGAAGGAGTAGGGTCTGCGGTATACTGTGCTGATCCGGAAATAAGTAGATCCTACAGGCTGCCGGATTACTTTAGCGTTTTCCAAGCGGAAATATTAGCCGTAACCAAAGCAGTAGAAATCCTGGAAAGGAATAGCTTAAGCTGAAACCGTGTTAACTTTTATATTGACAGTCAAGTAGCAATTAAGGCAATAATCTCGCATAGCACAGCATCTAAATGCCAGCTAGAGTGTAAGCAGTCCCTAGAGAGAATCGGGACAGGGAGAAGCATACATCTATATTGGGCCCCAGGGCATATGGGAATAGATGGGAGTGAAAAAGCGGACGAACTAGCTAAAAAGGGCGCATTCCTTGAAGCTTCCTCCGTGGACGTTCCAATTAGATTGGGCGAGATTAAGCGAAGCCGAGAGGTTCACATTATCGACCAAGGTGGGAAAGGCGTGGGTTCAAGCGCGGGGCTGTAAAGTGTCGAAGATTATGTGTAGGTCTTACAACCTTAGACTAACAAAGTTGCTTCTAGCATTAAAAAGAGAGGAATGTAGATTCATGACGGGTATTCTTACTGGACACTGCCTTCTGGCGTCACATGCCTTTAAATTAGGCTGGGTCAGTGATAGCAGATGTAGTAAGTGCGGGTTGGAAGAGGAACGATCGAGCACGTTCTGTGCACATGCCCTGCACCTGCCAGGCTAAGACTCAAGCTATTAGGAGTGATACAGCTGTCAGATCTAGAAGCAGCAAGTAGCTTAACTCATAGGAAGCTTCTAGTATTTGCCAAGAGGACAGAGTTATTTTATAATATAGGTACCGGTTTTTGATAGGATTTTCAGTTTGGTCGTTAGAACAAACTTCTGGTGATACTACGGACTCAATCAGTCTATGTGAGGTCCTCATGGACCGGCCAGTTCAACCTAACCTAACCTGGTAAAATTTTGGAAAACGCGGATGGATGAAGAAAACTTTTTAATTTTGCAAACCATTAATCAAAACCCATTGAGAATTTATCATGGCGGTTGTACTTGCAAATTACGAAATCTGTTGGTACACACGCCCACTTTAAAAAACTCTAATGGTGACAAAAAATGCGACACCTTCCTAAAAGCGTTAAAGCTTAATATATTCAGTTAAGCCACACTAAGCGAATACCCACATACGTTTTTTGCAGCAAAAACGAAAAACCAAACCATGTGTCACTTTTTCACAGCGAAATTTGTGTTGCATGCGTTGCAAAAAAAATTTGCACAAACAGAGGAAATGAAACAAAATAACGGCCGTAAAATATGTGAAAGGCAACGTATAGGAAGAAACGCAACAACCGACGGAATTCCGAAAAACCCCAAAAAGCTATTACATACAAATATTCTTTAAGTAGCTTTACTGACAGCTAAAGAGTACCAACAAGAACATAATTATAGATACCGGTTAAACTATCGTTAGCACCGTAGAAGAGGATGTGCAAGAGAAACTCAAAATAAACTCAAAGGAGCCAACCCACATGGTTATACGGTAGCTAAATGTTTACACATGAAACCCATAAAACTGATAATGTTTGCAAGCAGCGGCGACGAATTCTCATGATATTTCAGTGAACCGTATGTGCGCACACATTACCTGAGGGGCACTTCCTGTTCAACGCTATTTCTCACACTTTCCCGATCATTGAACTGTTTGCCTGTGATATACTGCAAAAGAAAGAAGGTGTGAACGGAAATGGTTGAAGCGGGAAAGCCGTGGCGGAAACTTGAATGCACGCATTTACGCATATCTGCATATGTATGAAGGTAGATATATTTGTGAGGAAATAATTGCTAGAAGCAAAATATATCATAATAAATGTTTAAGCGAATCACAACAAACATGCCCAGTTGATTCAAATTAAACAATAATGGAGGGTATGAGTAACATTTTTAGTTCTGCTAAAATCCATTAAACAAATTACAAAGAATTTTATGTCATTCTAAAAGGAAAAAGAAATTCGAAAAAGGTCGAAAATAAAACAATTGGTGTGGTCCAGTTCGGAAGTCGAGAGTGAATCCAAATCTTACGTCTTGTTTTTTGAATATTCTAGTCACACTATTACTTCTCTGTTGGAAATAAAGAGCCAGAGAAAGTTTTCAGGTCTAATTTGAAATTTTTCTCTTTTTAGGGTTTTGTTTGTTATAACATCTTTGCACAATTTTTGTTTGGATTTATATGAAACAGTGTAAACAAAAAAACTTAATTATTAGAATGTAAAATAAAAAAAAAAAAGAAAACAAAATAAAATAAAATAGAATAGTAAACTAAAACAAAACAAAAAAATAGAATTATATAAAATAAAATAATATAAAATAAAATAAAATAAAATAAAATAAAATAAATAAAATAAAATAAAATAAAATATTTAAGAATTCATGAGCTTAACACCGGCTTATAATAATTGAATTTCAATTATTATGTTTTTTCTAAGAGAAACTGAAAAAAACATAATAATTGAAATTCAATTATTATAAGCCGGTGTTAAGCTCATGAATTCTTAAGTATAAGTATAAACTGAACACACCATTAAACAAACATACATAAATAAAATAAAATAAAATAAGATGAAATAAAATAAAATAAAACAAAATAAAAAATAAAATAAAAAAAGTTAAATAAAATAAAGTAAAGTAAACTAAATTTAAAAAAAATTAAGTAAAATAAAACAAAATAAAATAAACAAAATATAAAATAAAATAGAATAATATAAAATAAAATAAAATAAAATAAAATAAAATAAAATAAAATAAAACAAAATAAAATAAAATAAAAAAATAAAATAAAATAAAATTGAATAAAATAAAACAAAATAAAATAAAAATAAAATAGAATAATATAAAATAAAATAAAAATGAAATAAAATAAAATAAAATAAACTAAAATAAAGAGAAACTGAAAAAAAACATAATAATTGAAATTCAATTATTGTAAGCCGGTGTTAAGCTCATGAATTCTTAAATATAAGTATAAAGTGAACACACCATTAAACAAACATACATAAATAAAATAAAATAAAATAAGATGAAATAAAATAAAACAAAACAAAATAAAAAAAAAAATAAAAAAAAATAAAATAAAATAAAATAAAATAAAGTAAAATAAAACGAAATAAAATAAAAATATAAAATAAAATAGAATAATATAAAATAAAATAAAATAATATAAAATAAAATAAAATAAAATAAAATAAAGTAAAATAAAACGAAATAAAATAAAAATATAAAATAAAATAGAATAATATAAAATAAAATAAAATAAAATAAAATAAAAGAAAATAAAATAAAATAAAATAAACTAAAATAAAATAGAATAATATAAAATAAAATAATCCGTATTTAATTAGCGAAAAAATTCTCATATTGCTTCATACAATTGTTTTAGTTATTGACATTAGAGGAAAATTACAAAGTTTGCAAGCGGCGATGGTCACTAGGACATGTTTCTGAATTCAAATTTTTCTTAGTGTTGAACGCGAAATTTCCAACACTCTTACTTTACACTAGTGTAAAAGCAGATCCACTTAGCTATATGAGTGCCCCGATGCTCGATTTGCAATTGCATACTAATTCAATCCTAATTGTGTGGAATACTTATAGGCGCACTATGAAAGCTTAGTAACATTGGGTTTACGACAGTGCTTTTATAAGTCCCGCTGCTCGCTTTGCAATTGGTCTCTAAGTATTGCCTTTTTGTTGCTATTCCTTTTTACACCATTAGGTACATACTAATTCCATCCTAATTGTGTGGAATAGCAGTGCTTTTATAAGCAGTACTTCCGCTAGTCCTATTTTATTAATATTAAAATCTGTATTTAATTAGAGCGACATGCTCATATTGCCTTATACAATTGTTTTGTTTTATTGATATTAGAGGAAAATTACAAAGTTTACAAACAGCGATGGTTACTAGGACATATTTCTGAATTCCACTTCTTCATCAGTTAGCTTTTCGGGAGTTGAGTATTGAACTTGAAATTTCCATCACTCATACCTTATACTAGTGTAAAAGCAGATGCCTTTATCCACTCAGCTATATGAACGCACTGTTTCTCGCTTTGCAATTGGTCTCTAAGTATTGCCTTTTTTATACTCAGTTGAGCAGAGCTCACAGAGTATATTAAGTTTGATTGGATAACGGTTGGTTGTACATATATAAAGGAATCGAGATAGATATAGACTTCCATATATCAAAATAATCAGGATCGAAAAAAAATTTGATTGAGCCATGTCCGTCCGTCCGTCCGTCCGTCCGTTAACACGATAACTTGAGTAAATTTTGAGGTATCTTGATGAAATTTGGTATGTAGGTTCCTGTGCACTCATCTCAGATCGCTATTTAAAATGAACGATATCGGACTATAACCACGCCCACTTTTTCGATATCGAAAATTTCGAAAAACCGAAAAAGTGCGATAATTCATTACAAAAGACCGATAAAGCGACGAAACTTGGTAGATGAGTTGAACTTATGACGCAAAATAGAAAATTAGTAAAATTTTGGACAATGGGCGTGGCACCGTCCACTTTTAAAAGAAGGTAATTTAAAAGTTTTGAAAGCTGTAATTTGGCAGTCGTTGAAGATATCATGATGAAATTTGGCAGGAACGTTACTCTTATTACTATATGTACGCTTAATAAAAATTAGCAAAATCGGAGAAGGACCACGCCCACTTTTAAAAAAAATTGTTTTTAAAGTAAAATTTTAACAACAAATTTAATATCTTTACAGTATATAAGTAAATTATGTCAAGATTCAACTCCAGTAATGATATGGTGCAACAAAATACAAAAATAAAAGAAAATTTAAAAATGGGCGTGGCTCCGCCCTTTTTCATTTAATTTGTCTAGGATACTTTTAACGCCATAAGTCGAACAAAAATTAACCAATCCTTTTGAAATTTGGTAGGGGCATAGATTTTATGGCGTTAACTGTTAACAGTTTTTATACACAGTCGTCCGTCTGTCCTTCCGCATGGCCGTTAACACGATAACTTGAGCAAAAATCGATATATCTTTACTAAACTCAGTTCACGTACTTATCTGAACTCACTTTATCATGGAATGAAAAATGAACGAAATCCGACTATGACCACGCCCACTTTTTCCATATCGAAAATTACGAAAAATGAAAAAAATGCCATAATTCTATACCAAATACGAAAAAAGGGATGAAATATGGTAAGGTAATTGGATTGTTTTATTCACGCGAAATATAACTTTAGAAAAAACTTTATAAAATGGTTGTGACACCTACCATATTAAGTAGAAGAAAATGAAAAAGTTCTGCAGGGCGAAATAAAAAACCCTTAAAATCTTGGCAGGTATTACATATATAAATAAATTAGCGGTATCCAACAGATGATGTTCTGGGTCACCCTGGTCCACATTTTGGTCGATATCTGGAAAACGCCTTCACATATACAACTACCACCACTCCCTTTTAAAACTCTCACTAATACCTTTAATTTGATACCCATATCGTACAAACTCATTCTAGAGTCACCCCTGGTCCACCTTTATGGCGATATTTCGAAAAGGCGAACACCTATAGAACGAAGGCCCACTCCCTTTTAAAAATACTCATTAACACCTTTCATTTGATACCCATATCGTACAAACAAAGTCTAGAGTCACCCCTGGTCCAGAAAGGCCCACTCCCTCTTAAAATACTCATTAACTCCTTTCGTTTGATACCCATATTGCACAAACTAATTCTAGGGTCACCCCTGGTCCACCTTTATGGCGATATCTCGAAACGGCGTCCACCTATGGAACTAAGGATTACTCCCTTTTAAAATACTCATTAACACCTTTCATTTGATACGCATATCGTACAAACGCATACTAGAGTCACACCTGGTCCATCTTTATGGCGATATCTCGAAAAGGCGTCCATCTATAGTACTTAGGTCCACGCCCTTTTAAAATACTCATTACTACCTTTCATTTGATACCCATATCGTACAAACGCATTCTAGAGTCAACCCTGATCCACCTTTATGGCTATATCCCTAAATGGCGTCCACCTATAGAACTATGGCCCACTCCCTCATAAAATACTCTTTAATGCCTTTCATTTGATACACATGTTATACAAACACATTCCAGGGTTTCCCTCGGTTCATTTTCCTACATGGTTATTTTCCCTCATGTTGTCACCATAGCTCTCAACTGAGTATGTAATGTTCGGTTACACCCGAACTTAACCTTCCTTACTTGTTTATACTCAGTTGAGCACAGCTCACAGAGTATATTAAGTTTGATTGGATAACGGTTGGTTGTACATATATAAAGGAATCGAGATAGATATAGACTTCCATATATGAAAATAATCAGGATCCAAAAAAAATTTGATTGAGCCATGTCCGTCCGCCCGTCCGTCCGTCCGTTAACACGATAACTTGAGTAAATTTTGAGGTATCTTGATGCAATTTGGTATGTAGGTTCCTGAGCACTCATCTCAGATCGCTGTTTAAAATGAACGATATCGGACTATAACCACGCCCACTTTTTCGATATCGAAAATTTCGAAAAACCGAAAAAATGCGATAATTCATTGCCAAAGGCGGCTAAAGCGACAAAACTTGGTAGATCGGTTGACGTTATGACGCAGAATAGAAAATCAGTAAGATTTTGGAAAATGGGCGTGGCACCGCCCACTTTTACAAGAAGGTAATTTAAAAGTTTTGCAAGCTGTAATTTGGCAGTCGTTGAAGATGTCATGATGAAATTTGGCAGGAACGTTACTATATGTATGCTAAATAAAAATTAGCAAAATTGGATGAAGAACACGCCCACTTTTTAAAAAAATTTTTTTAAATTCAAATTTTAACAAAAAATTTAATATCTTTACTGTATATAAGTAAATTAAGTCAAAATTCAACTCCAGTAATGATATGATGCAACAAAATACAAAAATAAAAGAAAATTTCAAAATGGGCGTGGCTCCACCCTTTTTCATTTAGTGTGTCTAGAATACTTTTAATGCCATAAGTCGAACAAAAATTTACCAATCCTTTTGAAATTTGGTAGGAGCATAGATTCTATGACTATAACTGTTCTCTGTGAAAATGGGCGAAATCGGTGGAAGCCACGCCCAGTTTTTATACACAGACCACCGTCGGTCCTTCCGCTCGGCTGTTAACACAATAACTTGAGCAAAAACCGATATATCTTTACTAAACTTAGCCCACGTACTTATCTGAACTCACTTTATCTTGGTATAAAAATGGCCGAAATCCGACCATAACCACGCCCACTTTATCGATATCGAAAATTACGAAAAATTAAAAAAATGCCATAATTCTATACCAAATACGAAAAAAGGGATGAAACATGGTAACTGGATTGGTTTATTGACGCAAAATATAACTTTGGAAAAAACTTTGTAAAATGGGTGTGACATCTACCATATTAAGTAGAAGAAAATGAAAAAGTTCTACAAGGCGAAATCAACAGCCCTTGGAATCTTGGCAGGAATACTGTTAGTGTTATTGAATATATAAATAAATTAGCAGTGCCCGACAGATGATTTTCTGGATCACCTGATCCACATTTGGACGATATCGCGAGAACGCCTTCACATATACATCTAAGGGCCACTCGCTTTTAAAACCCTCATTAATACCTTTAATTTGATATCCATATCGTACAAACACATTTTAGAGTCAACCCTGGCCCACCCTAATGGCGATATCTCGAAAAGGCGTGCACCTATAGACCTAATGCCCACTCCCTCTTAAAATGCTCAGTAACACCGTTCGTTTGATACCCATATCGTAAAAACATTCTAGAGTCACCCCTGGCCCACCCTAATGGCGATATCTCGAAAAGGCGTCCACCTATAGACCTAATGTCCACTCCCTCTTAAAATGCTCACTAACACCTTTCCTTTGATACCCATATCGTACAAACATTCTACAGTCACCCCTGGCCAACCCTAATGGCGATATCTCGAAAAGGCGTCCACCTATAGACCTAATGCCCACTCCCTCTTAAAATGCTCAGTAACACCTTTCGTTTGATACCCATATCGTACAAACATTCTAGAGTAACCCCTGGCCCACCCTAATGGCGATATCTCAAAAAGGCGTCCACCTATAGACCTAATGCCCACTCCCTCTTAAAATGCTCAGTAACACCTTTCGTTTGATACCCATATCGTACAAACATTCTAGAGTCACCCTTGGTCAACCTTTATGGCGACATCTCGAAAAGGCGTCCACCTATAGAACTGAGGATTACTCCCTTTTAAAATACTCATTACCACCTTTCATTTGATACCCATATCGTACAAACACATTCTAGAGTCACCCTGGCCCACCCTAATGGCGATATCTCGAAAAGGCGCCCACCTATAGACCTAATGCCCACTTTCTCTTAAAATGCTCAGTAACACCTTTCGTTTGATACCCATATCGTACAAACATTCTAGAGTCACCCCTGGCCCACCCTAATGGCGATATCTCGAAAAGGCGTCCACCTATAGACCTAGTGCCCACTCCCTTTTAAAATGCTCAGTAACACCTTTCGTTTGATACCCATATCGTACAAACATTCTAGAGTCACCCTTGGTCCACCTTTATGGCGATATCTCGAAAAGTCGTCCACCTATAGAACTAAGTATTTCTCCCTTTTAAAATACTCATTACCACCTTTCATTTGATACCCATATCGTACAAACACATTCCAAGAGTCACCCCTGGCCCACCCTAATGGCGATATCTCGAAAAGGCGTCCACCTATGGACCTAATGCCCACTCCCTCTTAAAATGCTCAGTAACACCTTTCGTTTGATACCCATATCGTACAAACACATTCTAGGGTCACCCCTGGCCCACCCTAATGGCGACATTTCGAAAAGGCGTCCACCTATAGACCTAATGCCCACTCCCTATAAAAACGCTCAGTAACACCTTTCATTTGATTCCCATATCGTACAACTAGAGACACCCCTGGTCCACCTTTATGGCGATATCTCGAAACGGCGTCCACCTACGGAACTAAGGATCACTCCTTTTCAAAATACTCATTAACAGCTTTCATTTGATACCCATATCGCACAAACATATTCTAGAGTCACCCCTGGTCCACCTTTATGAGGATTTCTCGAAAAGGCGTTCACCTATAGAACTAAAGCCCATTCCCTTTTAAAATACTCATTATCACCTTTCATTTGATACCCATATCGTACAAACACATTCTAGAGTCAGCCCTGGTCTACCTTTATGGCGATATCCCTAAATGGCGTCCATCCATAGAACTATGGCCTACTCTCTCTTAAAATACTCTTTAATACCTTCCATTTGATACACATATCATACAACCACATTCCAGGGTTACCCTCGGTTCATTTTCCTACATGGTGATTTTCCTTATTTTGTCTTTATAGCTCTCAACTGAGTATGTAATGTTCGGTTACACCCGAACTTAGCCTTCCTTACTTGTTACTATTCCTTTATACGCCATTAGCTACATACTAATTCAATATGTTTTTAATCTTAATTGTGGGGAATACTTGTAGGCGCGCTATCGAAAGCTTAGTAACATTGGGTTTATAGCAGTGCTTTTATAAACAGAACAGTACTTCCGCTGTTCACTATTATATCAATATATATATATAGCGAGTGATGCTCATATTGCTATATACACGTAGGCTAAAATCAAGGGTGTATACATTTTAGTTGCTATGCACCTCCGAGCCTGACTATCGCAAGAGCGAACATGATTTTTGGGATGACCATAAAAGCACAGTGTAAATACCCTCTTCTATTATATGTAGACTTCAAAGGATGGTCGACTCTATGGGGTAGTAGTCGAACTAACTATATGGGTGGAGTTCTTTTCGAAAACCTTATACCCCTGAGGCTAGAGCTTCGAAATACACATTTGACGACATTTCTAGTTGATGCTCTATTATAGATCTCACGTTTGCCAGTATTGAAAAAGTGGGTAGCATGAAGTGGTCCATCAATAAAGTTTCCTTGCACAGCAATCATAGAGTTATTAGCTTAGAGCCACTGGAAACTTCACCAAGGATAGCTTTTAATAAGCTACAAAGAAGGAGAGCGCAATACCACATTTTTAATGGAGTCACGCTACAAACGAAGGACACATGCGAAATACCGGTTGGTTCAAATACCTAAAGCACTAATTATGGCGTGTGACGCTGCCATGCAAAGAACTCGAGCAAAAACAAATCGAAATCGTGTATACTGGTGGAACGAGGAAACAGCGTAAGAGCGTGTAAAAAGTTACAAATCAAGATATGATGAGCTACTCAGATCTTAGATTACTCAACGAACATTGCTTAAAAATGTCATAAAAAAGAGCAAGAGAGCGTGCGTGAAGAAACTAGTAGAAAGTGCTGATATTGATCCTTGTGCATTGGCGAAATGGTGATGTCTAAAATTACAGACCAGAAATTCAAGCACCTTAATACCCGATAGTAATCAGAAAAATTATCGAAAGTCTTTTTCCGACACAAGATTACTGGACTTATCAAAGCAAGGAGCTTGTAGGTATGGAGATCCCAAGAATAACAGAGCAGGAGGTACCTAGATGCAACACATAGATTTACCGATAAGAAGTCCCAATGTCCTGAGAGTGTGCCAAATATTGCCCTTGGACCAGCGATAAGGTCTAAATCAATTTTCATTCTTCCATCGCTCATGTAAATGTCAAAGATTGGTATTTTTGCTGAAACCTGGTAAGATGACTGAACAGCCATCCTAATTAAGGCACTTTGTATGGTGGATTCGATGAGAAAGATTCCCTAGCAAATTATTAGTGAGCATCTAAAGCAAACTCTGCAGGGTCCAGATGGTTTGTCAAATAATTAGTTTATATTTCGATGATCAAGAGCTACGATAGATGCAATACAAATTCCTGAAGTCATAACTGGAAGTCAAAGTAAAATACAGGTCTGTGCACAAGAAAGCAGAACATCATCACCGGCAAGATTTGTAAGGCGGTCTTCTACGAGCCAACTTTTCCATTTTATCGTCAGAGTAGTGGCCAAGAAACTGGATATACTCAAGCACTATTTAATAACCCCGTAGGAAGAATAAAAAAATGGACGATGAATATGAAGCTTAAGATGGCTTGCAATAAGACAGAAGTGGTTTTGGTAGGATCAAAGAGGACTGCGAATGAGTAAGTTCTAACTGTAGGAGGCTATCAAATAAAATCAAAGCCTAACTTGAAATATTTGGGTGTAAACATTGTCTCAAAACTAACTTTTAACGAGCACTTCAGGGTGGTGGGAAATAAAGTTTCTAAAAGTAGTAGAGCCCTTATGCGAATAATGCCCAACATTGGCGGCCCAGGCAAAACTATCCATAAGATATTGTCCAACGTAACCAGCTCGATAATGTTGTACGTTACAACATTCGGTCATGGATCTAAAATGACCCACCAAAAAGATATACTAGCAGCTTATCGAATCACTCTTATACCAATAACAAGTGCTTATCGGGCGTTTTCCGACGACGTGATCCTTGTTGTATCTCGGAAAATCACAGTTAATCTGCGGTCCGGTGGAATGGCCTGTCTTTATGACAAGTTTCAAGGATTATCTATATAAGCGTAAGATTAAGGAGAATCTTTTCAGTACACACTGTCCCATCGAACTGGAAAACACAGAACCCGCAAGGTTTCATTGCTCTCGTTTTCGCGGCGAAATATTCTCTATATACAGGGTTTTTGAGGAGGAGCCTTCCATTAGCAATTTAGTTCCCCCAATGTGCAGAGGCATACATTGTGGGATTGCTGTTAGTAGAATGATGTTTATAGTGATGACGCGATTGATGCGTTCCAAAATAAATTGCAGGGATATGCGCATGCGAAGCAATGGCGACTAAATCGTTCCCACCCAGTGTCGTTATGCCTAACGGCATTGCGGCGGATGGTGGGTACATGCACAGGATTAGCCTGGATTAATTGGATCACTTTAATGCAGTGCACTGCCCCAACGCCCAACAAAAGTTTATAGGTCCTGGGTCCAATCCAAGACCAACCTAACCTAACTTATTTTTGAAGATGTTTAATGGGGCCGGTAAAACTTCATATCGGGCGAATTTTTAAAATATATATAAATATTTGATACCTGAAAGATGTAAATTAAAGCATAGAAGCTTCATCGAGTAAAAAGAAATTTCAACGGGCGATACTGGTTTATGTTAATACATTTTTATATACCCATTTATGTTTATGTATTCATCTATATGATGCGCCTAAATAGGGCATATACATAAACGAGTGCAATCATTATTATTGTCATCGACGCCATCAACGTCATCATTAGCAACAAATGCCAGCAGTTATATGACAGCAATTGCATATCAACAACAACAATACCAACAACCACAACTTTCTAACAACACTTCCAACTTATTCACACTCTGTATGACACTTTTAACAAAAACAGCAAAAGTACACGTACAACTGATGTCGAAGAGGCTAAAACATTATGTTATGCACACTTGTTAAAACCAACATTGCCAGACATACAGACGTAACAATATACTCATACATATACACAATACACAAAACCATTCATATCACCATCATACTAAAGGAATTGTTGAAAACTTCGAATTGGCAGTCGTTTTTGGTGCTGTGTTTATAGTTGGTTTATTTTTGGAATATAGGTTGCATTGCCGCATCTGTCTATTGCTGTCGTTGACACCTTCACTTAAAAAATATTTGCAACAAATATAGATACATATCCACATATATGTATATATATTTACAAATGTGCATAGGCTATAACAACAACACTAACCGGAAGTGCAAAGACAGTACTAAGGAGCTTAAGCATTTATGTTGTAGCTGTCAATTTCGATAGGAAAACCCGCCAAGCTGCCACGTACAGCAACACAAGCGATGGACATTCATCAGAGTTCGTGGCAGTTGAGAATGCAACGTAAAGAACAACAACATATATCAATTGCATACAAACATTAATACCTAAATGTGTAACAAAGTACAAGAGTAAGTATATATGTATATTGATTTATACATAACCACCTACAATGCTGTGAAAACAATAGTTGAGGGATTGTACCATTTCGATACTCCTTCTTCCGATAAGAAAACAAATATCGATATTAGAGGAAAATTACAAAATTTTCAAACGGCGATGGTTACTATGACATATTTCTGGGCTTCACTTCTTCATCAGCTCATGGAGCTCGAAATCTCTTATGTTCTTAATTCATAAGTTTGTAACTGGAATTTCCTCGCGTAGGTGAGTTTGAGAATTGGATTGCGGAAGCTTTAAAGATTCGCTTTGCGTTTATTAAACTTTTGATGCAATTTCATTAAGCTTAAATACTATCTTCTACTATCTACTAAATTTAACTTTTGATATAGCTTTTCATGTTTTATTCTAACTCCGAACTGTATCTGCAAGGCCGATGAATTTTCATGGCAGAAATACATACGAGGTGTTAGCCAAATCACTGCCAGTGGGTGAACCCACTTAAAAAAAGTTTTTTTCTAATTGAAACAACTTTTATAAATTTTCGATGATACCTTGCCCGGGGCTTGAAACTATGATCTTCGGTGTGATGGGTGGAGTATGCTTCCACCACACCAACAAATATCAAGAATAATAGCCGCCAACTTTTCTAGGGGAATTTATTTTTCTTTAAAATTGGGACAAATTATAGTCGCAGAACTTATGAGGGTTAACAAAATTTTTCTCGAAATGTAAGTTTCGAAATGGGTTTTATTTTGATAGTACTTTAGTAGTTCTGTCTATAACTCCCATTAAAAATTTAAATTAATTTTAAATTAATTTAAGTTTAGAGAAGTTTAAATGGCTAGTACAAAGACTCAACCTACCTTAGTTTCCGTTTTGATAGCGTTACAGCTAGTTAAAATTAAAACTTGGAGTCTAATGTGGATGAGAAGCTCTATACCAAAACATGTGATTACATTCGAAAAATTTCAAGAAAATTGGAAAAGTATAAGGATATAATTTCTTAGTATAGATGATGGTAATTTTAGATAGGTAAGAGCCAGCATCTTTAACTTGATACGAGAAATCGAAATCTGAAAAAAGTTTCTAAAAGATACACACACGTTTTCCTTGGAATCGGCCCCTAGTGGGAGACTTTCGGGGGCTGTGCCAGAAAAGTACTCTCCTTGAAGCAATGTGGTTACTTCAACCTTGGAAAAAGACAATAAAGCATTCTCTCCGAAGTAATGCGGTGTTCTTCAATGTAAAGTTGCTCTGCCCACAAAACTAAAACTGCCTCTTTACTGTTTCTAACCTATGAATTAATATTTCAAAGATTTTTCTGCGGCAGGTCAATGAAAAGTTGAAAACATCCACTAACTGTTCGGTGTATCCTGGAAGTTAGTGTAATAAAGCAGATGCCTATTATTTTTAGAACAAAGTTGATAATTGTAAGAGTGGGGTTTGTGCACATCCTTCTTTTAGAAATGCTTTGAAACTGCGCTAGGTTAATAGAACCCAAGGTGGAGTACCCTTGTAGCCGAATGCCATTATCCTTAAAATGGTAAAGAGTTTTGATATACTCCGCATCTTATCAAGGTAAGACCATGTCATTGTACATCCGATTACAAACGAATTTCATACCAATGATTCGGCTACGTAGTGGTTGAGCATGATACATGGGGTCGAAATTTGTGGCACTGATCTCATGTTGATGCTATACACACGGACTTCGAAAAAGTCTCTCACCAGATTCTCTTACATAAAATTTAGTGTATTGGCTTTCACTCTGTGTTTTTACGTTGGTTGAAATCCTACCTGACGAATAGACTCTTGTGTGTTAAGTTCGAAAATCTTACGTCCCACTCCTTTGTCGCAATATTTGGAGTACCTCAGGGTAATATTCTTGGTTCACTCATTTTTGTGCTTTTCATGAATGATATCGGTTCCTGCTTTAAAAACTGCAGTTTTCTGCTATATATGATGATCTAAATTTTTTTTCGTAGAATCAATGCCCCATCAGATTCCAGCTTTTTACAAAATGACCTTAATAATGCGAATGATTGGTATCACGCCAATAATCTTTTCTTAAATGTTAAAAAATACTTTAGTTTGTCTTTCTCAAAATCCACGAGCTCCTATTCTTCGTTGTACTCTATTTCAGGCATACAGTTGGCATCACTTAACGAACATGTTAATCTAGGTGTTGTCTTTGATTCAAATTTCACATTCACCAGTCAAATGTCTTATGTGCTCCCAATGGCCTACAGAAACCTTGTTTTTCTTCGCAGATATGCAAGGAACTTTAAAGATCCGTATACCCAGAAAGCCCTATATATATAGTTAGTGCGCTCTAAACTAGAAGATGCTTCCAATATCTGGAACCTCATCTGCAGCAGTTATTCGGAAAGAATAGAAAGAGTTTTGTTTTGAACTCCATACATTTTGATAACCCGCTGCCTTGTTATTCTTCTCATTGTCAACTTATCAATCTGCAGTCAGTGGAAACGAGGAGAACAGTGCACTTGGTTATGTTTGTGTACGACCTAATTGTGGGCTCTTTGGACTGTGCGACTCTTCTTGAGAAAATATCATTTAATGTGCCGCAAAGAAATCGGATAAGGTCCACGCCAACTTTTATATAAAAGATTTTTAAAAGGGTCGTGGACGAATAAAATAAGCTACATCTTTGCAAAAAAGAGCTTTATATCAATGTTATTTCATTTCCCAAGTGAATTTATAACAATAAATGGCAAAAACATCAAATTTTAAAAAATGGGCGTGGACGAGATCGGTTAAAGACCACATTCACTTTTATATAAAAGATTTTTAAAAGGGTCGTAGACGAAAATAATAAGCTATATCTTAGCGAAAAAGAGCTTTGTAACAATAGAATATTACTTTCTAAATTGAATTATAATTTTAAATTGGAAAACACTAACATTTTTGAAAATGGGTGTGGCACCGCCTCTTTTATGACTAAGCAATTTTCTATGTTTTGGGAAAAAAAAAATTGGGTACAAAAATTTTCCCTATAGCAGAAAATATTTCTAGTAAAAATGGACAGGATTGGTTAAAGACCACGTCAACTTAAATATAAAACAAATTTAAAAGGATCGTAGACAAGAATAATAAGCTATAACGTAGCATAAAATAGTTTTGAATCAATGTTATTTCAATTATCAAGTTTTATTGTAAAAGGAAATGGGGAGACATTTTTTTTTTAAACGGGAGGTGCCATGTGTTATGTAGTAAAGTAATTTATCTGAAATGAAATGTACAACTGAAGTTCACGCTGAGTATATAATGTTCGGTTACACCCGAACTTAGACACTTTTACTTGTTTTTAATATGTTATTTTATATAGTCTGTAAGATTTTTGATCATAGACTTAATAAACAAACTAAACATGATCATGTAATAGGATCCATTGTGTTTTGTCATCGTGAGGGAACGAGGCAACTGAGAGTATAAAAGCAACTAAGGAATAGTAATCAATTTTATTCTAACACACTGTAATTGAATTACGCGAATAAATTAAACTGTATGTATATTACCAAAATGGTGCGGTTAATAAAAGGGATATATAAAGAAAATTTGCGTTTATTTATTCGACAGTTCAGTGACTCGAACAATGCCAGAAGGGCAGAATTATCGAGAATTTTCTAGAGACTTGTTAAAATACTATATACATTTTTGAAAAATTATAAGCGCCTTTCTATTACTTTCAATAATTTTAGTACAAGAAAACAAAATTAAATTAATAAAGACTCCTAAATCTCTATAATAGTTTTTTAAAGACTAAAAATATATGCTTTCCAAACACTTAAGTTGGTGGTATTGTGCACAACACTGTGCATGTTATAATCCATAGAGCATATGTATGAATTTGTATGAATGTATTTATATGAGTGTTTGTTTGGCCAGGCCTGCATCGCCTATTGTCGTTGCCTGTCAAATGAGGCATCTAATGTCGCAATTGTGCCAAGTTGTGAGATTTATTACATCGCTACGTGTGACAATTCGCCGTTATTCGAATGAACAATTCCCAATTAAAATTCCCACCTAACTTCGTGTAACCCACCCCCGAGTATTTATATCAACACATGTAGCATTTTTAGCCTCATACTTGCTGCCTTGCCTTGCGTCTTTCAAATAAGAGCTTCACTTAAATGACGCCGATACACAAAATCGCTAACAAATTGTCGGCGTAATTTTCACATACACCCGCCCCACCTTTGCCGTTACTAATATTAAGGCAGATATCTATTTGTAAATTGCATTTGACGTTGCTGACTTTATGCTGCATCAATTTCTGTTTTCGGTTTTTGTTGTTTCTATTGTTGTTGTTGCATGGTAATACTTCTTGTTGTTCATTGTTTCATGGTAGATATTTTCTTTGAAGCTGTAACATTTTTAGAACTTTTGTTGCGTTACGGTTTTGTATTCAAATTTTGTTCACTTCATTTCGTTGATTGTATGTACGTATGGCTTTACATTCCCATCGCATGCACACATAAATAATGCAACATTTCCAAAAAGGACCAAATAAATGCTCATTCGGAACACCTAGATAAAAATGGGACTAACTAAAAAGTCTGAAGTTTTTAAGTTAAGCGTGGCTCTGGGCTTCCGAATTTAATACCTAACAAACCGTGTATCGACTTACTAATTCCTCAACTGACCAACGTGAAAAGACTTTGTAAAAAGTAAAAATTTTATTAGCACATATGCGGGAGGCTGTCAGTTTTTGGTATTTTCTATTTAATGCGACGTTTTGACTTGATCGCTGTTTTGATCTACATACGTGCCCGATTTTAAGTCGGAATCACATTCAAGTAATGAAACCACAACTATGGGCTCAATATAATTACCTGCAGTTAAAGTGATAAGCACTTCATCGGAGCACATTTGGGAATATGGCCTTTTACCTTTAGGATTTGAAAGGCTTGTCATATACGTATGCAAGTAGCAAGTAAGGAAGTCTAATTTAGGGCGAAACCGAACATAATATTCCAGCTGTATGCTCTCATATACATTTGAAGTATGTATTAAACCGGAATTTAACGAGCACAGCACCAAATGATATGAAAGCTGAAATATAGGCGCAACTGGACTATTTATAATCCCAATTTATATATATTTCGTGTCACGTCGCTTGTCCGCGATGGACTCTTAAGCTACTTAACCAATTTTAAACAAATTTGCACACCGTATGCAGTTTGATCCAACTTAGAGATAAGATAGAGTTCCTGAGAAGTTTCTTTACGGCAAAGGGACCAGGATCCGATCTATTGGAACAAAATCTCTTCACGGTTCGATTTGATTAGTATTTACGATACTTTTTTTCGGGAAGAGGACCAGGGACCGATCGTTTCGAACAAATTAAGTTCTTGGTTCGATTTACCTGAAATTGGGCACAAAGGTAGCCCTTTGCATAGATTAATATTTATGACACTTTTTATTGTAGCGAAATAGAGCAGGGACCGATTGGGACTGGGAACTGGAAGCAGCACTGAGCCTGGAACTGGGACTGGGACTGGGATTGGGACTGGAAACTGGGAGCAGTACTGAGACTGGAACTGGGACTGGGACTGGGACTGGAACTGGAACTGGAACTGGAACTGGGACTGGGACTGGAACTGGGAAAAGTAAGGAGAAGACTAAGAAGAACTTGGGAAAAGATGAAAGGAGAGACATGGAGCGGAAAAGAAGTGACGGAAAAGACGGACAGTGAGAAAAAGACACAGAAAAAGAGAAAGGCAGAGGGAGGAGTAAATAAAAAGATATGGAAAAGGGGGAGAGAGGGAAAGGGAGAGTAAGAGGTAAAAAATGATTAAAAGTTATGCAGATAGACCAAAGCTAGGGAAATGCACTCTCTGTCGGGTCAGCTAGTATTTTATAAATTTTCGTAGCTTTTACCGACATTTTTGAAGAATAGGCCACGCCTTACTTTTTTGTTTTTTTACTTTAAAAACCAATTGTTTACCTTAAAACCAATTGCAACCTGAGAAAAAGGGAATCGGCTGTTGCTCACCACACTCCAAACATATTTACCAAACAACTTTTTGTTGTACTTGCTTTCAACTTCTACTCATGGAATAATAAGCACAAAGTTTTTATATTTTAGAATGGCCGGGTGTTTGTTGAGGCACATTTTGTTCAACAACACTACACACATTCACTTCTAAATGCAACATTTAAGGGCAAACATACACATATGCGCAAAAAGATACGGCAAATAAGTGCAAAGCGTAATTCATTTAAGCTAAATTTGCCTTATTTATTTCCCCATGGTTTAAACAACTCCGTAAAGGCGAATTTCACATACCACGGCGGCGGCTACTGTACGTGGTATAAACAAAATAAAAACTAAAATTTGAAATATTTTAGAAAGCAAGCTGCAGTCCAATACGTTCAGAGTGTCCGAGATTAACCGTTTCAAAAAATTTTCACTTTGATTTATAATATGTATAGATGTGTAAAAATGTCATATTTCAGATGTCAATAAAAGTTTATTTGCTTTTCATAGTAAGTAAACTTCATTTGTCATTAGAGTAAGGGGTCCACTTTTTCATCGACCCAGGAATCTCTGGTACAGTCCTAGATGCAAAATAAGAAAAGTCAACCTCATAGTATAGAACGCAAAGCAAACAGGTATGTGTGCATATGAGTTTCGTATATATACTCAAAAAATTCAGCTGAAAACTGTATACGTTAAACGGTTCAATAAACTTATTGCATGTATAAACACATATCATTTTTAAAACCAATTAAATATAATACCATTGCAATTGCTCAAATATTTATTATTATTTTAACAAGGTTAGTGAAGCTGTATAATCAAAAGTGAGATATTGTTGTATCCGAATTATCTTTGCATGCCTTCTCAAATAAGTTTAAATATCATCCGGTCCCGACTATTTGAAACACCCGTCTATTCCGAACAAGATAAGCCCGTAAAATGAAGTTAAATATCTAAATTGTTGATCAAATTTGACTTCGTAAATCTTGTAAGGGATATATTTTCAAACACTCTGTGCAATATTTTCTAGAGCCAGCAAACTGGCAAACAACCCCTTGAGGAATGTAATTTTTTCTTTGTATGAGAGGAATCAAGAAATCCTCGATTGGGTGGTGTGCTGTCTGTACTTTTGAAGGAAGGCCAGCTAAACAATTGGAAACTCACGCCAAGGGTACTGAATTAGCTTTGTGAGATGGTAATGAAGGCGATCATGCTCCATGTGGTAATGGTCTAGTGCGGCGCACTACACACGGGTATAACCAAAATGTTAGCGTCAGTTTCAGCAGCGCTCTAAGAAAAATATTTGTCTTAAGAGAGCCATACTGGACATACAACCAATAGCGCAGTATCTATCTGGTATACTGGTATTGGCTAGATTAGCTGATTAGAATTAAAAACTCGGGCTATGGGCTCTCGCAGTTCGAGTATTCCAGCGTTCTAAGCAATATTGCCTTATTCCAGGCAATACCAGCAATTCTGTGTCAAGAACTGTCGCCTATGCAAGCTTTACAACAGTCATCTTCTCAAGAGGGTAGTAGGACAAGTAAATAATGTGGGCTAGAAAACTGGTTAACTGGTTTACAAATGGGTCGAAATTGGCCTAGAAAACTGAACGTGGTTTTTCTGTGAGGAGCACGGTATGAGCCGCAAGTTTAAGTAGCCCAATCATTGTAGCTTTTTTTAAGTAATAGATTCCGGATCTAAGAATATGGGTGTTGTGATTCTATTCAGTGCTACTGCGCTTAGAGAGTTCAACATGTAGTTTGATAGCTTAGCGGCTATTAAAGCCCTTAGTTCAGCTGCAAAGCGATCGTTAGAGGTGTGCATTATCTAGTTTGCTATTGCATCGAACAATTTTATGATTAAATACAAATGGCAATAGGCAAAAGCTGGCGAATACTACTTCTTGCAGGGTAGCAAGATACTGCTAGCCGGAAGTGGATAGCAGTTGGTCTGCAGAAGTTACTCCCCTGCCGGATCAGCTTCCATTCAACCTCAATTAAGCATAAATGCTAGCAAACATAAAACAAACATACTTAGATGTTGTTAATAATTCTAAACACTCCTATATTTGTAAAACTTTCGGATTTTTTTACTGTTTTTATGACTAGTTTTTGATTAGACCAGTTTTTTACTTGTTTGGTATATAACTGCAAATTAAGAATTATTTTATTCACACTAAACCATCCATATTTACAAACAAATATATGTTTTTGTAAACATATGTATGCATGTACCTTCTGTTCTACTTTCACTAAAAGTTCTCATTTACAAGCGCTCCACTGAGAGTCGCTTTTGTAAATTGGTATGAGGATGGATTTCATTGTCGGTGATTTATTTCAAAGGATTATGGCCGTCGCTAAACCTTAACCACTACTAAGTGACAACTTTCGCAGCATTTACTTCTGTTTTGCACCTGCCATTCTCTATTCGATGACTATAACTTGGTCGTTTGTCTCACAATAAAGCCAATAAATAATTTCTCAAACGCATTGGACTAAAATGTGAAAGTTCCGAAAGTCCCAATGAGCTTCTAGTTGATTGGCTATCTGCAGTGTGCTGTGCTTTGAAGGTGAATTTAGTTAGTTTGTAGAGAAAGAGATTGGCTAAAGTGAGCGGCAGCTAGTTTTATTTAAACAGTTGACCTACTAATTTATAATCTACGTTGCTGTTTATGTTTCACGGCTTAAAGGCATTGTAAATCAAGCTTATAAAATTTTGAAACTCGTTAATTTATTTTTAGGATATCAACTGATTGTTCTGTCTTCATAAAATAAAAAAAAAATGTCTTCATACGAGGTGGAAATAATTGAAAGTATGTGCGAGCGTGGCGGATGATTTGCAAATTTATTATGTGAAAATATTTAAGAAAAATAGCTCGAGAAAAATTTAAATTAGACAGTCAAGCATTGTCTCAAGCAAATTCGTATTGAATCATTAAATCAAAACTGTTAAATAAACATTAAAAATTCTATTATTAATAATATTAAGTGGTCTTGAGGCAAATGTTTAAAGGCCGGCCTTTTTAGTGACTAATTAAATAAATAAATGTAAGGCGCGACAACCTCCGAAGAGATTTTAGGCCGAGCTACTCTTCCAATTTGCGTCGTGCTCCTTTTTCAATTTTTTCTACAAATCGGCGGGACGGCACCTACTTCTTTTATGCCGACTCCGAGCGGCATCTGCGAGGCAGATGGGTTTTCACTGAGAGCTTTTCATGCCAGAAATACACTCGGAGTGCTTGCCAAACACTGCCGAGGGGCGAGCCCGCTTAGAAAAATTTTCCTCTAATTTAAAAACCTTATTTCTAAAATTTTGATGTTGCTTTGCCCGGGGTATCAACCCAGGCCAATCGGTGTGGTAGGCGGAGCACGCTACCATCATGCCACGGTGGCCGCAAATGTAAATGTTAGTGACTAATAATTAACTCATTTAACACAAAAACGAATTAACTTATTATTTTACAAATATAATTATTTGATAAATGCCAATTTGTTTATGATTTTTAATTAGTGATTATTTTGATTATATCATTTAGTTCAATTAAATGATTACTAGTCCCAGCGTGTACTTGTACACTAGTATACCATAAATTTAATTGGATAACGGTAGTAGGTAGTGGATTATAGAAATCGAGATAAATATATACTTCCTTATATCACAATTATCAGCATCGAAAAATGTTTCGAATAAGCCATGTCCGTCCGTCGGGCCGCCTGTTAACATGATTACTTGAGTAAACAATTTAGATACCTTTATGAAATTCTGTATACTAATTAATCTTGACCCCGAAAGAGTGATATTGAAAATGAGCAAAATAGAACGATAACCACGACCACTTTTTTGATATGGAAAACTTCGAAAAATGGAAAGAGTGTGATAGTTTATTACCAAAGACCCATCAAGAAATAAACTTGCCATTTAAGCTCAGTTTACAACGAGAAATATAATCTGAAAAATATTGGAAAAAGGGCGTGGCACCGTCCACATTTAGATGAAGGAAATTTAAAATTTTCGAGCCAAAAATCTTTAGCCGGTGATTATATCATATTGAAATTTGACAGATTAATTAAATTAACTAAAAAGTTGGGCCGTTTTCAACAAAATCAATATCGAAATTTCGAAAAATGTGGTAATTCATTACCAAAGATAAATAAGATGCTGGAACTTTATGAATAGAACAGATTTTTTTTTAATTTTGAAAATTGGGCGTGCCACTTCCCACATTTAAAAGAAGACAATTTTAAAGTTTTCCAAGCAGTAAATATAAAGTCGCTAAAGACACTTTATTGAAAATTTGGCACGGAGATTTTCCGTTCAATGAAAATTAACAAAATCGGTTGACGACCACGCCACTTTAGAAAAATTTACATAGAAATTTCAAGAAATAGGCAAAAATGCGATAATTCATTGCCACAGACAGGTACAGCTTCGAAACTTTATAAGTCGGTTGCTTTTGTGACGAAAAATAAAAGGTTATGTTTGATTTTACGGGTCTGTAAATAACTCATTATTAAATTAATTTGTTGTCTTAAAGACAGAGTTTGTTGTTTTTGGGGTTTTTTCTAATATACTAATTTTCTATGTATAATAATTTAATATAAAATAACTTGAAAGATATACATTTTACAAAAATAACAAGCTCGGTTTTGAAGATGTAAAATAAAATGTTTGTAATATCCTGGAAAATGGCCGCGATACCACCAGATTTTAAAAGAAATAAAAAATTATTGCGGACTTGGCATAGAGGTTGTCCTTGCTATTTAATATTTTTCAATCAGACCAACACACTAACAGCTTCTTCTAAAATTACCTATGCGTGAAAAAGAGCACAATTCCTAATCTCATCTTGATAAGTTGCAAAATATATAAATCAAAAACATCAACTTTTTTCCTTAATGTTTTTCATGGGAATTCTCTTGTGGCTTTAAGGTACCGCATTTTCCATAAATTTTTTGTTCATTATCAATATGCTCAAAGTAGCTATGTCATAAATGGTAAAAATGTTCACGTTTATTAAATATTTTTATAAACTGTTGCACACTGAATGCATATAATTTTAAAAGGTTTGAAATGCAACGTAGGAGTTGAGTTATCCCATTCTGCTGAAATTTTGCACAATTTATTTTGGACCCTAATAAATTATATTCTGCCCGGAAAAGCAAACTTTTTTCTTAAAGGACAGTTTAATATATACCTTGCTCAGTTAACAAAATCGGTTGGTGACCACGCTCATTTTAAAATCAAATTTGTCAAAGTCTAGTTGGTACCAAAAAGCAGCACAATTGCGGTATATAAAAAATAAGTGCGAAAATTAAAAAATAAATAAAAGGTTTGTAAAATTTCGGCGTTATATGTGACCAGGCCTATGAAACGGTGGCTTATGACTCAAAAAAGAAATTGCGAGAAACAGCTGTTAAAGATAAACAATGTATTTCTTCAGTTTCTTAGTAGTTTTCTTTTTTTTGAGTCATAAGCCACCTTTTCAACACAAACAACAAGGCCGTGGGCGCTGATAGATTGCCTGCGGAGCTACTCAAGTACGGCGGCGAGGACTTGGTAAGGTGCATGCAGCAGGTTCTTAGCAAAATATGAGTGCATGCCCGACGGTTGGAACCTAAGTGTTCTTTGCCCAGTCCAGAAGAAGGGGTTACTGCAAAATGCACCAACTATCGTGGAATCAGCCTTCTTAATATCGCATATAAGGTCCTTTCAAATGTATTGTGCGAAAGATTGAAGCCCACCGTGAACCGGTTGATTGGACCTTATCAGTGCGGCTTCAGACCTGGTAAATCTACCATCGACCAGATTTTCACAATGAGCCAAATCTTGGAAAAAACCCGTGAAAAGAGAATGGACACACATCACCTCTTCGTTGACTTTAAAGCCGCCTTCGACAGCACGAAAAGGAGCTGCCTATATGCCGCTATGTCTGAATTTGGTTTCCCCGCAAAACTTATACGGCTGTACAAAATGACGTTGAGCAACACCATCAGCTCAGTCAGAATTGGGAAGGACCTCTCCGAGCCGTTCGAAACTAAACGAGGTTTCAGACAGGAAGACCCCCTATCGTGCGATTTCTTTAATTTGATGCTGGAGAAATTATACTAGCTGCAGAACTTAACCGTACTGGAAAAATATACTATAAAAGCGTGCAATTACTGGCATATGCTGATGACATTGATATCATCGGCCTAAACACCCGCGCTGTTAGTTCTGCTTACTCCAAACTGGAAAAAGAAGCCGTAAAGATGGGTTTGATGGTAAATGAGGACAAAACGAAGTACCTACTGCCATCGAGTAAAGAGTCAACGCATACGCGCCTTAGCAACCATGCTACTGTTGGCAGCCGTAATTTCGAAATAGTAAAAGACTTCGTTTATTTGGGAACCAACATCAATACTAGAAACAACATCAGCGCTGAAATCCAGCGAAGAATCTATCTTACCAATAAATGCTACTTTGGACTTGGTAGGCAATTGAAAAGTAAAGCCCTCTCTCGGCGAACGAAAATCATTCTCTACAAGTCACTTATCGTACCCGTCCTGCTATATGGGGCGGAAGCATGGACCATGACAACAGCAGATGAAGCGGCTTTGGGAGTGTTCGAGAGAAAAGTTCTTTGAAAGATTTATGAACTTCTACGCGTTGGCGATGGCGAGTACCGAAGAAAGTTTAATGATGAGCTGTACGAGCTATACGCAGACATCAACATAGTCCAGCGAATTAAAACGCAGCGGCTGCGCTGGCTAGGCCATGTTATGCGAATGAAAGATGATGCTCCGGCCAAGAAAGTGTTTCTATCGGAACCCGCCTATGTAAGCAGAGGTAGAGGGCGGCCCCCACTCCGTTGGAAGGACAAGGTGGAAAACGATTTAAACTCCCTTGGTGTGACCAATTGGCGCCGGTTGGCGGAGCGAAGGAGCGACTGGCGCGCCTTGTTGGACGGCCATAACCGTTTAGACGGTTAAGCGCCAATTAAGTAAGTAAGTAAGCCACCTTTTAATAGGCCGGGTCACATATATAGAAGTATTATAGTTAAATATGCTAGCGCAATGTGTGAAAATTAAAAAAAAAACTGTAAATGGTCCCAGTCCGCTCTTTTTAATTAAAGTATTAAAAAAATTTAATACCAAAGTTGAAAAACAACCGGGTATAACGAGATTCGGTAAGAGGACTTTTTCTTTGACATTAACTGTCTTATTACTGCTCACGGTAGACGATACCTATATGGACTCATGCAGTGTATGTGAGGTCCTCATGAACCGGACTGTTCAAGCTACTATAGACGATATTTTCACATATAGAAGTAGTGTTTTTCAACATTCAATACCTGTGATATTTCTCTTTAAATTTATTTAAATATAGGGTATAAAATTTTCGGTTTCGCACGAATTCCTTACGTTTTATTCCTCTGTACTTTGTTTTGCCTTTAAATGGGGCACATTTGTAGAAAAGTTTCAAACTTATATGGATACTTAAATTATATTTTCTACAATATCTAATAGTTCTGGGAACCATTAACACAAGCAACACCATCAGCTATGAAGAATCACTCTTGCCATAAATGTTACTTTGGACTAGGTAAGCAATTGAAAAGTAAAGTCCTCTCGCAGCAAACGAAATAATGAAGAGCTGTACGAGATTTACGCAGGCATCAACATATTCCAGCGAATGAAAACGCAGCGACTACGCTGCTAAGGTGATGTGGTGCGAATGACGATGCGGCTAAGAAAATGATTTTATCGGATCTCGCCTGTGGAAGTAGAGGAAGAGGGCAGCCCCACTGCGCTGGAAGCACCAGGTGAAAAACAGTATAAACTCCCTTGGTGTGACCAGTTGGCGCCAGTTGGCAGAGAAAAGGAGCGACTGGCGCGCTTTGTTGTTTAAACGGTTAAGCGTCAATTTAGTAAGTAAGTAAGTACCGGAATTTTTGGGAATAAAAGAACACTACTTTTTCTATCCTAACTCATATGATTTCATCCAACAGAAGGTTTACACTTTTTCACAAAATTAAAAGTCTTCTCAGGGCTGAGAGACATTTAATCAATTAATTATTGCTAAATCTATTGGATAAAGTGTCCAAAAATTCGTAGAAAAAAATCTTTGGTAAACATATTGAAAATTGATACCCTTTGTATATAATTTGATTTTTTGACAACTATTAGAACAAATAACATGACGCACTATTGTTTTAGATGTTTGTTTGTATAAGTATATATAAAGATATATCTTAAGAAAAATATAAATCCCAGATGCAATATAAAAGTAAGAAACTAGCTTATGAAAATATGCTCTAAATTGTTCATATATTTGATAGTATATACCCAAAAAAAAAAATTTGTATAAATTAATGAATATACAAACAGTGTTGCTTGTTTCGATAAATATTAAAACTTAGAACAAGTTAATTTTATATTTTTATTTTTTGTCTTACGATAAGGAAGAATATTAGATCACAAAAGGAGTTTAGAAGTTTATGTCGGATGACATCAGCGCAATTTAAACAAAAGTAAGACTGTATATGCATTTAATACCTCATATGATAAATCCCTTGATCGAATGGAACAAGTCATATGCATATTTGGTGTGTATTTTTTTGGAGCTATTCGTATGCGCTTGAAAGGATATTCAAATGAAGGCAATGCATTCTTACTTATACAAAAATTTTACCAAATTTGCACAAATTTTCTTATAAAATATAGTGTAGATAACTTTCAGCTCCACTTGAAGCGATTTACATTAAAAAAGCCGTAAGGGCTTCTTGCAACATAGAGCTGTAAAACTGTCGATAAAGTAATCATCGATATTTTCGATAGTTTATAAATTACTGTCTACAGTTTCGATAGTAAAGCATTTTTAAATCCAATGAAATTTTTTTTAAATTAAATGAAACCATTTTTACTTCAAATTGAAACTTTATTTAAATCAAATGAAACTTTTTTTAAATAAAATTAATCTTAAATAAAAATATTAAAATTTTTTCATTTAAAATAATACTAGTTTTCGGCTTATGAGATCTACAAGTTTTTTAACATTGTTTTAAACAGCTTCATATGAAAACGGCGATTTCAGAAGCAGATTATTTTTGATGCTCAACTCTGCGAGATTTGCGAGGCCATTTTGTAGCCAGGTAATTCTGCTAAACAACTTCAAGTCGTCGACTTAAAACAACTAATTAAACGGACTTACACTGATACAAAACATCTTTTTAATTGCAATGTGGAACAAGTGCCTCTAACAATCCTCCCACTCTGGTCCACCCCTGTTGAAACTGCAAGTTTTCTTGGACTCCAAGTAGAGGGTATTGATAAAAATTTGAGTGTAGGCACCCATTGGATGGGGAGAAACACTGTTACAACAACAACTTCGGCATAGAGCAGAAATTGAGTGTGTTCAAAACATGTCCTTATATCGTTGATAAGCAGAAGAAATAAGAGCGGGTCGAGAATACTGCCTTGAATCACCCAAGAAGTGGCGATAAAAGTGTAATATTTGGTATTTCCAATTTCTAAAAATGATCATCTATTAATAAGATATGAGTTTCACCGTGTGAGACTGTATCAAAAACTGTCGAGAAATTGGTCTTAATTCTGTCCAGCGGAGATCTGCTCTTATACTGATATACAGTTCTTATGGAATACTGCAAAATTAGTAACTTTGAACCTAGTTCGAACCAAACCATGATGATTTGGATTAATTATCGCTTTAACTGAGAAGAGAACTTTATCTTTTACAATTTTCTCGAATAGTTTTGCAAATGAAGTAAATTGGCCGGTAATTCCTATCAACATTTTTGTTGCCAAATTTTTTCAAATTTTTTCCACTTCTCAATGAAGGCTTCTGAGGTGAAAGAGAGGTTTATTGTAGTGTTAAAAGCTTAGTTGTATTCTTAGAAAGAAAGAGGTAATAAAATCGAGATCATTTTTATGTTCCACTGTTAGGCAAAACTTCCAGTTGAGATATCTGATTCTGTAAGAGACAAAGCTCCAAAATAAAAAAAATATGTGTATAAAAATCGTCGGTAGAGGAAAAATAGATACTCGCATTTAAAAATAAAGCTTAAAAATGCTGCAAAGGGATGCACAGTGTCCGACATAATACTGGAAAAGACAAAAAAGAGTTACATACTGTTTGGAATATCCGAACATCCTTTCCTAGGCCGTATTTTAATCCAAAAGGCTTTTGGGTTTGTCTTCAGGTCATCCTCGTAATGCGAAATTTATTTATTTTTAAAAGCTTTGTGGCCGCATATAAATAAGTGTTATTCATAACGTTTTGCCTTGTTTGACTTAGGGTCGTTTCGATGTAGAATTATGGATCTTTTTATAATAGTATCCTGACACGATTTTCCGTCATCGCTTGTCAAATTTGGTTTGGAGACAAACCAGTTTCGTACTATCGTTTTAAATTGAGTAGTGTTCACACAACTCAATTTAGCTTACACAATAGTAAAATGAAAGCTGGTGGTGTTTTCAATTTAGAATTTATTTGTGAAAAAAAAAATAAAAATAATAATTTAAAAATATGGAAAATTCTAAACATGTGTTGTTATATGAAGCCATAGGATCAAGTTTGGATTCAGGGTTGGCTTTTAAAATTTCAAATTTACTCACTATTTACGTCATTTTTAACAAAATAATGTTATTTAAAATAGTTTTTTTCGACGTTTTGTTTCTTTGAAATTTGGATTTTTTCGTAAAACTGACGTTTAAATCTACTCACTAAACATACTTTAAAAGGTTGCATTTGCAGTTTGAAACAATTTATTACGCATTTTTTTTTTCAATTATTATATGATAAATTGCATAATAAATTGCCCAAATGATATAAATTGCCAATTCGGTGTGTGTTCGTACATACTATTAGCTCTTGCCCTATCAAATTACATCAAAAAGTAATAAAAAAAAAATTGCTACTTAGCAGGTTGTCACTCTAAGCCAACGAAATATTAGTCTTATGAACATCTTAGTGTTTAAGCTGGTATTTATTTAAGGTAAAAAGTTGCAATTAAATTTACTACCACAATTGAATTTATATAAAAACAGTTACTGGCATATTTCAAAAATATGTACAAGAATAATATATATGCGTCATAAAATTTACGTTTTTATTTTCGGTTTTATTTTCGGTTTTCATATCCCATAGCAAATATTTGTATTCAATTACTGATATTTCTCACCGCCTAAATGTATACCATTAAACAAATGCATCAAACGACAAGCCAAATGCTTTCCTTCCAAATTTGTAGTATATACGATATAATAAAGATATGTGCATATATCTAAAAGACTCTAATGCACACAATGACCGAAAATCCTTTTAATAAGTCAACTTGTCAAGCAGTCAGCAGTCTTCAGTCAGTCAGTCCATTGGGTAGATAGCCTGTTTCATTTAGAAAGCCACTTTAACATGCAAAGCTACATTGAAACTCACTCAACTTATACGAAGTTTAAGGTATATTGAATGAATATGCTTGCCTATGTATGTATGTATGTGAGTATATATATGAACTGTGTGTTAAGGTGTAATACCAAATAGGTATATGTATTTCATACATGTACATTCACAGGTATTTACATTGGGTTGGATCGATTTGTACGGACGAAAGTTAACCGATATTACGCCATAGATTTTTCGATAGGATTTGGGCTCAGAAAAAAAAGTTCCAGCACGCATACGCAAAAAAATAATTTTCAATCCTCCGATAAAAAAGTCGATTTTTCGACCAAAATTCTTCTAAATTTCCATAAAATAATTTTTATTTTTTTTTTCAAAAAACTGCATTTACCAATTTTCCATTTGCCAAGCGACACGAAAAAAATACATACAAAATGATTTGGAGCTTTGTAAATAAAAAAAATGGATAAAAAATCGATAAAATCGATTAAATTTCGCAGGCTCGAAAATTATTTTTTTTTTGGGAATTTGGAAATTTTTTTCCTGAGCCCAAATAAAAAAAATAAAAAAAAAAAAAAAAAAAAAAACATACATACATAAAAATATAAATCGAGCAACATGATTGTCCTCCGATCGAAATACACGCAATCAGATCGACTACGTTGTGATGCCTCTAGTGTTTTACGTTCATCTCTGTGCGGCTAGGTAGGTAGGAGGGTGAAATAGCTGCGCCCTGGTCGCCCAAGTAGCTATTTAAAGCCGTTTTGATGCCATGTAGCTCGTCTAAAAACCTACGGATTGTTACGGTCAATGTGCGGTTAAAGACAAGGAAAAAAAAACACAAGGAAAATTTAACTCCAAAATGATGCAATTGCAACAGATTTCCGATGATTTCGCAGCTCGATTCTTACACCTGCTCTCTGAGTGTACAAGTTAAGCCGATGGAATGTAAGAGCAGTGGGAGCATATCCCTAAAGCACGTCGTACCGCTGCCAAGAAAAAATTGATTACCGGCGACCACGGAAAAACAACGGGTACGATAAGGAATGCCGCGTTGCAACCAAAATAAAAGAAGCTGCCTACAGGGCTTAGTTAAAAGCAAGTGCAACAAGAGGAATGTGTGAATGTTACCGTGAGTTGAAAATGGAAGAGGGACGCTTTTTCAGGAAGAAAAAAGCAGAGGCAGAAAGGCGGGAGTGCGACGAGATTGCGCTGCTAGCCACCAGGTGTAACGACCGAAAATTTTACGAAAAAATTCTGCGATAGACTAAAGGCTTTAAATCCGAGATAAACTTCTGTAATACCGAAAACCGCGACCTGGTAGCCGATGTACAGATTATGGAGGGTACTCTTCTCTGATTTTCTAAATAGAGGTAGCGATGTAGTACCGCACAAGGATGATGAACTCGATGCCATAATCGATGATTTTGGAATTATTGTCCCCCACCCGGTTATGATGAAATATGGCGGCGAGTAGTTTGTAAGACGCACGCATTAGCTTCTTTGCAAAATATGGTCGGACGAGTGCATGCCCGACGATTGGAATCCCTGGATTCTTTTCCCAGTCTACAAGAAGGAGGATCCTGCTAACTGCGCACTCGATAAATCGGCTTTCTTAATATCGCATGTAAGGTCTCGTTAAGCATATTGCGAAAAATTTAAGCCCACTGTGAATTTACTGATTGCACATTATCAGTGCGGCTTCAGATCAGGTTAATCTGCCATCGACCAGATGTTCACTATGCGCCAAATCTTTTCAATCAATTGGCCCTCACGGTGAATGATGTATGTATAAGAGCTGTTGATAATGAAATAACCGATTAGCAAAATTGTTAAGGAATATAGCCGATTATCACTTACATAGGCAGACAAAGTACAAATAAATTTTGCAATCAGCAGCAGGATTATATTTTCGAAGTAGTGGACCAGAGTCGAGAGTAAAAACAAGCTAGGTATGTCAAGTTTCTAAGATATTAAAACCTTAAAGTAAAAAAACTAAGTTTTTTGAGTACATTTGAGGTCATGTAACTTCTAGATATATTTCTTTTTTGTTTTCATATCGTTATTGGACCTGAAAGTACCACTCTTTCTCTTTGAAGTCAACTTTGAGTTTTTTTTTCCGCTATAAGTTTGAATATCTGAAACGTTTGAAGTGCTTGGAGGGCTTGACTCAGCTTTTCGATTTTCGAAATATGTTCTGTTGATAATTTTAAAATTCATTTGGATTTCGTCGGCCTGCCTAATCGTCTAGTTGCTTGCATTCGATTAGTGACATATTCGACTATTCGAACTAGTTTTTAATTTTGAATGAGTTTTGCGATTCGTAAAGCAGTTGTGTAGTTCTTGATAGCCATCTGCAGTTCACATATTTTGCACTTTGCTACTTTAGCATCCACGAAACTGGAAAATAAATTTAATTTCAAGATACTAATTTTGCAGCAAATAATTAAGTTTTCTTTATTTTTTTATCAAAACAACAATTTAAAAAATTCTTAAAATTTATTTTTAATTATAATTTATTTTTAATTGATTAATGAAGTCTGTCGATTGCACGCTATGGTGAAATCAAATAACAGCTAAATGAATTTCAATCAATGCAAAATTTACTACTCTACTAGTCGATTAGTCCAATAATCGATTGTTAACAAGAGCCCAAGTGTGCATTTATAAACTAACTAAACACTAAGCAGTTGTGATGTCACATAATTTTGATAAAAATTGAATATCGCCAAAAGCCTACTCAGTTAAATTCACTAATGTATGAGGGACTTTTATACCAAATAATAGTAAAAAGGGCGTGAGTAGCAAGAACTCGCGAATTATTTTTGTGAAGCTATCTGTTTTTTATCGCCGGGCCATCACTTTCTTATCGGTTTCTTATCTGCTTATTATAGCCAGGGGAAAGGTGTGACTTCGATTTAATAGTGAAGTATTATCGGTATCTGTTTCATAACCAAGCGGTGAGTCGCCGATAGTAAATCGATAGAACTCCGATAATAAATCTTTAACATACCAATGGCTTTTTGAAACCAAATCTATAAATCGTCTTTAACTTTCTAGTAACATATCTATAACTTTTGGATAGATATTTGGTATTGATAAACTCTCGAACTTTTTTCGATGATTTCGATAAATTTTCAATAGTATATTGATAGCTAAAAAATCGATAGCTTTTCGACAAGCTTTTGGTAATATATTGGCAATTTTTGAAAACTAATCGATAGTTTTTCGATGATAAGTCGCCAAATCATCAATAACAAAGCAACAGCTCGTAGATAAAAATCAGTTATTCACGGATAACTTTTGTTACCGATAGCAAATTTGAAACACTTCGAGAAAAAATTGATAACGAGTCTGTGCTTCGTCGATAACACACCTATTAGAAATCATAATTCATCGTAAACAAACCGTTACAACTTCGGTCACAAACTGATAACACGCCCTCCGATTTGGTGCTATCTATGGTTGTAACATGTAAACTTTCTTTCCATCTCCCCTGCTTTTCTTTTTATACTCAGTTGAGCAGAGCTCACAGAGTATATTAAGCTTGATTGGATAACGGTTGGTTGTACATATATAAAGGAATCGAGATAGATATAGACTTCCATATATCAAAATAATCAGGATCGAAAAAAAATTTGATTGAGCCATGTCCGTCCGTCCGTCCGTCCGTCCGTCCGTTAACACGATAACTTGAGTAAATTTTGAGGAATCTTGATGAAATTTGGTATGTAGGTTCCTGAAAACTCATCTCAGATCTCTATTTAAAATGAACGATATCGGGCTATAACCACGCCCACTTTTTCGATATCGAAAATTTCGAAAAACCGAAAAAGTGCGATAATTCATGACAAAAGACCGATAAAGCAACGAAACTTGGTAGATGAGTTGAAATTATGACGTAAAATAGAAAATTAGTAAAATTTTGGACAATGGGCGTGGCACAGCCCACTTTTAAAAGAAGGTAATTTAAAACTTTTGCAAGCCGTAATTTGGCAATCGTTGAACATATCATGATGAAATTTGGCAGGAACGTTACTCTTATTACTATATGTACGCTTAATAAAAATTAGCAAAATCGGAGAAGGACCACGCCCACTTTAAAAAAAAAAATTTTTTTAAAGTAAAATTTTAACATAAAATTTAATATCTTTACAGTATATAAGTAAACTATGTCAAGATTCAACTGCAGTAATGATATGGTGCAACAAAATACAAAAATAAAAGAAAATTTAAAAATTGGCGTGGCTCCGCCCTTTTTCATTTAATTTGTCTAGGATACTTTTAACGCCATAAGTCGAACAAAAAATAACCAATCCTTTTGAAATTTGGTAGGGGCATAGATTTTATGGCGTTAACTGTTTTCTGTGAAAATGGACGATATCGGTTGATGCCACGCCCAGTTTTTATACACAGTCGTCCGTCTGTCCTTCCGCATGGCCGTTAACACGATAACTTGAGCAAAAATCGATATATCTTTACTAAACTCAGTTCACGTACTTATCTGAACCCACTTTATCTTGGTGTGGAAAATGAACGAAATCCGACTATGACAACGCCCACCTTTTCGATATCGAAAATTGCGAAAAATGAAAAAAATGCCATAATTCTATACCAAATACGAAAAAAGGGATGAAACATGGTAAGGTAATTGGATTGTTTTATTGACGCGAAATATAGCTTTAGAAAAAACTTTATAAAATGGTTGTGACACCTACCATATTAAGTAGAAGAAAATGAAAAAGTTCTGCAGAGCGAAATAAAAAACCCTTAAAATCTTGGCAGGTATTACATATATAAATAAATTAGCGGTATCCAACAGATGATGTTCTGGGTCACCCTGGTCCACATTTTGATCGATATCTGGAAAACGCCTTCACATATACAACTACCAACTTTCTACGTATGCCATAATTATAAAAATGATTGCAAATGATTTTGTACCTGTGTTAGTTTCATATAGTTTTGTAGAGGTACATAAAAATAAATTGTCTGACATGGTGTTTGGGTAGCGTACTCCGCCTACTACACCGAAGATCGTGGGTTTAAGCCACGGTCAAAATAAGATCGAAAATGTAGAAAAAAGTTGTTTCAATTATAAACAGTTTTTTTTTAGCAGGGTCGCCCTTCGTCAGTGATTTGGCAAACACTGCAATTGTATTTCTGCTTTGAAAAGCTTGTTCATGTGCGTATATGCCGTTCGGAGTCGACATGAAACATAAAGGCCGTGCCCACCAATTTGTAGGAAAATTAATAAATGGACGACGTAAATGAGAACAGAAGCTCGGTTAAAAATCTTTTCGGAGAATATCGCTCCTTGCATTTATTTATTTTATTTTTTATAAAAACAATGATATTGCAGTCTGTCGGTCAGATGAAGCAGGTATTCAATATTTCGAAAAGAACTTATATATGAAGAATATAAGTACGAGTGGAAGTGAAAGTGGGATTGAGTATTAAGTTGGGAGTGAGCGTTGAAGCTGTGGAGGGAATGGGATTGCTAGTCGGAGTGGGAGTGTGAGTGGGACCGGGGTTGGGTTTGGCAGTGGGGGTCGAAGTGGGAGGAAGATAAAAGTTACAAGGGTTTATCCATAAGAAAAAAAAAGATGATAAAACAATTTTAAGGAACCAAAAAAAAAAATTGACCAAAAAGTAGAAGGCAATTTTTCCTTTAATACCGACATAGTCTTGTTGAATTTTGACTAAAAAACTTTAATAACAGCTCGTGTAAAATAATTTTGGGATTTAAAATTATAAAGGTAAAGCGCGTGTTTAAATTTTAAATAATCAATTAGTTAATCCCAAGTACATCATTTGCCTTAAATTGAAAGATTGCGCTCAACCTTCATAGTTTTAAATCGCAAAATTGTTTTACAAGAGCTACTGTTAAAGTCTTTTAGTCAAAATTCAACAAGACTACGTCGGTATTAAAGGAAAAATTGCCTTCTATTTTTTGGTACATTTATGCATATAAAAGCAGTCCTTAAAATTTTTTTATCATCTTTTTATTTTCAATTTTTTAGTACTGCCTACCAAAAGGCAATTGCAACTTTGATTAGTAATTTAAGTAATTCCTAAGTGAAAATTTGTATCTTTATTTATTTGTTCAAAATAGCTACCCGTTCTTTGGCGTTGCGCGGACGTATTATTTATATCTATATTAGACTTAGGTTACTGTAGAAAGATGTACATATGTGGGCAACATATAAATCGGTGAATTGTTAAAGCTGTTCGATGTTCTTGATATTGGTGGAGCGTTCTTGGTAAATGTGATCACAATTGTTGAGGAAGTAAGTTCAACACAATTGATGATGTGGTGCATTTTTATTGCTGGTGAATGTACATCATAACAAGAGAATTCCACCTCGTTTGTCAGCTACTTAAATTGCACAGCTGAAAATCGTGGTGAAATTCGCATACGCCTGATATTTTAATAGAATCGTGGTAAAAGTCGCGTATGCCTAAAAGTATGCAGGGAAGTGCATTGATTTGGGCGAGGTGGAATTCTACAACGTCTGCAACAATCAGGAGGCTAGCCACGAAGGTATGGCCTAATCTTCTGAATACTTCGACTTGTGCGCTACGTAGCTCAAATTTTTTGATCAAACATTTCACTGCCACCGAGTTTTAAACTATATTTCAGCTTTCAAGTCTCTAGATATTCAGGAAGTTAGTTAAAAATCGATGCAAGATTCCCAATTTAAAACTAGTTTTCTCAATATCTCGATCCATGTGCCACCTAGCGGAATTTTTTTGATAAAATATTGCATTGTCACCGGGTTCTGACTTACGGCCTAAGTTTCATGTCTCTAGCTCATGGGGAAGTTACTCGAAAATCGATCGCAAGATTCACCCCGTTTTTAAAGGATGCGCAGTTATCGTGAATAGCGCGCCACCTAGCGGAAATTTGTTTTCTATAATTTGTATTGTCACCAGACGTCTAACTAAGTTTCAAGTCTCTAGGTAAACGGGAAGTTAGTTAAAAATGGATTGAAAGATTCCCAAATTAAAATTTGTTTTCTTACTATCTCCATCCGCGTGCCACCTAGCGAATTTATTTTTCTCAAATGTTGCATCGTCACCGGGTGACCCACGGCACAAGTTTCAAGTCTCTAGCTCAACGACAAGTTACTCAAAAATCGATCGCAAGATTCTCCTCGTTTTTCAGGGATTTGTAGTTACCTCAATTAGCACGCCACCTAGCGGAACTTTGTTTTCTGTAAATTGTATTGTCACCGGGTCTCGAATTATGTGCTAAGTTACAAGTCTCTAGGTAACCAGGAAGTTAGTTAAAAATGGATTAAAAAATTCCAAAATTAAAATAAATTTTCCTAATATCTCTATCCATGCGCCATCTTGCGGAATTTTTTTGATAAAATATTGCATTGTCACCGGGTTATGACTTACGGCTCAAGTTTCATATATCCAACCCACCGCACAGTGTTTCGTGTAGAACAAGCTAGCTGGACAAAATTATTTTATGAGATTTTCCGTTTCATATGCAGTCATTTATTACAACTACGTCATTTTTTTCAGCCATATGTTCTGTTTTTTTATTTTTTTCCAAAATTTTACTTCATATGCATACATTTGCTTATTTCATATACAGTAACTCATGTGAATAAGTGACATCTGTAGATCCAAAAAAATTTAAAAGATTTAAGAATATTACTTTATTGTACTTAAATTGAATGGAATACAAATCTCAATACTCTAAAAAATTCTAAAAATTCGGAAAAAAAAAAATCGAATTTTTTTAATATAATTTAGTTTTTGTTATAGATCGTGACAAATTTTCTTATGGGAAATTAGTTAAAATAAATTTGCGAAAGCGAAAATTGTAAGAATTATCCAAAAAGTGGTGTCTACTTATTTTTTGAGTGACTTTACATATGTACATACATACATATTTTGTATTTATTTGAGTATTTATCCTGGCACTACAATTTTTACAGAATTATTTTATAGTACCAGTCTGGAATGTAAAAGTGAATTACAGTAATAATAATAACAATGTAAATAATTAAATTAATTATGTGAAAATTACTTATTACAAAAACTTAAAAGTAAAGTATCATACAAAGTAGAAAGACAATAGATTTAAATTGAATAAAACCTGTTCCACAAAAAGTTAGGGTAGGTTATCTTTTATAATTATGTTATTATTCGCTATCATCACTTTCATTGGATGAGTCACTTGTGGAATAGTCATGAACATCAGCAACACTACTGTGAAAGCTTGAAACAACTGGGGTATTTATTGACTCCTCAACATTATCGGGGGACAGTAAATTTAAGACTTCTGAAGTCAGACTTTTAAATTTTTTCTTAGGTATCTCCCTAAAACTGTTAACTAAAGGATCCGATGTTATAAGCAACATGTTCATAAGATCTCTATTCGTGGCTTCAGGCGACTGCTTTTGTGTGTTATCAGCCCTGAATCGTCTCAAATCTTTGTTACGGGCTTCCTGTGTTTCCTCGGAAAGTTGACCAATAGGTAAAATTGCTGATTTTATAATATCAGTACTGTGCACTAAGAATTTATGAACTGTAACAGGCATATTAAACCATGGATAGAGATCTATGTATAGTTTTTTAGTCTCGACCGCAAATTTTTCAAATTTTTGGATATTTATATTGTACCCAGATGCTAATGGGCGAAGGAGAGTGTCGAATCTTTTGATGACCGTTACATCCAATCCCGTAATCTCAGCACTAGCCTCAGAATTTTCGGAAAACCTACGAGCAGTGTTGCTGTCATTGGTATTGCCGAAACCTGGTTTTGGTTTATCTTCATCAATCCATTGTATGTACCTGTTTTTATGTCTTGGTGACTGGTGCGGTAGGTTGTGGCAGTGTGAAGTCAATGACCTTCGCCTTTTTGCTTTTGGTGTGATCTTGTTGACCTTGCGCGTTTATTTTTGTATGTTTTATGGCTACGTGTTTGTTCCCTCTACCAGGGAATTGGTTTTGCCGTTTGTAGATCAGCTTTAAAGGTTCAAATATCTCGTCGGAGCTGGTACGTACATACATCCTATTTGATATGTAGAGATAACTAAATCTACAAAAAAAAAAAATTTGAAATAGATGTGCAAAGAATTCGCATTGGTTTTTTATTTCGACTATTAGAGAATACTTGCGACTATAACATATGTTAAATTTAGCCCGGATGTCGGCGGATGTATGTAACTTTTTTGTTCCTAAAATTAAAAATATAGAGAAAAAATACCTTTTCTTCTTAATAACGGAATGTTAAATATATTGAAAATACTCTTATTGCGAAAGAATTACTATTAAAAAATTTTACTTACCTTCGAGCTTAGAATCCATCAAAAAAATTATGTAAAAGTGTTCACTTAAAAGAAATATGAATCTTAATATTCACAAGAATTTTGCAAATTAATCAATGTATTTTACGGCCACTCCTGCCTTCTTCAATTACTCAATATATATGAGCAAAAATATCAAAAAAAAGCAAAAATCCCATTATTTTGTTTGTTTTCTTCCATTTCTCATTACACTTTTATTGGAATAAGAACTTTGTTTTTGTCCAGCTAGCTTGTTCTACACGAAACACTGTGCAGCGGGAAGTTACTCAAAATTCGATTGCAAAATTCCTCTCGTTTTTCGAGGTTTTGTAGTTATCTCACTTAGCGCGCCACCTAGCGAAATTCTGTTTTCTGTAAATTGTATAGCCACCATGCCTCGAGCTGTAGGCTAAGTTTTAAGTCTCTAGGTAACCGGGAAGTTAGTTAAAAATGGATTGAAAAATTCCCAAATCAAAATTAATTTTCTTAATATCTCAATCCTTGCGCAACCTAGCGAAACTTTTTTGATCAAATATTGCATTGTCACCGAGTTCTGACTCAAGGCCTAAGATTCAAGTATCTGGATTGCCGGAAAGATTCCCTGCTTTTTTTAAGGGATTTTCAGGAATTTTCGTTTATCTCGATTCGTTTGCCACCTGGCGGCATTTCGTTTTCCACGAATCGTGTGCTAAGTTTCAAGTCTCTTAATCACCGATCGATCGCAGAATTTCCATTTTAAAATTAATTTTCTCTATATCCCGGTCGGTGCGTCACCTAGCGGATTTTTTTTTCACTTGCATTGTAATGTCCCCAGATCTGAACTATGTTCTAAATATCAAGTGTCTAGCTCAACGGGAAGTTACCGAAAAAGACTTTTCCGTGGGTCAAAAATTCATATGGAAATGAGGTGAGAAACATGAAAGGGACTTAATATAAAGGTGGCAAAAAGAAAGATAAAGTATAAACAAATGGCGTGCAAATGAACAGCAGAAATAAGGCCCACTATAAATAGGCAAAGCAATTTTTGTTATTGCAAAAAAAACTTCTCAACTGAAAAATTGTATTTGCTTCAAAATATTACTCACAATTTTACTTAATATAAGTCCTGCTATTGTTTACAGTTCGTGGTTTGTTAGTATATATAAATGTTTATTAAATTTGCATTTAATGGTTGAGTAAACATTTCAATTGTTTCCATATAAAAATTTTTCGTTGGTCAAAACAAAAAAAAAAACAATAAAATATATGTCTCTTTAAACAGCGGAGAATATTAGAATTTTCAAAACTTTTTGCAGTAGCCATTAATATTTGTTACCGCAATTGTTTATTTGCAGAAAAACCCTTGAGGCTGAATGCTCACAAACATAATTTTTCATGAAACAATTATTTTAATTATGAATAATCAAAAATAACTATCCGCATACATACATATGTGTATAAATGTACAAGTAAAATAACTAAGTTACGTGGAAGATACAGGAAAAAAGTTATTTTAATTGGCTTTGTAAATATTTGTTTTTGGTTCAATGGGCCTAAATTTCAAATTGTGCTGAAGTATAAAACATAGATTATTTTATTATATAGCATATTAATAATTTATTTTTATGCAGCATTTAACTTATACTGTTATTTAATTAGTTTTTTGTGCAAAGGATTTTAAAAGCCTTGTGCTTTTTCTAAATATTTAACCAATCAACGCTCAAATCAAATTCATTTGTAGGAAATATTTTTCATTGCTATTTATTCATTCATTCATGGTCAAAGAAGAAATATCAACTTCATTTATTTTTTCATTTTCGAGACAAATTTCTGTCTTCATCTGGGTACAATGGACAGTTTCAGTAGGAAACTGAGCAAAGCACATGCATTTGATGCAAAGTGTTTTGTGCACAATAAAAATCTCGAGCGGCACTCAGAGTGACAAACTAAGCACCGCAGTGGCTTTGTCAAGCGTTCAGGATTGTGACCGTTGTTTTTCGATATAGCACCAATTACTCCGGAAGAAGGAAGTGACCCCAGCGGGTTAGGGGATCCGAATATACCCGCGTTAGGTATGCCTGTCGTAAGAGGCGACTAAAATACCAGATTCAAGGGGCTGTGTAGCGCAACCTTTCAGATTGCCAGCGCAATATATGGCTTCTCCAAACACAATTGTCAACCTCACCTATCCGCGGCGAATCCTGTTTCACTAACAGACGAACAGGTGATGTGTATCGATTCTTTTTCGTTGTTTTTTTTTTTCAAGATTTGGGGCATTGTGAAAATCTGATCGATGTTAGATTAACCGGGTCTCAAGCCGCACTGATAAGGCCAATCAGCCGATTCATGGTGGGCTTCAATCTTTCGCACAATACCCTTGACAGGACCTTATATGCGATATTAAGAAGGCTGATTCTGCTATAGTTGGCGCAGTTTTAAGTATCCTCTTTCTTGTGAACTGGGCAATCTTAGATTCCAATCGTCGAGCATGCACACGTGCGACCATATTTTGCAAAGAAGCAGATGCCGCCGCATTGCTTAGATCGGCAGGCAATCCATCAGACAAAAAAAATTATATTACTATGTGTTCTGTAATTCGTTGCCATTTCGGTCGTTTCCAGTAGGGTTTCAATAATTTTTCCTTGTCGTTTTACCATGATCTTAGGAACATTCAGGGTTTTATAGAGCTTGCTGTAGGGAATAGTTTGGGACCATTAGTGACCTATCTCGTTGTTATTCCGGGGTCAATTAGGAGATATTTTATGATGAGTTTTTTTACTATTTCTGGGTCAATCTGGAACATTTCTGGAAGAATTTAGGAACTTTTTGGGGCCAGTTCGAAATTGTAAGAATGGTCTTCGGGGTAAATTTGTGTTAATTTTGTGATTCTCTTAGGAAGTACTTCGGGATTCAAAGCAGAGCCAGACCACCACTATAACATTTTAATAGATGTCGTTAAAAATTTTGTATTGAATGTCATTGTATATCAGCTGTAAGCGAATCGAATGATTTTCTGAGAGGGAGCTTTATAGCCAGATTAAACTGAGTTCATAAACTCTCGAAAGCCATCGGATGAAACAAAGGAGAATGGTAGTATAGTGCTACATGCCACTCCCCGGGATAGGAATTGTTACTGTCCTAACCCCCAAGACAAGATATTACCCTGTACCTTTTATTTTGCGGCCACGCATGGCTTGTGCTGTTTGGAATTCATTAGTTTGATCTAAATATATTGCAGTTGTGCTATATTCTGATGGTCGTTACCAAGCCAGTACACTACAGATATTTTGTTAAATTTCAAACTTTTGTGTCCCCAAATTAACTTTTTCCTTCTTGTAAATTTGTCATATAAGAGTGTTGAATGAAGGCCGCAAAACTGTGAAAACTTGGGGCCATTTCCGCCCCGCAGTACGTGAACCGGCCAGTGCAGAGGGAGTAAGCTAGTACTACTACCTGAGTGAAAAAGTGCTGCCATGGCGCTGTTGACCTTCTGCATGCGACTTGATGGTCCGCCTTCCATTTTGATGCTGTGCAGTCATAGAAGCTGTTGTGTCCACCGATTAACACACATCGGAAACCTCTTGGTGTTCTCATTGCAGATGTCGAACCACCAGGGCGAGCAACTGCCCTACTATTCCGTGCTACATTGCATTGCTATTACTATTTGCATCAGTTTCTTCTGTCAGCCAACCTATCGACAGAAAGCTGTTTCCGTCGCGAAACTCATATGTCGAAGCACCTAAATTATTCCTGGATTTAAAACATCGCAAATCCAGCGGAAGGTAGAACGTTAGTAGCGTTTCACACAACAGCAACTTGTTTTGAAGTTTTTATTGAAGATCCCGCTAATCAAGAGCTTATAGAAAAATGGGCGAATAAAAAATGAATGCTTTTATGATACAGCAACAAACAGAGACCCACTCAAAGTATTTCGCTGTCACTAGGCTGGCTGCACATATAATGTAAAGCATTTACTATCGTCTCGACAAATCCACATACATTTAATCATTTTCGTATATGTAATATTAATTAACTGAAGATGTCTTTTATTTCTTTATATTTAAACATGAAAAATTGTTGATCCATTCAAAGTAGCTACTACGCTCGCTGTTCGCCCACTATTCAGCTGCTCTTGTCCGCTATCATATAACCGTTCAGCTGTTGCTGGGATTACACCCCAGTGCAACGACTGTTGGCAGAAAACCAAAGTTGTTGTTGTTGTTGAAGCGATAAAAACACTACCCGAAGGGAGTGTTATCGATGTTTATGGTAATTTGCTGGATATAGATCCGGTACGCTCCAGCAAAAAGCACCATTGAGGTACTAGTTCGACCATATCGGGAACGATTAATATGACGTTACTGAATCCTCTAGGTCATCTCGCCTGCCGCCCCTTAGTTCCATCAGGAAATTTGGGTCGCCAGAGCCTCGTCTGCTAAATATGTATATGATAAATGCATGTTTGTAACAGGATTCGCCTCGCGTAAGTGAGGTTGTCAGTTGGGTTGCGGAAGATATGAATTGGGCTTATCAACCCATTGAAGCCTCCGAGAACCAATCATCTCCTTCAGTTGGTAATCTCTGACTCCTCTTCTTGGCCCCGGATAATAATTTCAATTGTTTTATTTTATCAACCTTCCTTCTCACTTGTTCTTCTCCACTACACTCTTTCCTACATTTTTTTATAATTTCTATTTCCTTCTCCCTTCTTCCTATCCTAATTTCCTTTTCTTCCTCCCCTCTGTCCAAGCCATATCTTACTTATCCGTTTTCTTCTTGTTGGGTTGGTGGGGTTTGGTCGATATTGATGGTCTTCTGTCAGATATTTATCCGTGGAGCATCGGAAAATGGCACAATTTAAGAACAAGCAAAACTATCTAGGGAACGGTTTTATGTGATCATGTTAAACCTTCCAGGTCTTTTACCACCTCGAAATTGGGGCACAAGAGCCTCGCCTGCTAGATAAACAGGATTTGCCATTTCGAGGTGAAGTTGAAAATTGGGATGGAAAAAAATCGTACCATACAAACTTTTTTTAGAATAGGTCCATTTTCTGTTTTTTTAAATTCCAAAAAATATGTTATTTTCAATATTAAATTTTTTTAAAACATAGACCTTTTAAATCAAAATTTATATTAGAATTTATGGGTGCTTTCACTTCATAAAGAATACAGTTTGAGAATAAGGCTAACGCTCACAGTTGTTCGACATATTGAATTGTTTTCATATTATACCTTTTGCCATATGCCAAATAATGAAGCAGTTTCTCATTCACACGGTTTAGCACTAAATGTCACATTCCAACCAAATGATGTATCATTTATTAAATTCTCTAGATGAGAAGCCAAGTTGGGAGGTCGTACCCGTACATATATAGTACATACATACATAAACTTTTACATTGAATACATACATATATATAACTTTGTTAACTTTGCTTTATAAAAAAGGGAGTCAAATTTAATAAAAATATATTTATGTTACCCTTCTCATATTTGTTGATGGTAATATTGTTATTGATGAGTTTATTATTTTATAGTGAATTGATGAATGAAAATTTATTTTTTTAAATAAATCATGTTACGTGATCTATACATAAACGAAAATGTGCACAAAAAAAATGCGAGGGTGTAACATATATGTATGTATATAAATACACTGTGCTAACATACATACATTTAAACAAGTTACGCACTATCCCCATAGATTTAAATTGAGAAGCCATTTGTCACAGTTTTGTTGGCAAAAAATTATTCTGAAAAGTTGCGGTGACCGTAGATTCTATTTCACTCATTTTACGCCTTCTAAAATTGAAGTTTTCTAAGGTAGCCGTTGCACTCTGGTTCATCCATTTTGAATATATTTGTTTCTTGTTTGACTACATATTATTTTAAGTTCAAATCAAACCTGTTTGGTTTGGTTTGTTGATATGGCCGCTCAATAAAGACCTCTTTTAGACTGAACGTATTCACAGTGTTACCAGAATTTGTTTGACGACCTAACGGAAGAAGCACAATTAGGTGCCAATACTTATGTTATAGAATAAATCCGTCCTCTTGGCAAATACAAGAAGTTTTCCTACCTAGCTCAAATGAGTTTTGACCCGGCGAGCGCAGAACACAAACACAGAACCTGCTCAACCGTTTCCTCGTACTTCCTACATCTGCTGTTACTGACAATTATACGCATGTAACGCCAGAAGGCAATGTTCAGTTAGTATGCTTAAGTCTTCTCCCCCTCAGAAATATTAGCCCTATTGTAGGCTTTGCACACTATTATAGAAATTTTGATCAATCGGTTTGTGTGGGTGATATTATATATATGACCGACCTTCAGGATTTTTTAGACAATAATAAATACTATATCCGCAATCGTTTGATGAAATTTGTGGCATATAATTGTTAAACTAGTGTAGAAATTACGAAGTATTTCTTATCCAAATAATCGGTTTGTTATATATGAAAGCATTTGGAGAAATTTTGATATATTTAAGAATACTAAAAAGTTCATCAAGTTCAGTTTTTATTTTATTTTTAAAAAGTTCATTTACAACATGTGGAATCTTGCGGCCGCTATTTGAGTAACTTTCCAAAGAGCCAGATTCTTAAAACAAACAATATATTTCAGAACCCCACGACAATGCAAAAAGAAGGAAAAATATTTCGCTAGGTGGTTCAGGGACCGTGAAAATTCAAGAAAATTGTCCGAGTTGGGAAATTTAGCTTTTGGCGGATTTTAAGGAACTTCTTGATAACACGGAGACCTGAAGCTTTGAACGAAACTTTGAGCTCTATTAGGGTTTTAATTTTTAGGATAAAAAAGTATAATGGACAGCGATCGATTTAGGTAGAGTTATTTAGAAATAATACCAACATGTGGAATCTTGCGACCGCTATTTGAGTAACTTCCCGAAGAGCTTGACCGTTTAAACTTAGAACATACTTCAGAACCTCATGACAATGCAGCTTAAAGGAAAAAAAATTTCGCTAGGGGTTCAGGGATCACGAAAATTAAAATTAATTTTTAAGGAAATTCCCAATAACCCATAAACCTGAGGATAATAAGCAAGGGATCGAGATATTAAGTGGTATTATAAAGTTCATTTAATTTCTGGAATCTTAAGGTCGATTTGAAAGTGGCTACTCACTGAGCTGCAAACAGTAAACGGCACACATAGTTGAGATCGCCTCGATTATGCAACAAAAGGAGAAAAAATTTAGATGATATAACATTTTTATATAAAAATGGAAAAATGTTCTTTTAAACAAAGACATAATCTTGTTGAACTCCGATATTCAAATTTCAACATAACCATTGTAAGAGTTTTTAGATTATCTATGCTGTAAAAGAAAGCATCTACACAATGAGGTGGGAACACTCTACGTAAAAGTGCTAAAAAAAAATGCTGAACAAACAGTACTCAGAAACGTGTGCATCCTTACAAACAAAAGATTGATGAGGCCTCGCTCCCCAGCGATATATGCGGACATCTTCGCAAGTACAGTGATGAGGTCCGGCGTACCAAAGTTCAGCCGTTTGAATCAGACGAGCCTAGTCCTTGAAGGGCTGTCAAAATCCTATGCCGATAGGTCTACACTTGCTATCAGAACTTTAGCAACATCAAATAACTCGAGATAGATATAGACTTCTATATATCAGAATGATCTGGTCGAAAAAAGAAATTCATTTAGCCATGTCCGTCCTTCCGTCCGAGCGTATACACGATAACTTGAGTAAAATTTGAGGTATCTTGATGAAATTTGGTATGTGAGTTCCTGGACGCTCATCTCAGATCGCTGTTCATTACCAAAGAATGACAAAGCGATGAAACTTGGTAGGTGGGTTAACCTTATGACGCAGAATAGAAAATTAGTAAAATTTTTGACAATAGGCGCGGCACCGCCCACTTTTAAAATAAGGTAATTTAAAGGTTTTGCAAGCTGTAATTTGGCAGTCGTGGAAGATATCATGATGAAATTTGGCAGAAACGTTACTCATGTTACTATTTGTGTGCTAAATAAAAATTAGCAAAATTGGATGGCAAACACGCCCACTTAAAAAAAAAATTTTTTTTAAATCAAATTTTAACAAAGAATTTGATATTTTTACAATATATAAGTAACTTATGCCACCATTCAACTCCAGTAATGATATGTTGCAACAAAATACAAAAATATAAGAGAATATTTCAAAATGGGCGTGGTTCCGCCCTTTTTCATTTAATTTGTCTAGGATACTTTTAACGCCATAAGTCGAAAAAAATTTACCAATCCTTGTGAAATTTGGTAGGGGCATAGATTCTATGACGATAACTATTTTATGTGAAAATGGGCGTAATCGGTTGAAGCCACGCCCAGTTTTTATACACAGTCGACCGCCTGTCCTTCCGCTTGGCCGTTAACATGATAACTTGAGCAAAAATCGATATATCTTTACTAAATTTAGTTCGCGTACTTATCTGAACTCACTTTATCTTGGTATAAAAAATGGCCGAAATCGGACTGTAACCACGCCCACTTTTTCGATATCGAAAATTACGAAAAATGACAAAAAAATTCCATAATTCTATATCAGATATGAAAAAAGGGATGAAAAATTGTAATTGGATTGGTTTATTGACGCAAAATATAACTTTAGAAAAAACTTTGTAAAATGGGTGTGACACCTACCATATTAAGTAGAAGATAGTGAAAAAGTTATGCAGGGCGAACCCAAAAGCCCTTGGAATCTTGGCAGAAATACTGTTCGTGGTATTACATATATAAATAAATTAGCGTTACCCAACAGATGATGTTCTGGGTCACCCCGGTCCACATTTTGGTCGGTGTCTCGAAAACGCCTTCACATATACAACTAAGGGCCACTTCCTTTTAGAACCCTCATTAATACCTTTAATTTGATACCCATATCGTACAAACACATTCTTGATCCACCGCTGATCCACTTTTATGGCGATATCCCGAAATGGCGCCCACCTATAGAACTATGACCCACTCCCTTTTAAAATGCTCTTTAATACCTTCCATTTGATACCCACATGTCATACAAATACATTTTAGGGTTACCCTAGGTTCATTTTCCTAAATAGTTATTTTCCTTTGTTTTGTCTCCAAAGCTCCCAGCTGAGTATGTAATGTTCGGTTACATCCGAACTTAGCCTTCCTTACTTGTTTTATTTAATTACATTATATTAAGTCGCTTCCATGTTTCTCCCCTTATTTCCATAGGAATTTTTGACACACAGAAAAGTATTTTTCGGTAGCTTCCCGTTGAGCTAGACACTTGATAATTAGAGCATATTTCAGATCTAGGAGACATTACAATGCAAGTGAAAAAAATCCGCTAGGTGGCGCACGGATCGAGATATATAGAAATGGAAATTTTGCGATCGACTTTTAGCTATATTCTCGGTGATCCAGAGACTTGAAACTTAGCGCATAGTTTGCGAGTCGATGGCACTAAAATTTGTGGAAAACAAAATGCCGCCAGGTGGCAGACGAATCGTGATAACCGAAAATCCATGAAAAACGCAGGGAATCTTGCGATCGATTTTTAAATAACTTCCCGTTGAGATAGAGACCTGAAACTTGGGCCGTGAGTCAGAACCCGGTGACAGTGTAACACATGATCAAAAAAAAATATGCTAGGTGGCGCATGGATCGAGATATTAAGGAAATTAATTTTGGTTTGGGAATTTTTCATTCCATTTTTGACAAACTTCCCGGTGACCTAGGGACTTGAAACTTGGCACACAGTTCGAGGCTTGGTCACGTTACAATTTATAGAAAACAGAGTTCCGCTAAATGGCGTGTTAATTGATATAACTACAAATCCCTGAAATACGAGGGGAATATTGCGATCAATTTTTGAGTAACTTGCCGGTGAGCTAGAGATTTGGAACTTGGGCCGTGGGTCAGAATCCGGTGAAAATGCAACATTTGATCAAAATAAAATTTGCAAGGGGCGCACGCGGATCGAGATGGTAAGAAAACTAATTTTAATTTGGGAATTTTTCAATCCATATTTAACTAACTTCCTGGTTACCTAAAGACTTGAAACTTGGCACTTAGTTAGAGGCCTGGTGACAATACAATTTATAGTAAACAAAGTTCAGATAGGTGACGCGCTAGTCAACATAACTGCAAATCCTTTAAAAAGGGGGAATCTTGCGATCGGTTTTTAAGTAACTTCCCGGTGAGCTAGAGACTTGGAACTTGGGCCGTGAGTCAGAACCCGGTGGCAATGCAATATTTGATCAAAAAAATGTCACTAGATGGCGCATGGATCGAGATATTAAGAGAATTAATTTTGATTTGGGAATCTTTCAATCTATTGTTAACTAACTTCCCGGTTACTTAGAGACTTGAAACTTGGCACTTAGTTAAAAGCCTAGCGACAATATAGCTTTTAGAAAACAAATTTCCATTAGGTGTTGCGCTAGTCAAAATAACTTCAAATCCTTGAAAAACCAAGGGAATCTTGCAATCGATTTTTAAGTAACTTCCCGGAGAACTAGAGACTTGGAACTTGGGCCGTGAATTCCAAATGCCTTTTTGTAAGCAGCACTAAAAAAGTGAAAATAAGAAGATGATAAAAAAATTTTAAGGACTACCTTTATATAAATGGACCAAATAATAGAAGGCAATTTTTCCTTTAATACAGACATAATCTTGTTGAATTTTGACCAAAAACTTTAAAAATAGCTCTTGTAAAAGAATTTTGAGATTTAAAATTAAAAAGATAGAGCACATGCTTAAATTTTAAATAATCAATTAGTTAATCCCAAGTACATGGTTTGCCTTAAGTTGAAAGATTGGGCTCCTCCTTTATACTTTTATACCCCAAAATTTTTTTACAAGAGCTATTGTTAAAGTTTTTTAGTCAAAATTCAACAAGATTATGTCTGTATTAAATGAAAAATTACCTTCTATTATTTGGTCCATTTATATAAAGGTAGTCCTTAAAATTTTTTTATCATCTTTTTTTTTTTTTTTTTGAATTGACTAGGTATTTGATTGAATATGAGCGATGTGTTATTTGTGGTGATTTTAATGTCAATATTCTTTTAAACGATTCATATAGGATAAAATTATTGGATCATGTGTCTACTGCTGGACTTACTGTGGTTAACAGATTCGTCCCAACAATATATGCCAACAACTCGAGTCCTAGCCTGCTGGATCTAGTTATTTCATGTAGTCCTGACCATGTTATAAAGTTTGACCAAATGTGTCTTATATCGGATCATGACTTAGTATTCTGCTCACTAGACGTATCGTTTAACTGTTTGTAAACGTTAGTGATTTTGTGCTAGTGTCTCGAATGTCAACTGGACTGAATGTTGGTTCCTTGATAGTGTTAATGAAAAACTTGAATTTTAAGATAACACCTTGGATCAATTGTTTAATGAACCCGTCCCTATTCGTAGTATAAAGTCCATTAACACGCTTTGCTCTTGGTATAACAATAAAGTAAAGTCAACTATTAAAATTCGGAATACATTATATGCCAGGTGGAGAAGGACGGGTACTGCATATGCTTGGTCGCAGTATAAAATTATTATACCAGTTCAAAAAAATAATAATGCCACTAATCCTTGTAATTATAGAACAATAAGTATTCTGCTAGCCTCTTCAAACGTGTGTGAGACCCTACTGGCAATGCAAATTACTACTTTTGTTAAGCGAAATAATTTTTTATCCCCATTACAATCAGGGTTTAAGCCTAAATACAGCTATATTACAGCTATGGTAAAAATAATGCACGACATTAGGTTACAGTTCGACGACGGTCACCTTACGCTCCTTTGCCTCCTGGACTTTTCTAAGGCATTTGATCTGGTAAATCACGAGCTCCTTTGCAAAAAGCTTAAATACATTTTTGCATTTTCGGATAGCTCACTTAAACTAATGACAAGCTACATTACCGGAAGAACACAAATGGTTGCCTGCAATGCTGAGTCTTCTATGTCTAGTAGTGTTACCTCTGGTGTGCCACAAGGATCTGTTCTTGGTCCCCTTTTGTTTAGTATTTTTGTATTTTCTGTAGGTCAGTACGTCAAAGCTCATGCTTACGCAGATGATATTCAACTGTATTTGTCCATTCGCGTTGGCCTTGTTGAGGATTTGTGTTTTAAAATTAACAGTGATCTCTTGGTAATTTCTCAATGGGCATCCGATAATTTTCTTTGTCTAAATACCGCTAAGTCGTATGTATTACCTATCAGTAATAGTGTAATTCATGTGGAAGACATTCCAGAATTGGATATTGGTTATAGCGTCTTAATGTTTACTGAGAAAATACGGAATTTGGGATTTGTAGTGAACTCCTTGCTAACCTGCTCAGACCATATAAATAAAATTGTTAGTAATGTGTATGTTGTTCTACGAAGATTAAGAATGTCAGCCTCGTTTACGCCTCTAAGTACCACAAAAAAGGTAGCTGTTCAACTAATTTTGCCTCACTTTACTTATTCGGAGCTCGTATACAGCAAACTCGATTCTATTTCGTCTCACAAAATTGATGTTGCATTCAACAATGTAACGCGATATGTTTATGGTATTAAAAGATATGACCACATATCGGCTTGGAAGACTAAAATTCTAGGATGCACCATTTCAGATTACCTGGCAGCAAGAAATTGTTTATTCATTTACAAGTTTATTGAATATAAAATACCCGAATATATTTATGAGAAACTGAAATTCGTAAGGTCTAAAAGGCATCATAACCTGATCGTTCCAAAATATACCTATTTGTGCTCATCAGCACTTTTCTTCATTAATGCTGTGAAGCTGTGGAATTCTATTCCAGAACATGTCAAAGCTGGTATGAGTAGGTATAACCACAAAAGGGTAATTCACAATTACTTTAGTTCTGCGGAGTGAGTATGATTGCAATCTAACTGGTTCATGTTCCTAAGTGCCTGTTCTATCCTATACTGTTTCTAAATCCAATATATGCTATATATTTATACTTTTAAATTTGAAACTAAAACTAAATTTTATCTGAAACATACATAAATTTAATAGATACCCACCCTAAAATTTTAATTTAATTTCATTCTATTAATTTAAACAAAATTGTATTAGATTTAAGTATATATACTTGTTAAATTTCCACATTGTTGATGTATCTTAAAAGACTGAAGTCTTACATATACACCCTCATACGTAAAATAAATATAAATAAATACAAATATAAATATAAATATAATATGACGCACCTCTCTTTGGCATATCTTTGGTCTAGATAATGGCCCGACCCTATTTAAACATCAATTTTTGTTGAAATTCCTTTAGAGGATATTGTTGACATTTTGTGAGTTATCGCACATATTGGATAGGGCAAATCACTGCTACAAGAAAAGGAAAAATCAAAAAATATGATATTGTACTAAATGAAAGAGTTAAATCATACGTAACTGAACCAAAATGGAGCAATAATTTGGTAGAAAGGCTTAATGAACATATACCCTAGTAGAGGTTTACGCCAACCACTTTATCGCCGACGGCGGCGTAGGCTCTATTATATCCCGGCGGTGGCGACATGGCCGGCGCTGCGATAAAGTGATCGGCGTAAACCTCTAAACTTAATGGCTGGACAAGAGTAACACTTTGTCCACAAATAATGAATATGGAAACAAACTGCTGACGTAAATGGTACGATTGACAATCTGGAACAATATCCTAAAGTTGCAGATGAGTATCTGGGAGGCTTGTAATATGGCGGCCGCCGTGGTGTGATGGTAGCGTGCTCCGCCTGCCACACCGTATGCGCTGTGTTCACGCCCCGGGCTAAGTAAGGTCAAACAAATTTTAGAAATACGGTTTTTCAATTAGAAGAAAATTTTTCTAAGCGGAGTCGCCCTTCGGCAGTGTTTGGCAAGCGCTCCGAGTGTATTTCTGCCATGAAAAGCTCTCAGTGATAACTCGTCTGGTTTGCAGATGCCGTTCGGAGTCGGCATAAAACATGTAGGTCCCGTCCGGCGAATTTGTAGGGAAAATCAAGAGGAGCACGACGAAATTGGAAGAGAAGCTCAGTCTTAGATCTCTTCGGAGGTTATCGCGCTTTACATTTATTTATTTTATAATACGAAAATAAAAAAAAAAAAAATATTTGGAAAAGTTTTGTTTATATGTATTTAAGGAAATCGACTTTTCGGCCATTCAGAAAGATCCGGAGTTTTTCCTCAAAATCTCGCGGATCGTTCAAAAATTTCAGGAGTAACTTCTTGTGGAGGGAGGGAGAAACACTTAAAATTGTCACACTTTCGTAGTTTTTGTTCTGGGCTAACTGTAATATTCGTCGTCAAAGACGACTTACGGCTGCTATCAATTATCTACTAATAGTCATGACTCTCGTGCCACAGTCAATGACGGCTTATTGTTGATCGCGCCAAAGAGCGCTTTCACTTTATTCGGCTGCTTCTAAGATTGCGACTTCAAACTCGTATCTTCGTTGACGTCACTAGAAGCTCTAGGTGTAGCTCCGAAGACTTTCTGACGGATGCTTTTGTCGCGCTTTGCTGCCGAGCTACACCAAAGAATCGCCTTGAAACGTTAGGGAGTAACTATTCGGCCAAGGATACCTCTCTCAAAATCATAAGCAGTCTAAGTGTATATCCTTGCGTTACTCGTGGACGAAGACCGTCGATAAAATTTAAAAAATGTCTTGGGAAAGCTATTGCTTCACCACTTTGCATGTTCTTACGAAGGACAAAGCCTTATCTGGTTAAAATATATGCTTACGTATTCACATTTGTAACAGGAGCCGTAACGTGTAGGTGATATTTAAACACGGTTGGGGATAATGCCGCCAACTTTAGGAAATATCAAACCGGGAGACTTGGGTGTTAGATGATGAAGTGTGAAAATCAAAATTAACATTTCATACCCTATTTTATAGTTAAGTAAATAAAGTGATTTTTCAAACCATTGCCATATGTGCATATATCTTCAACTTAAGTATGAGGTGATAATCATTCCAAAGAAGTTCTTAAACCCCTGAAGCCTAATATAGGATTTGGCATTACTGATTTTGCTTATTCTTTCAGCCTTTTTAACAACTTGAGGACAATTTGAAAACATGTTCGACTTGGGTTATTTAATTTAACTTTATTCTTCTTCACTAATTTTTTGAAAACATTATGAGAAATGAGTATTTAAATGTATTATATGACTTTTATTTTAGTGTTTTATTTTAATAACTTGCTGAATTCGGTTATACAAACTTCGCGTGCTTGTTTTCTCAAATATCTTTTGAACGGTTAGAAAGTTTTAAATTTCGCAATTGGATTGTTATAACTGGCAGTGATGCGCATCCCTTGATATCCCTTTTGCTCATATCGGACCAATTCACAGTGGTCGGATCCATAGACCAAAAATAAATAAATCAAAGTGAAAAGTTTGTCATCAAAAGTGTTATTAGTATCCTTTATTAGAGCAGCCTTTTAAAAGGTATTTTTTTTTTTTTTGTATTCGAAATGTACTCTTTACGAAAAGCTTCAAAATTGAGGTTATGGTATTAGTTGGTTTTTACAGTGTGAGCAAGTTAAAAATAAAGTGCAAGTTTAAACTATTTAAAAATGCATAAAATATCATTGTATTGAAATGGATATTGTAGTCCAGGGTATTTACTTAATTTTGAAATAATTTTAGAGTCTTTGGCTTTTTTTTTTTTTATTATTTAAAATTTCACCAGTGCCTTCATAAGTGTTTATTTGCACAAATATTTATAATTCAGATAAAGTTTTAGTTGGGTTCGTCACCGATACACACGTTGCGACTTACATCTCATCATTAGTCAAAGTTTTAAATTTCTAATGTCTTAATATCAGCTGCCACTTTCTGCCACTAACTATGTTTTGCGAAAGTTTTCTGATAGCGTCACCCTGATAAATTATTGTCGTATGTTATATATGCCCACATGTAACATACGATATTATTTTATCAAGTCGACAATATCCAAATGTAAAATTTGTGGAGTTTGTTTTTTTTTTTGTTATTGTTATGTATGCAAGATCTTTTAATAACTTTAATTTCTTTATTTAATAATATTAAGCATTGCATTTGCGACAGACACATCTTACTTAGCCGGGCCAATATTTTTGACACTCGGCGGCGTATATCTCTAAAACCTAGGCGAATAATGGTGGCATGAAATATTATCATTCCAGCTAAAGTTAAACGGTTAAAATGTCTGCCTACGTGAAAGAGAGATTTTACCTCGTATACTCATACCATGAAAATAATTTGAAATTTTTCAAGTTGAAAAATATTTAAAAATAATTTTTCGCATTTGTTTCGGTTAGATCAGGCGGCGTAGATCCTATATATTTATGCCTTGAAGAGCTTGCCTATGAAGAATTTTGCTGCCCTGGCAGATGGTATTCGAAGTAAGCATAAAACATGCATATCCATTTAGTCAGTTTATATTAAATATTAAAAAAAAAGAAACATGATACCATAAATTGCAAGAGAATACTGCCTCAAATTATTATAATTATCTAATACAATATTCCACTACCTTAATTTTCCTTACCTTTCACTTGCTCTCCCAATCAATCAAATTTCAAAGCAAAGCGGCAGGTAATTGCTTCGAAATCATTTACTATTCCATTTACGAATTTCGAATGACCCTAAACGTGAGCAAGTACCTACTTTTTGAGCCTATTCTGATACAATAAAAAAATGTTAATAAAGCAGTTATGGCAAATAAGTGTGAGCGAAACCGAGCTTAATATACCTGGTTGTGATCTATTTGGCATTATATTGTAACTAAGTTAGAGAAATCCAGCTTATTTTCAACCTTCTGCTTACGTTCGTATCGCTAAACTGTTGAATAAAACACTCCAATATTCTGTAGTACAAAATGGTCTTTATTAGACTACTTTAAGTGTACTTCGCAATTAGACTTCACTTCGCAACTGATAGCGTGCTTAAATTAAACTGATTAATGATTGCTCAGCTTACGCTCTTTTATACTCTATGCTGCTTCATTCGCATATTTCTACTACAGTCTAGACGTTTCGCCTGCTAGAACTGCTGTACATATCTCCTACTTGTAATTAGCTATATACATGTATATTTGTAGTTTGTATTCATATGCGTGTGTATATGTGAGTAATACTTCGCTGGTGATTACAAGTGTGTAAGCGCGTAATATCTCTTCGTGCCTTATATATATGAGTGTAAATGATGATTGATGTGTTTATGTAGGCAGTGTGGCTCGCTTCAATGTTTTTGTGTTGGGAGCTTATTACTACTTATGTTAATACTCGTCAAAATATGTTAGTTTAAATTGAACTGAAGATCGAAAAAATACGTTACATAGATTGAATGTGTTAATAGCATTAGCAGAATTTTTTGACGACCAAATTTAGAAACTCAATTAAGCAGAATGACATATACATATTATAGATCAAATCCGATCTCTTGGCAAATAATATAAGTTATCTGATACACACCTTTATTGCTGCTTCGTATTTGCCATTCCTGCTGGATCAGTTTCATGGTACTTATACCTTCTTCGAGGATGCATGATTTTCTGCGGTGAATTTTGCTAACACAATGGCCTTTTAGGGATAACTGTATGAGACTATCATCGGAAACGCACTTAAAATATTTTTGATCAAATTTTTTCTAAAGAATTGAGCTCTTTATTTCTAAAAACCTGTAAACCCTAAATATAAAATATTTTTGAAACTCTGCAATATCTAACAAGTAAGGAAGGCTAAGTTCGGGTGTAACCGAACATTACATACTCAGTTGAGAGCTATGGAGACAAAATAAGGAAAATCACCATGTAGGAAAATGAACCTAGGGTAACCCTGGAATGTGGTTGTATGACATGTGTATCAAATGGAAGGTATTAAAGAGTATTTTAAGAGAGAGTAGGCCACAGTTCTATGGATGGACGCCATTTAGGGATATCGCCATAAAGGTGGACCAGGGCTGACTCTAGAATGTGTTTGTACGATATGGGTATCAAATGAAAGGTGATAATGAGTATTTTAAAAGGGCATGGGCTTTAGTTCTATAGGTGAACGCCTTTTCGAGAAATCCCCATAAAGGTGGACCAGGGGTGACTCTAGAATATGTTTGTACGATATGGGTATCAAATGAAAGCTGTTAATAAGTATTTTGAAAAGGAGTGATCCTTAGTTCCCTAGGTGGACGCCGTTTCGAGATATCGCCATAAAGGTGGACCAGGGGTGTCTATAGTTGTACGATATGGGAATCAAATGAAAGGTGTTACTGAGCGTTTTAAGAGGGAGTGGGCATTAGGTCTATAGGTGGACGCCTTTTCGAAATGTCGCCATTAGGGTGGGCCAGGGGTGACTCTAGAATGTGTTTGTACGATATGGGTATCAAACGAAAGGTGTTACTGAGCATTTTAAGAGGGAGTGGGCATTAGGTCCATAGGTGGACGCCTTTTCGAGATATCGCCATTAGGGTGGGCCAGGGGTGACTCTGGAATGTGTTTGTACGATATGGGTATCAAATGAAAGGTGGTAATGAGTATTTTAAAAGGGAGCAATCCTTAGTTCTATAGGTGGACGCCTTTTCGAGATATCGCCATAAGGGTGGACCAAGGGTGACTCTAGAATGTTTGTACGATATGGGTATCAAACGAAAGGTGTTACTGAGCATTTTAAGAGGGAGTGGGCACTAGGTCTATAGGTGGACGCCTTTTCGAGATATCGCCATTAGGGTGGGCCAGGGGTGACTCTAGAATGTTTGTACGATATGGGTATCAAACGAAAGGTGTTACTGAGCATTTTAAGAGAAAGTGGGCATTAGGTCTATAGGTGGGCGCCTTTTCGAGATATCGCCATTAGGGTGGGCCAGGGTGACTCTAGAATGCGTTTGTACGATATGGGTATCAAATGAAAGGTGGTAATGAGTATTTTAAAAGGGAGTAATCCTCAGTTCTATAGGTGGACGCCTTTTCGAGATATCGCCATAAAGGTTGACCAAGGGTGACTCTAGAATGTTTGTACGATATGGGTATCAAACGAAAGGTGTTACTGAGCATTTTAAGAGGCAGTGGGCATTAGGTCTATAGGTGGACGCCTTTTCGAGATATCGCCATTAGGGTGGGCCAGGGGTGACTCTAGAATGTTTGTACGATATGGGTATCAAACGAAAGGTGTTACTGAGCATTTTAAGAGGGAGTGGGCATTAGGTCTATAGGTGGACGGCTTTTCGAGATATCGCCATTAGGGTGGGCCAGGGGTGACTCTAGAATGTTTGTACGATATGGGTATCAAAGGAAAGGTGTTACTGAGCATTTTAAGAGGGAGTGGACATTAGGTCTATAGGTGGACGCCTTTTCGAGATATCGCCATTAGGGTGGGCCAGGGCTGACTGTAGAATGTTTTTACGATATGGGTATCAAACGAAAGGTGTTACTGAGCATTTTAAGAGGGAGTGGGCATTAGGTCTATAGGTGGACGCCTTTTCGAGATATCGCCATTAGGGTGGGCCAGGGTTGACTCTAGAATGTGTTTGTACGATATGGATATCAAATTAAAGGTATTAATGAGGGTTTTAAAAGCGAGTGGCCTTTAGATGTTTATGTGAAGGCGTTCTCGCGATATCGACCAAATGTGGATCAGGTGATCCAGAAAATCATCTGTCGGGTACTGCTAATTTATTTATATATTCAATAACACTAACAGTATTCCTGCCAAGATTCCAAGGGCTGTTGATTTCGCCTTGTAGAACTTTTTCATTTTCTTCTACTTAATATGGTAGGTGTCACACCCATTTTACAAAGTTTTTTCCAAAGTTATATTTTTCGTCAATAAACCAATCCAGTTACAATGTTTCATCCCTTTTTTCGTATTTGGTATAGAGTTATGGCATTTTTTTAATTTTTCGTAATTTTGGATATCGATAAAGTGGGCGTGGTTATGGTCGGATTTCGGCCATTTTTTATACCAAGATAAAGTGAGTTCAGATAAGTACGTGGGCTAAGTTTAGTAAAGATATATCGGTTTTTGCTCAAGTTATTGTGTTAACGGCCGAGCGGAAGGACAGACGGTGGACTGTGTATAAAAACTGGGCGTGGCTGCTACCGATTTCGCCCATTTTCACAGAGAACAGTTAACGTCATAGAATCTATGCTCCTACCAAATTTCAAAAGGATTGGTAAATTTTTGTTCGACTTATGGCATTAAAAGTATTCTAGACACACTAAATGAAAATGGGCGGAGCCACGCCTATTTTGAAATTTTCTTTTATTTTTGTATTTTGTTGCATCATATCATTACTGGAGTTGAATTTTGACTTAATTTACTTATATACAGTAAAGATATTAAATTTTTTGTTAAAATTTGAATTTAAAAAAATTTTTTTTTAAAAAGTGGGCGTGTTCTTCATCAAATTTTGCTAATTTTTATTCAGCACATATATAGTAATAGTAGTAACGTTCCCGCCAAATTTCATCATGATATCTTCAACGACTGCCAAATTACAGCTTGCAAAACTTTTAAATTACCTTCTTGTAAAAGTGGGCGGTGCCACGCCCATTGTCCAAAATCTTACTAATTTTCTTTTCTGCGTCATAGCGTCAACCCATCTACCAAGTTTCATCGCTTTAACCGCCTTTGGCAATGAATTATCGCATTTTTTCGGTTTTTCGAAATTTTCGATATCGAAAAAGTGGGCGTGGTTATAGTCCGATATCGTTCATTTTAAATAGCGATCTGAGATGAGTGCTCAGGAACCTACATACCAAATTTCATCAAGATACCTCAAAATTTACTCAAGTTATCGTGTTAACGGACGGACGGACGGACGGACATGGCTCAATCAAATTTTTTTTGGATCCTGATTATTTTGATATATGGAAGTCTATATCTATCTCGATTCCTTTATATATTTACAACCAACCGTTATCCAATCAAACTTAATATACTCTGTGAGCTCTGCTCAACTGAGTATAAAAATGCATGTAGGCCCTTTTTTCGGTACTCTAGGGATTTACCTATTTCAGTTTTGCATAAAGCCGGTAAAGCTTCGATTAAAAAGGCAACTTTTTTGTAGTAGTATGTGTTTACATGTAAATACAAGCAGAAACTGTTTTTCCACGACACGACATGTAGGTGAACGCCAAATAGCTTTCCAAAGCTCTACGAAGCACCGGGTTGGCTATGGGCTTTCTGGCTTCGGACACTCTTGCCTTCTTACCAGATTCGACTTTATTCCGGACAGGACGGACTATTGTATGCCGATAACTGCTCCCTATACAACCTTCACCCCAGTCATTCCCCCGATAGGAAGAGGAATTATCTGCGGCAGGGGACCGGTTAACTTGTTCACGGATGATTAGAAGTTGGACGGAAAGGTTGTTGGGGAGCCTGCCTTTTGTCAAGAGCTAAATGTAAGCCGCAAGTTTAAGTTGGCTGATCACTGCAGTGTATTCCAAGCGGAAATTGCTGCGATTAAGAATGCGGTTGATGAAATGCTATAAATTTAACATCTACTCTGATAGCCAGCGGCTATCAAGGCCTTAAGTTCAACTACAGTGCGATCGAGTTTGGTCAGGGGGTGCCTGACCCCGCTTGCGATTGCATCGAACTATTTTATAATTAAGATTATTTGGGTCCCGGGCCATAGTTATATCCCGGGCAACTGTCAAGCAGATCTCTTAGCCCGCATCGGTACAATTGATCCGGTTGTAGATGGCTGTAGGGATTTCGGGATTTCGCTGGCCACCTGTGGTTTGCTCCCATTGCTGGGCCTCGAGTCAGCTCAGTTAACGCTGGGCGGACACCACCCCTTGCAGGGTAACAAGATCTTTCTGGCCGAAATTGGATGGCAGGAGGTCTGCCGGAATAATTCGGTTCACTAAGGCTCACCTGTCAATGGTCATTGGAGTTTTGACCTGGCACTGTCCCATTGGATTACACGCGGTACGTCTCAATATCCTAGAAAGTCTATCCTGCAGCAGCTGTATGGAGGATGATGAGGTGGAATCACCAAAACACTTTATTCTTGATTGCCCAGATTTTACCAGAAGTAGGCGAAAGTACTTCGGTCGCGACTCACTTGGATCTCCCGGAGATTTAATTTGAGATGAAATAAATTCTGTAATTTAATAATTTGGGAAAAATTTAAACAACGTGACATCAGGACGGACAAGGCGACAGCTGTTTCGATTATACCTTGCAAATCTTTTCAAAGCCTTTTCTCCCGGGAGTGGGAGTCGAACCCGTACTCCTACGATAGTTGAAGAGATTTACAAGGTGTAATCGAAACAGCTGTCGCCTTGTCCGTCCTGATGTCACGTTGTTTAAATTTTTCTCAAATTACTAAATTATAAAATTAAAAAATTGCTTCCAATAAATGTTGTCATACATTTAAAAAAGCAATACGGGCAGAACCCCGATTAAATCATACAAATTAAATTCTGCTTTGTCAAAAATAATATGGCAAATAGACGTTGGCTTTGATTTTCGGCTGGGATGCTAATGCTCTAGCTCTCACTAACCCCTTACATTTAAATCACTGCTTTGAAATAGTGGTCGGCAAAAATTAAAATGTAGGTGTATTCGTGAGATTGAGAGCATAAGCAACCCAGCAAGAAACTAGAGTTAAAATTACAACATGCAGGGGAAGCATTTATACCAAAAATTTTGGAATTTTTCATTTTTGATTCAGAAATAGTTTGAAATATTTTCTAGTCCCTTAAAAGACGCACAAATAGAGGCGATCACTCGTTTAAAAATCATATTTCCGAGACTCATACATTTGCTTCAACCGGGGATATACAAAATGTTAAAAAAATATGTAGCTGATTTAAAAGACAAAAATATAAAGATATATTCATGTAAATTTTTTTACTATTTCGCTAAGTTTTTTAAATATTCTATAGTACCTTTTGCAGTGCAGAAGTTACATTTTTTTGGCGCAAAAAACAGGAGCACAGAATGAAATTGTTACAACTTTTGTTGAAATAATTTGAAAAACTCATATTGTGTTGAAAAATTATTTAATCCAAAAAGGTAAAAACCTAAACCTGAACATGTTTTGAAGATGAGCTGCATATGGAAAAGACGTCACACCAGTTGCGTTATCTCATCGTAATATTTTTCACAGGGAACCTTAACATTTTTGCGACAACCGTGCGCAGTGTTTTTTCATTGCTGTCTCGCTAACGAATGTCGATGGAGAGTAAAGGGCCCATTACTGATACTTAGCATAGACTTGAATTGACTTGGCTTAAACTTGGCAATTTATCTACGATTATACTGAACTTAGAGCATAAAATCTGGCATCATAATCAATAAATTTCAATTTGTATGACAAAATGTGAAAATGAAATGGAAACAAACAAATGGCATCTCAAAATGTAAACGTCTCTTAGAACTTACATAGAAAATAAAAATTCAACAGACTTCTAAGTCAAGTTGTGTGTTGCTGCTAAGTTTTGAGTAATCAGTAACATGTAATGTTCATTTGACGGAACTGTAAGTAACAGCTCTCAAGTCAAGTCAAGTATATGCTAAGTATCAGTAATGGGCCCTTAAGAATATGCGTGAAGCAATTCTGTCGCAATTGAGCTATGGCGCGCCGACCTCTGCTTTAAAATATAGGCTGTAATTGATTGACTGCTAGCTCAACTGAATCACTGTCGAATAGTTTTCCGAAGATCTACGAAGCTCTTGTCTGCATCACTGATCTATATTCGTGCTTATTCTATATAGTGCAATATCTGCTGACTTAAATTCCATATAAATGCACTGCGTTTATGATGACAATTTTTCGTTCATATTCTGCTTTGCTTGCACATATATTAGCCTCTAGTCTTGGAAGTCTTTGGCAAACAAATGAATGGAGAAACCCCAAGTAATATTAAAACCCCTATATGTTTTGAGTCATCATTCCATCATTACATTCGCCATTTGTGTTACGGCACGGATTCAGCCATCTATACACGCTCACCCAAACAAGGGAGGTTTTTAATGCGTAACATTTGAAACGTGCTACTTTAAGCACAACTAGGTATAAAAATCAGCTAAATAAAATGCTTGAGCTCAAAAATAGTATCGAAAGATATTTACTTTAAAGTAAAACGCTATGATGACAGCCGTAGTTTTGTGGTAGCGTGCTCGCTTATCACATTGAAGGTCCTGGGTTTAATTCGGAGGGATAGGCAACATCAGAATATTTTAGAGAGATTTACTTTAAGCAAGAACACACCTGGCCGCCGTTTTGCAAACACTTTCAGTTTATTTCTGTCATGAAAAGCTTATCAGCGTAGATTTTTTTGCTTTGCAGATGCCGCTCGTAGTCGGAAAAAAATGTGTAGGTCCTATTTTCTACAACTCACATAAAAAAGTAGCACGTCTCAAATTTTAACAGTAAGTCGGCCTAAGTCTCTTTGAAGGTATGTTGAGCGCTTTAGATTTATAATTTTAATGCATTAAGAGTAATTTTTTATTGGCTCTCATCCCTTTAATTTAGCATTGTTAATTTTAAATTTTGCTTTGCTTTGATTTGTTCAAAAGAAAGCTCGCGTACCTGTATGTTATGAATATTTTACTAGCCTTTATGTCAAAACAAATTAAAGTACTTTTTGTTTAAACATCAGGGGCAAATGAATATGAGAAAAGAGCATATGCGAGTTTCCGCCAAATCATACCACTCTGAACTAATAAATGAACTGCATATTTTACGATTAAAAACGTTAAATATGTTAACATAAGGTTACTACATTATAATTAAACAATTTTTTGAATTTTGTTACCGTGATGAAGACCTAAACTTAGTTCAAATTTGATAAAAAAATAATTTTAAAAGTCATTAAAATCATGAGCGTAGTTGCAAGTTTTTTTTTATGAACTTGCCCTTCTCTTACAAACATCAATTGAAGCTTATTTGAGTTTGACATACTTTTTTCCCAATTCGAAACAAATCTCAAAATCTTTGGAATTACACTCAGAGAAAAAATCGTTCTAAAACGAATGAAACAAGTTCAAAATTAAAAACATTCCTTGACAAAAGTCTGTTAAGTCCGTTTTTTCTTAATTCGTGACCAATGGGCTTGTTTTAAGAACAGTTTTTCCAAGCACACCGTTCATATTTTATGACCAGTTTTGTATTGATGTGTGACCCTGTGCTCATTTCAAGCACTCTTTGGGCTTGATTTATGATTTTTCGTTCTCACGCTTCGAGAACTATTTGTGGTCGAATTAACAGATTTCGGTCTCATTTCAAGAACGGTTTGTGCTTGATCTTTGTGGGGAGTGGGAAGGTAATTTTTCCAATTATATTATTATATTTCCTGATAAAATTTAACCTCTAGTTCACAATGGCAAAAGTTAAAACTAATACCATAGCCATGCAGTAGCACAACTTATCGTTCCTAGTCGGAGACCAATGCTCTCCAACGATTTCTATCAGTAGCTAAACGTCCTATTTCATTCCAGGTAGTGGTGGAAAAGTGGTCATTTAAAATCGTACGCATCCAAGTTTGGCGCGGACGTCCCCTGCGCCGGCTTCCTTGTGGGTTCCATTGGAAGGCCATTTGGCCTAAAAAACTCATAATATTCCTTTTTATACTCATCTGAGCAAAGCTCACAGAGTATATTAATTTTGTTCGCATAACGGTAATACGTAACGGCATAAACAAATCGAGATAGATAACGACTTTATATATCAAAATGATCTGGGCGAAAAAAGAAATAAATTTAGCCATGTCCTTCCGTCCGTTCGTCCGTCCGACCGCCCGTTTGTCCGTTAACACGATAAATTGAGTAAATTTTGAGGTATCTTGATGAAATTTGGTATGTACGTATCTGGGGGCTCATCTTAGATCGCTATTTAAAATGGACGAAATCTATAGACCGATATCGAAAACTTCGAAAAACCGAAAACGTGCGATAATTCATTACCATAGACGGATTAAGCGATGAAACTTGGTAGGTGGGTTGACTTTATGACCCAAAATAGAAAACTAGTAAAATTTTGGACACCGCCCACTTTTAAAAGAAGGTAATTTAAAAGTTTTGCAAGCTGTAATTTGGCAGTCGTTAAAGATATCATGATGAAGTTTAGCAGGAACGTTACTCCTATTACTGTATGTGCGCTAAATAAAAATTAGCAAAATCGGATGAAGAACCCACCCACTTTTTAAAATAAGTAACTTATGTCAACATTCAATACCATTAATGATATGGTGCAACAAAATACAAAAAAAAAAAAAAAAAAAAATTCAAAATGAGCATGGCTCCGCCCTTTTTCATTTAATTTGTCTAGAATAATTTTAGTGTCATAAGTCGAACCAAAATCTACCAATCTTTGTGAAATTTGGTACGGACATAGATTCTATGACGATAACTGTTTTCTATGAAAATGGGCGAAATCGGTTGAAGACGCGCCCAGTTTTTATACACACAAAAATCGATATATCTTTACTAAACTTAGTTCACGTACTCTAACTCAATTTATATTGGTATAAAATATCGAAAATTACAAAAAATAAAAAAAAATGCCATAATTCTATACCAAATATGAAAAAAGGGATGAAACATGGTAATTGGATTGTTTTATTGACGCGAAATATAACTTTAGAAAAAACTTTGTAAAATGGGTGTGACACTTACCATATTAAGTAGAAGAAAATGAAAAAGTCCTGCAGGGCGAAATCAAAAGCCCTTGGAATCTTGGCAGGAATACTGTTCGTGGTATTACATATATAAATAAATTAGCGGTACCCAACAGATGATGTTCTGGGTTACCCTGGTCCACATTTTGGTCGATATCTCGAAAACGCCTGCACATATACAACTAAGGTTCACTCCCTTTTAAAACCAGACCTGTTAAATAATGATTAAACATTTTAATGATTATTAATTACAATGAGTTTTCCTCAGCCAATTGTTTAATGATTAAGTGTCAGTATGTATGCCCTTTTAATGATTATTAATTATTTATTTTCATTAAAATTTTGTAATTAATTAATTAATTATTTTTAATTGCATAATTAATACAAACAAAGTTGATTATTTTTAATTATTTTTTCGTTTGTCTTATGGAATGATAAACATAATTATATGATTATTTTAATTAATTTTGATTATTTTTAATTAAATAATTAATATAATTATTTGATTAATTTCAATTAATTTTTATTATATAAATTACATAATTAATACAATTAAATGATTATTTTTAATTAATTTTAATTATTTCTGTGTTTTTCCAGCATCATAATATAAAAAAAAAAATATATATATACAGATATATACTTACGTCTGTGGTGTAATAAGCCAAAATTTACGCTCTCCAATTTGGGTTTTAAAAGTGTTTACAAAAAGCAACGACAATTGACAATATCAGTAAGAATAAATATGTACCTTATATTTCTTGAGTTAGCACAAGTACGTACATAAAATAGTACAATTGTTTTCAGCCACTTATTTCTTACTTCAAACATTTTCTCTTTCATGTTAATAATTCAAAATAATCATATAATTGGAAATAACTAGATAATAAAAAATAATTAAATAATTGAAATTAGTCAAATAATTAAATTTAATTATTAGTTTTTTGATTAATTAAAATTTTTTGATTAAAATTAATTGTTTGATTTTTTTTAATTACTTAATTGTTCTTAATCATATGATTGTTTTTAATTTAAAACAATGGGTACATTTTTTAATTATTTTTGATTATTTTTTTAATTAATTATTTATTAATTGCTAGGTGCTGTGCAAAAAATTAATTAATCATTAAAATTAAAAAGGGGAACGAAATTAATGCTTACTAATGTTAATGGAAATTTAACAGGTCTGGTTCAAACACATTCCAGAGTCACCTCTGGTCCACATTTATGGCGATATCCCGAAATGGCGTCCACCTATAGAACTATGGCTCACTCTCTTTTAAAATGCTCTTTGATACCCATGTCATACAAACACATTCCAGGGTTAACCTAGGTTAATTTTCCTACATGGTGATTTTCCCTTAATTTGTCTCCAAAGCTCTCAGCTGAGTATGTAATGTTCGGTTACACCCGAACTTAGCCTTCCTTACTTGTTTTATATATATTAATCATATGGAGAAATTCTTCTTATTTGATGGTGCAATCTGAATATGTACTTAAAACATTTCATTTGTATAACCTATAGCTGAATCGGTTGCGATGAATAGTGGGCATACACTATTTGTAGAGGTGATACATAGAATTAGTGTAGGGTGAAACATAGACACATAGACAATCTCAGAAGAGTAGATAAAGTTTAACGCTTAGCAGTCCATATAAAGTTTAAGCGTAAACGTATATAGATGTAAAAAAAACACAGCTATTGTACTTCATTTAAGAATGTCGTTCTTATTAATAGCACATTTGTTCATTTCAAGAAAATGGTGTCGTTTGAAGAACAAGTTTGTTGTTTTAAGAACAGGTCGTTCGAACAAAGAAGTAAGAACATAAAAAGCATGAATTCAGTCCGATGGTGTTGGATTTTAGAACGACGTTTTCTTTGAGTGTATGTACAGCTCACAGTCAATATTTAAAATCTTAAAGAAAAAGTGTCATGACTGTTACTGGAAATGGGGATACAGTTTAATAACAAGAGAACTTGAACCTTTGCAAATATAATTATTTGTACACGTGTCAAACAAAATTTAAATATTATAATACTAAAATTTCATTACAAAAAGGTCAAACCGTTTATAATTATTTCTAACTTCTTATACGTGTTGCGACCATAACATTTGTTATATTTTATTTGAGACTGAAAATATTATTCTTAAATGTTATTTTTTTTTAAGTAAACAAGCAGGAAACTGGAGAGTCTCAACTAGATTTAGTCCACGGAATTTAGTAATAGTAACCATTCGTCATTGTTTGTATTCGTTTTCGTGATGTTGACCAAAGTTTAGACCTGGGTGACTTTAAGATATTTTGCGCCAATATGGGCATAAAACGAAAAGAGTTGTTCACACTATCAAGATAGGATGAATTTCGTCCTTATACAATAACCAGATGTGGGAATATCACCCAATATACACTAGAAAAACTAATCATGTCGCTACCGTAACGTTTTAAAATGCCAATGAATCAGAGAGCGTTAGAAAGACGTTTTTCTTAAATCGCAATATCAATAGAAACCATTTCAAATTTAAATATGGCAAGACGATATTAGTGAGTTGAATTTGAAAATTTTAGAGTGTATGGCATGGAAATGAGTTCTTCTCATTTATCAAGTTTATCTTTTTTATTTCTTACTAGCAGCGCGGTTGTAAAGTGTCAAAGATCATGTGTAGGTCTAACAACCTTTTTTTTTGGAAATTAGAGACGCGCACTGCACTCAAGTCGCCCAATGAACCCAGGCTAGTCCTGCTCATATACCCACAGCAAGGCATAAAATCACAGGGTGATTAGGAGGGAGGCGACATAGTCGCCACCTCTTCTCATGTGAACACTTCTGCGCTTCATTTTGGCATGCATCAATCGCGTTATCACTAGAAACGCCATTTTACTCACCGCAGTCCAACAACGTATGTCTCTGCACATTAGAGGAATGGAAGGCTCCTCTCCAAAAACTCTGTGCACAGAAAGTCTTTCGTCGTGAAAATGGCGCAATGAAACATTACGTGTTCTGCCTTTTTCAATTCGATGGGACTGTGTGTACAAAAGGCTTCCTCCGCTATCCTACGCTTATTGAGATTCTCCTTGAAACCGTCGTGCCCACTCAATATCTGCGTGAGGTTGTAGTTTAGTTCGCCGTGCATTCGCTTGTGTCAGTTAAGTATATTCCGGGCTAACATGGAGGTCCAGCGCCCTTGCTACGATTCTCCCTAACTTTCTTTCCACCTCCAAAATAAGTTAATTTTTAAAAATTTCAAGAAAGGCTTTGCCTTTATTTTATAATATCCTATGATTAGGACTAATTCATACACATTCGACTTTGAGGTAACCAAAACCACTTGTGTCTTACTGCTTGCCATTTTTAGCCCCCTGTTCATCAGCTATTCCTTTATTCTCCCAAAGGTGTCATCACATAATGCTTGAGGCAGTTTCAGTTTCTTAGCCACTGCTACAAAGGCAATATAATCTGCATAACCGTCAATTTGCATGCCTTCGGGAAGGTCCGTTTGTCATACATCGAATTCCATAGCGTTGGCCCTAGAACAGATCCCTGAGGTACACCGCCAGTGATGCCGTGCTTTCTTAGTCTTTCATTCGTATCAAGAAGGAGTACTTAGTTGCTTAAATAGCTACCAATTATAGGTAAGAAGGTGTACCAAAGTTTCGCAGCTGTGTCAGTATATGCATCCAATTCGTTTAACAAAGTTACTTCTATCATTAAAAAGAGAGAACTGTATACTCGTGAAAGATATTTTGACTGAACACTTCCATCTGGCCTCATATGCCTTTAAATAAGACTTGGTGATAGCAGATGCAAAAAGTGAGTGTTGGAAGAAGAAACGATCGAGCACGTTTTATGCTGAAGTTTTATGCTGGACCAGATTAACTTCACCTGACCTAACCTCTCAACCAACAAGAACTTTTAAGCGTTTTTCTTCAAGATTATAACTCTCACTCAAGCGCGATTGATAACTCGGAAACACTTTTAAGCATTCTTTTTATCTTCTATTCTTTCCTCGGTTAATAAATAGCAATTAATTTATTCTACTTCTTATATGTCAATAGTACGTTACCCAACTTTATTCGTGTTTTACTTAGCTATAGCTAGGCAGTTTAAGATTTCGATGATTGACAAATCCTCGCCTTGCAATGACCCGGCAATATGTTCCTCATATCGGTTGGGCGGTATTTGGAGGGAAAAACCGGTAGGAATTATTATTATTATTATATTACTTTCTCGAACAGTTTCCGAGTAATTTTGCATGCTTGTCGACATATCAAAGGACCTAGTGTTCATAATTAAAAACAATTTATTTTTTATACTCGGCGTGCTTTGCACACAGAGTATATTAATTTTGATTGGCTAACGGTTGGCTGTACAGGTATAAAGGAATCGAGATAGATATAGACTTCCATATATCAAAATCATCAGCATCGAAAAAAAATTTGATTGAGCCATTTCCGTCCGTCCCTCTGTCCGTTAACACGATAACTTGTGTAAGTATTGAGATATCTTCCCAAATTTGGAACACGAGCTTATCTGGACCCAGAATAGATTGGTATTGAAAATGAGCGAAATCGGATTATAACCACGCCCACTTTTTATATATATAACATTTTGGAAAACACAAGAAACCTAACTATTTAGTAAATAATACACCTAGAGTGTTGAAATTTGACGTGTGGACTGCCCACTTGTGATAAAATCAATTTTACAAATATTATTTATTAATCATAAATCAAAAATCGTTAAACCTATCGTAACAAAACTCGGCAGAGGGGTTGCCTTTACTATAGGAAATGTTTTGAAGAAAAATTTACGAAATCGGTTGAGGACCACGCCCACTTTTATATAAAAGGTTTTTTAAAACGTCATGGACGAATAAAATAAGATATATATTTGCAAAAAAGAGTTTATAACAATGGTATTTCATTTCCCAAGTGGATTTATAACAATAAATAGGAAAAACTTCAAATTTAAAAAAATGGGCGTGCCACTGCCCCTTTTACGACTAAGCAATTTTCTTTGTTTCTGGAGCCATAACTCGAAGAAAAATTAACGGATCGTAATAAAATTGGGTACACAGATTCTCCTTATAATAGAAAATATTCTTGGTAAATATGGACGGATACGGTTAAAGACCACGGCAACTTAGATATAAAATAAGTTTAAAAGGGTCGTAGACTAGAATAATAGTTTTGAATCAATGGTATTTCACTTATCAAGTTTTATTGTAAGAGGAAATATGTAGAATTTTTTTTTTTAACGGGCGGTGCCACGTGTTATGTAGAAAAGTAATTTATGTGAAATGAAGTGTGCAATTGAAGCTCACGCTGAGTATATAATGTACGGTTTCATTTAGACACCTTTATTTTTTAATTATACAAATCATTACAGAAAGAACATAATTTCAAATTAACCCTTTCACTACCGCCAGCTAGTACGCGTTACAAGTATATTTGTAAGTAATGGTAATTACTGTAAGGAGTTTCGGAAGCACTTAAGTGAAGGCAGATTTCGGCTCCTTATATGGGGGTGGTCAGAATTTCATGTCCACCTGAGTGGACATGGGTAGCCAAGGTAGTCAATTTAAAAGGCAGTAGGGTTAAAAAATTTCGAGAAGAGATAAGCAATTGAAATAATTTTACAACCAAATTAATTTTTATTAGAGAAAAATAAAAATTTGAATGGTATTCACCAAAATAGTAGGAATTTCAACGAATGCAGAGGTGGGCATTTCGTGCAATAAGAGTATGTTTTTTGCTTGCATCCTTTCATTTTACAACGAACTGCATTGCTTCGACGTCGTTTTCTTGTATTTGGAGAACATTGAGGGTATGTGCATGATATTTTGAAAATAATTTAAAACAATCTTTTTCTGAAAGCCAATAAATCCATTTGATTGAAGAACAAAACCAAGTTTGTTTAATTTATAGTTAAATTTCAATGGAGGACCGCTGCTACTCAACAAAATCATAGGCATTCCACTTTTTCCAGCAAGGCTTACCTTGTATATACTGCTTTATTCCCAATCGCCCTTTAAATGGTATTATCTGTTCATCAACACAAAGGATTTCCTCCACCTCTTGCTCCAATAATCGTTTCCGAATAGAATCCATTATAGGCCTTACGCTATTTAATTTATCTTGGTTTTGTGGGGGTAGACTAGTATCCACTAAATGCAAACGTGTTCACAAACCATAAGAATGATTACGTGTCATATTGTTAGCAAATAATGGTAATGCTGAACTTCGGAATTTTCCCTGGACTTGTTGGTCGAAAATTTGATTCTTTCTGCACACCATAAAGATTAGTGAAGTTGCATGCATTTTCAAAAAATTGAGTCGGCAAGTAGTTTTGGAAATACGCGAACTCACTTTTGACTAGTTTAGACATCTGAATAGGTGGGTAAAATTAAATTCAATAATCGGTCATTACTGCAGGAGTTCCTCCATTGAATATCCCATTTCTGAGATATATATGCCCAATCAAAACATTAATTTCCTGCTTCAGCTTCTGGGGTACTTATTTTTCTAGTAGAAAACTGAAACATAACGCAATACTCTCACGGAAAAATACTCATTTTGTGGACCATTATCTCCTCTCTTTATTGAGGATAGTGTTGAAAAAGATGATTTTCAAATGCTGGACTGAGCTTTAGTGCCATTTCAATTTCCTCACAACTCCCCACCTCTTCATCTCCTTCATAACGTTTCCTAGTTAGCGCTGTGGAATCAATTTAATCATTATCCGACTCATCGTCGAAATATGTGAAATTATTGAGAACGTCAAACATCTCATTTTCTGTCAACACTTTGTGCCTAGCCGTCATAACTTTTACCTACAAAGTAATATTATCTTCCCTTAACTCACAACTCTTGACTACTAATGTCCATTATAAAGGACATAAGGCTTTATCTCTCTAGAAACCTCACCTGAATTCCAATCATCTCCAACTTACAACCGTTCAAAGAGAAAATTTCGAGCTAAAAAATATCGCTGACACAAGTAAACATTAAAACTTTGTATGATGAAGAATTCAACAACAAATATATCAAATATAATATTTCAACCTTCCTTCACAACAGCCTGCACAATACCGACAAAATTTTAAAGCAATTAGCGGGAATATAAATTTTATACTCGCAATAAACCGCTAGGACCGTGTCCATCGAAAATAAGCTTAAAGGTTTTAAATTCAAAATAACTGTCACTTCAAAGCCATAACCACTGCAGTGTATATCAGTACCGAAAGGGTTAATTGAATTTAAAAGTATGCTTATGTTGTTAGTTTCAATTAATCAATCTACACCGTCGCCATTCCAAATAAAACCAAACCGGCGTTGAACCATGCATACATAAAAAATACTATTATATTATTATTATAGTAAAGGTGGAAGAGAAAATAGAAATAAAATAAAATTTGCTAATGAAAAAATTGCGTAAATTTTAAATTTGCCAATGGCGAATAAACATTTAAGTCAGCAATAATTGAAGAGAATCACTGCAGCCTAAAGGCCAACCGCCAGCGTTTATTCATAAAAATATATTTGTTTAAATATAAATTAACGTATGTATGTACATTGCATAACTATTTTATTTCTTTTTACACTCAGAGTGCTTTGCACACAGAGTATATTAACTTTGATTAGCAAACGGTTGGCTGTACAGGTATAAAGGAATCGAGATAGATATAGAATTCCATATATCAAAATCATCAGTGTCGAAAAAAAATTTGTTTGAACCATGTCCGTCCATCCGTCCGTCCGCCCGTCTGTGCGTTAACACGATAACTTGAGTAAATATTGAGTAATCTTCACCAAATTTGGACGGAGAATATATTGGTATTGAAAATGAGCGAAATCAGATGATAACCACACCCAATTTATATATATATAACATTTTGGAAAACACAAAAAACCTGATTATTTAGTAAATAATACACATAGAATGATGAAATTTGAGTGGACTGATATTGATACTCTTGACAAAACTGTTTAAAATGGGCGTGGCACCGCCCACTTGTGATAAAATCAATTTTACAAATATTATTAATCATAAAACGAAAATCGTTAAACATATCGAAACAAAATTCGGCAGAGAGGTTGCCCTTACTATACGGAATGCACTGAAGAAAAATTTGCGAAATCGGTTAAGGACCACGCCCACTTTTATATAAAAAATTTTTTAAAGGGTTTTGGACGAATAAAATAAGCAATATCTTTGCAAAAAAGAGCTTTATATCAATGGTATTTCATTTCCCAAGTGCATTTATAACAATAAATAGGAAATACTTCAAATTTAAAAAAATGGGTGTGGCACCGCCCCTTTTATGAGTAAACAATTTTCAATGTTTCGGGAGCCATAACTCGAAGAAAAATTAACGTATCGTAGTGAAATTTTGTACACATATTTTCCTTATAGTAGAAAATATTTCTAGTAAAAATGGACGGGATCGGTTAAAGACCACGGCAACTTAGATATAAAATAAGTTTAAAAGGGTCGTAGAATAGAATAATAAGCTATAACTTAGCAAAAATAGATTAGAGTCATTGATATTTCACTTATCAAGTTTTATTGCAAGAGGAAATGGGGAGATATATTTTTTAAACGGGCGGTGCCACGTTTTATGTAGAAAAGTAATTTGTATGAAACGAAATGTACAATTGAAGCTCAAGCTGAGTATATAATGTTCGGTTACACCCGAACTTAGACACCCTTACTTGTTTATTATACATATGTATTAGTCTGCATGTATTTAATTGGAAAATAGCCATCAGTAATGAGCCAAAAAAAAAAAAAACAAGGAGCAAAGTACAGAATCATATAACGATATAAATGAGTCACAACAAATGAGCAAAGAGCAAAAAAAAAACAACAACAACTTAAGAGAGCAAAAAAGAAATTATGGCTTTAAACGCCATTTAACCAAGCGTTAAATACGTGCAAATGAGCTCGTTATTTCTCCATTTGCCTATTTATGCATACATATTTATAGGCTTACATGCAGTCGGTAATCACACATACATACACATATATTTATATATATACATTTATACAAAATATACTAACAAGCAAAAGTTGTATAAGTACTTGTTAAATGTGGCTCAGTTGCACTTTTTTTGCTAACAGGTAGTATTACCAAGGGCATAATGAGACTGGGAACAAGTTAACTAGTTTGTATACACCACTACTCTTTGTTCAAACTATGTATCTGAATTGCTTTGAATAAGTATGTTTTTATTTCGATTAAACAAAGTTAATTAAACTTATTAAAATTAAATTATATAAAATAAAATTAAATTAAATTAAATTAAACTAAATTGCTTAAACTAAATTAAGTTTAACTTAATTAAATTAAATTTAATTAAATTGAATCAACTTAGGTTAGGTTAAGGTGGCTGCCCGGGGCTCACCTTTCCAAGTGATATTAGGCCCGTTGTGATACCACGAACAAACACAATTACATTTTCTCTTCGAGCCATTTCGAGGACCTGATAAAGGCTACGAGGTCCTTGATGTCATGCTCCACAACCTTGCTCAGATTATATAGAAATGCATCACCCAGAAAGCGTGCCGTGCGACACTTAGTGCCGGGCAGCTGCAGATGAGTTGAACCCCCGTTTCCTCCCCCTCATCCTCTTCAAAACTCCTGCAACTTCGACCATAGGGCGCTCCTAACCTTTTTGCATGCCTTTTCTATAAGGTAGTTCCCAGCTGGTGCCTCTACAAGTGTAGAAATTGTATCACTACTTAGGTTATACACGTGATGGAATTTTTACAGATCCCATTTTGGCCAGGTTTCTTTCGATTTCCGACACCCCTGTGTTTGTAGTCATCTTTGGCGGTGGATGTGCTCTTTTAGCATTAGCTTGCATGTGGCCAGGGGCATACTTAAGCGTTTGTGGCCAAGAAGCATCTGCCTGGTTGTGCGTTACCTCAGCACGGACCACTGTGCGACCACAACAATTGGGAAAGTCCAAAGATCTAGCATGATCAACATAAGCGGTGCTCTAAGAACAATGCCTACGGAAGCTCTTCGGTTCATTCTTGACATCATTACATTGAATTCAGCTGCTTGTCAAGCAGCAGCAACCTCAGACCTGCAACAGCAAGACCACAAGACAACCTTGTACACTAAACAAATGCTGTTTTTTTTTTCCTCCTAGCACGGATCACTGTGCGACCACAACAGTTTCGGAAACAAACTTTATGATAAACATTCCGAGTAGAGATAATTGGGCAGAGTCGGATAAGTGTTTTGCTGTTGACGGCAACATTTCCATATACACGGCCGGCTCTAAGCTAAACGGTAGAGTTAGAGGTTGTGGATTAGGTATCGAACCCAATCCTCAGCATCTAACTCTACTGTTTAGCTTAGAGCCGTCCGCGTATATGGAAATGTTGCCGTCAACAGCAAAGCACCTATCCGACTCCGCCAAATTATCTCTACTGGGAATGTTTATAATAAAGTTGATTTCCGAAACTGTTGTGGTCGCACAGTGATCCGTGCTGGCAGGAAAAAAACAGTATTTGTTTAGTATACAAGGGTGTACTGTGGTCTTGTTTTTTCAACAAGAGAACTTTTTAAGTGCAGTTCTGACGTTGCTGCCGCTCGATAAGCAGCTGGAATCAATGTATTGATGTCAAGAATGAACCGAAGAGCTTCGATAGGCATTGTTCTTAGAGCACCGCTTATGCTGATCATGCTAGATCTATGGGCTTTCCAAAAAAGTTTAGGGTTGGCGGCCTTTTCAAGGCTTGCCACCACACGACTATCGCATACAGCAGTATGGGTCGAATAATCGCGGTATAAATCCATCTGCAAATGTTTGTGGTGAGGCAAAATTTTTCTTCAATGGCTCTCTTACACGTATATAATGCAATGTACGCTCTCTTTTGTTGCTGAATGACGTTATCCTTCCTGCTAAGTCTTTTGTCTTAAACTACGCCTAGAAATCTGGCCTTATCTGCCAGATTTAGGCGCACACGATTTAGCTCTGGAAGGTAAAACGGTATTAGTATGTATCGTTTGGTATATAAGACAAACTCAACTTTATCAGAATTGAAGCTGGGTTCACAAAGGAAACCTCTCACAATGCTACCTGCACCAAGCCGCATAAAGTTTGTCTCTGTCTCTGTGAGCAATCGCTAAGTCATCAGAATATGCAGCAAAAGTTATCAATTTCGTTATCGTAAACTAAACGATTTGTTAGCGAAAAGTTATCGATTTCTTGTGGGAGTGGTATCAAATATTTATCGCAATATTATCAATTTGTTAACGATGACTCATCGGTTTGTTATGAAACACAAACATTCAAAACTTAAATATAAATCGATGACACATTTGTAGCTCTTCGAGAGGAAGCCCTAATCAACCAATAAAAGTACAATGATAAACTGATAAAAAATCGATAGCAATATGATAACATATCGAAAACTCGTAGCTTTTAATTCGCTCTTTATTTAAAAAAGCAAAAGTTTGTCCGTATCCGTTGTTCCCTTTAAGAAACGTACAAAAGAGGCTTTACTCTAACTCTAGGGGCATACTAAAGTTGTACTTTTCCATAACTAGCTATTTTTCCTACATGGTTTTAGCAACTTTATAGTTAGAAGGTCGTGGTAGTTCAGCCGACTGGCTGACTTCATACTGTTGCGCATTTACAAAATATTTGTTTGTTTTTTTTTGCATTAAAGCTTATTGTGGTTGTTGTTGTTGCTGTTTTGTTTATTCTCTTGTTTTCAGTACCACCTCAATTTTGCTGAAGTAGGGATATGAGGATAAAATGAATATATAAGAGGTGCGTTGACTGCACTTAATTGCCAATGTTGCGAAGGTTAATGTTTCGATAGTGAAGAGGCTGAAAAAAGGTCAGTTGCATAATTAGAGTGAAAAAATATGTAAGATAACTTTTTATTTTGATTTAAACAATTTTTAGTGAAGCAGAAAATCATTTCAAACCAATCACAGCAGCAAAATTGGTATACGTGCTTATAGCTACTTACGTTCATGTATCACTTACGCTGTTCAGAGATATGATTTCGAATGATACTGATAAATCCCCCATATCGTTAGAAAGAGCATTGGCTGATTGAAAAGACCATGTCTCTAATCCGTGATTTTGCTTTTTTATGAACTGCTAATGTAGTTCTTCTTTCTTTTATAAACTCTTTCATATTTTTCTTCTTGATACTATTATAATTTTCCTTTTTTGTATAACATTTTTTAAATTATATTTTTTTTTTTTTTTTTGTACTAAAAATGTTAAATTTTTTTTGTGTTTTCCTTAATAATCCTGAGCGTGTTATTCGCGGGCCAGTTAAAGAGACTTTGTCTCCTGCTCCAATTCATTTACTACATATGGAGGTATTGCGTTTTCGCACCCTAAATGTACATCGTTATTTTTACGGTTGGCGAGGCTTTTGATTTATTTTACTGTGATTCCTTCTTTTCTTCTTCTGTGGTTGAAAAGGCCAACTAACAATGAACGCTACCGCGGCGCAGCCTTTCCAAGTTTCTTAGCCACTTCATAATGTTCGCAATGACGTTGCACGCCCCTTTCCAATTGTCATTCCTTTCGAGCATATGCCGCAGAAGTGCTTTCGTAATGTTACCTTTTTCAAATTTGTCAAGGTGGTCTAAACTATTTTAACGACGCATGAGAACAATACGAAGTACCTGCTGCCATCGAGCAAAGAGTCAGCGCATTTGCGCCTTAGCAACCACGCCACTGTTGTCAGCCATAATTTGGAAATAGTAAAAGATTTCTTTTATTCGGGAGCCAGAATAAACACAAACGACAACATAAGCTCTAAGCTCCAGCGCAGAACCCCTCTTAGCAACAGATGCTACTTTGGACTAGGTAGGCAATTCAAAAGTAAATCTGTGCACACGAAAATCATGCTCTATAAGAATTAGAATGCAGCGACTATAAAACGATTTAAATTCCCCTGGAGGGACCAATTGGCGCCAGTTAGCAGAGGGAAGAAGCACGTTGTTGGACAGCCATAACGGTTTTAATGGTTAAGTGCGGATGAAATATAAAATGAGTCACAAATAAGTGGGAAATATGGGAATCAGAAAAATGATCATTTATCAAATATTCATATTTGTCAAAGCGAGCTTGGAACAAATATTTGATATTTTGTTACGGCAATTTTGCCTTAAGAAAAAAATGATTTACAATTGTACATTATTGTTACCTTGCTATTGCTTTTTTTGCTTTGGTATCGACGTTTTTCCGCCCATGGACGCCTCTTTACAGTCACCTACATCTTAAAAATGTAACTATTTTGAACATTTTTAAATGTGTCAGCAAAACTGATGCACTCTGTCCTGTTGTGTTGAACCCTATATGCCCCCAATAAGCGCGGACGATGCCTAGCAAATAGGGCAAATTGTCTCATTTAATAAAAGTTATTTAGAGTTATAAATGATGCCTTAAAGAGTGCCAGCTGATGCTAAATACGAGCTGTTTAAAAGCCTTTTAAGATTAATATCGGACTCTTATTTAGATTTAGGATCAAATGATATATGTTCATTCCGGCCTCTCAAATGAGGTCATATCGATTGTAAACGCTCTGTTTGCAGGGTAAACAAAAGTTTTTGTAACGGTATGCATTATTGGGTAAAGATTTTTAAAAACGCTGGATTACAGATTAAAACTAATTCGATAGCGCAATCGATAACCACTAGAGATATACGCCGATTTTTGTCGTTTTTCGCACGCCGCCGCCGAATGTCAAAAATATCGGCGCAGCGGCGGCGGCAGCGGCGTCCGGCGTGTTACTAAATTTTCTACTCGTTTAACCGTAGCACAGTGTTTCGTGTAGAACAAGCTAGCTGGACAAAAACAAAGTCCTTATTCCAAGAAAAGTGTAATGAGAAATGAAAGAAAACAAACAAAATAACGGGATTTCTGCTTTTTTGATATTTTTGCTCATATATATTGAGTAATTGAAGTAAGAAGGCAGGAGTGACCGTAAAATGCATTGATTAATTTGCAAAATTCTTGTTGAATATTAAGCTTCATATTTCTTTTAAGTGAACACTTTTATATAATTTTTTTGATGCATTCTAAGCCCGAAGGTAAGTAAAATTTTTTAATAGTAATTCTTTCGCAATTAGAGTATTTTCAATATATTTAACATTCCGTTATTAATAAGAAAAGGAATTTTTTCTCTATATTTTTAACTTTAGGGACAAAAAAGTTACATATATCCGCGGATATCCGGGCTAAATTTTACATATGTTATAGTCGGAAGTATTCTCTAATAGCCGAAATAAAAAACCATTGCGAATTCTTTGCACATCTATTTTTAATTTTTTTTTGTTGATTTTGTTATCTCCACATATAAAATAGGATGTATGTACGTACCAGCTCCGACGAGATATTTGAACCTCTAAAGCTGATCTACAAACGGCAAAACAAATTCCCAGGTACAGGGAACAAACACGTAGCCATAAAACACACAAATATAAACGCGCAAGGTCAACCAGTGCAGCACCATTTCTTTCAGTGTATGGCCTATATAAGAGGTTGAGTAAGTAGTATAACCTAATTATAAGTTGCACATATACAATTGCTTGGGCGTATAATAAGACACCATCTGACTTAAAATTCTCTTTTTCATATCCATAATAACCTATTTCAAAACTTTATTTAACCGGGGGTCACTCATTGGCAGTGGTTCAGCCAGCCCAGAAAGTGTCATGAAAATATTTGTTCAAAAATTATTTACCAGTTATCATTTCCCAATAATCGTTTGTAGTCGGTGTAAAACACATTCCAAAAACGCGAAAAAGATGTTCTCCCTCATACAGTGTGAAATATGGAACTTACATCTTTGATGGGTTCTTTCAAAGGGCACCAAGTGGATTTCCTTATTAAAATAGTTTTATAGGAGCTCTTATTTTGCAAATAAAAAAATCACTTTCCTTAAAAGCATTACGAAAACTTATAAACTATAGTGGGGTTTGATTTATGATACATCCCTTTTAAGATAAACACAGATAGGATTTCTAAGTTATTTTATTTTTTTTTTTTTCGAAATTGGAGTAAAAATTAATTTAAATATTTTATTCAGTTATATCTTTTATAAAAAAAAACAACAAAACGCATGGAAAGTTGCCTTAAACTTGAACCTTTTTTTGTTAGCCTTAAAAATGTTTATTGGCTGGTTTAGGCCTTTTATTTTTGTCAATCTAGCCCTTTTTCTGAAAAATTTCTGGCAACACTGGGGGTAATAGCCTGTGATTTGTGCTGCTATAATTAGCAATAGATGTCGCATTAAACTGCTACATAGGCGGCCACGCAATCACACTCGCTATAATCTTAGAGTAAAAATATGAGTTAACTAATTTTTGATTTATGCGAACGAATATACGTGTAACCGCTCACAGATTAATTGGGCGCTTTCAGCGAATATCTACAACTTTTATTGATACATATGCATAGTTAGTACCCACACATACACACGCATATAACTAGAAGACAAACGTGAATATCAGATACATAATGGAGAAATAAATTAGTAGATTTTCACGAAAGTCAAGACCTTAGGTGAAATATGCGAACGAGGCAACAGTGAGTATAAAAGCAGCGAAAGCTGAGGAATAATGAATCAGTTTGATTTTACCACGCTGTTAGTGAAGTACGCTAGTAATGCAATTGTGAAGTACTACTACTACTACAGTAGAGATGTAAATAAAGACATATTCCTTTACTGATTATTTTATTTATTTATTCGACAGTTCAGTGATTCGAACGATAGCAGAAGGTGCAAAAAATGTGTTTATTTCCTAAAATTCGTTACAGTATATTATAGTTGTAAATTAACGGATACTCCTACTTATCCCTTTCTAGACTCCCCCGAACTACCAACATCCTTTTAACTCCATCTCCCTCAGTTCTCTTTCCCTCTATTCATTCTGAGTCCATATATATCAGTTTCAGTTTTAACACCTTTTCTCTATGTTTTTTACCATTTCCCTTTCTCGAAACCAATACCATCAAAATACCTTCGATACCACTATTCCTAAACGGGGTCATCCCTCGTATCACGTAAAGTTCACGCTAACAAACCACTACCGTAGATTTAACTGACAATTAGATCGAATATCAACCAACAACTTTCAATTTCAGATGAATGTAGAAAATTTTTTTTTTTTTTAATTTGTGTTTCGACATTTTTTTTATCTGCCATACTAAACCATCTTAAATAAGAAGGACTCCTGCTTACTAACTTAATTTGCGCTTAACCGTTTAAACGGTTATGGCCGTCCAACAGGGAGCGCCAGTCGCTTATTCGCTCTGCCAACTGGCGCAAATTGCTCACACTAAGGAGTTTAAATCGTTTTCCCTCTTATCCTTCCAACGGAGTGGTGCCGCTCTCTTCCTTTGCTCCCATAAGCGTGTTGCGGGCTCCGAAGAAGAAGGCCTTAGCTATCATATCAAATCAAGTTTTTAGTGAATGCAAAAATCTTAATTAAACACTGTGCTATAGCCAAAACTTATCCACCAACTCCTCCGTCTGCACAACCCTTATTGCTCATCGGCTAACTGCTCGTTTTGGTAAAAAAAAAAACCATTCGCACTGCTACTGCTACAACACAGGCACCGGCTATGACTTTCTGACTTAGACTGTGGCGATCTGTGACGCTATAAAAACGCTTATAAAAGATCACTGACTTCAACCTGCCACAACCTACCGCACCAGTCACCAAGGCATAAAAACAGGTACATAAAAAAACAATCCTAATGCAGGTATAACCACACAGGAACGCTACACAAAACAACCCCATTTGGTAGCATCTACGCCAATACCTGAATGTAATATAAATACTGCCCAACTGATAACAAATCAGAACGATCAACGACACTTAAGATGGCAGCACAACAATCATCAGCTATTCACCCTGTCGGAAAATCAACAACACAAACAGTTTAGTTATAACCGTACCAAGAACGGAGTTTTTTAACATTTGGGTTCAACATTCAAAGGAAACCAGATATAAAGAATTATTGAGTTTTGTTGTACTTAAGTAGGATTTAAGCGAAGCAGCCGAGTATTCGATAAAAAGTTTAAGCTTACAAATATCGGCATATTCGTCGAAGCTGGATCAAAAGTGGAATACTTCTGGAAGACATAAGGAGCGATTTTTCAATAAAAACTCGGAGTGGCATTCGAGTCCAGACTTCACATTTACAATAACGGTGGATTCAAAGTTGCCATCAGACCAACCAACCACTTCGTCAGGTAACCCCGACCCCGGAAAACGAAAGAAGGCTTTGTTAGCTGTAGTGAAAAAACCAAACGGCGTCGAGTGGATGACCTCTTGCAATCTAGAAGTCCTGGTGAGTTACTTTATGCGCCAGAAGTATCAACGCGTATGTCCGGCAACAGAAATGTTGCTAACATTATAAAAAAAAATCACAGGAAACCACTCAAATATCCGGCAAAAAGATAACATGTGAGCCAGATGCAAGATAATTGAGCAATGTAGAAGCTTTAGCATACTACGTAGATAGCAAGTCGCCGACTCATGGATACAAAACGACTTGGAAGTGGAGCATCAAGGCAGGCCATAAGGTTTATCCATCATTTTATAGTCTAAGAAAAGCTAAGGCAGAATGCTATCCAATTGAAATTGATGTGGGTGAAACACGTGCGGAAATTAAAGTCCAGTCCGTATTAGATAAAACTGCTGAGCGTTTAGTTTTAGCAAATCAAGAAGTTTTTGTTAGTTTATTACCTACAAACTTGACGTATGCTTTAATCAGCAAGTGGAGTTGCGATGGAAGCTCTGGCCATAGCACATATAAGCAAAAGTTTACATGCAGTTCTGACCCTGATGAGTTTTTGTTTATATTTTCTTTCGTTCCTCTTCAATTACAGGATGAAAAAGGTAACATTGTTTGGCAGAATCTTCGACCTTCTTATACCAATTAAATTTATTTTTTCTAAAAAAACAAAAGATTTTATTCTTTTTGAAACGAACAAAGTTTTAGAGGAGTACATGCTCGAAGAATACAAAGTTTCTGTAAATCACAATATGCTTCTTACAATGATTGACAGAAAAGTTTGCAATGCTTTTACTGAAACTTCTTCTGCACAAAAGTGTTATATTTGTGGTGCCACTTCAAAAGATATGAATAATGAGTTACGGGACTTTACGCCTAACCTAGATAATCTTGGTTTTGGTTTGTCTACTCTCCATGCATGGATAAGATGTTTTGAATGCTTGCTTCACATAAGTTATCGCCTCGAAGTAAAAAAATGGCAGCTTATGAATGAGGCAGATAAAGAGAGTGTAAAGCTATGTTCCAACGAAATCCAGAATAAATTTAAAAGTGTACTTGGATTGATAGTAGATAAACCAAAACCAGGTTTCGGCAATACTGATGACGGTAGCACTGCTCGTAGGTTGTTCGAAAATTCTGAGGCTAGTGCTGAGAATACGGGATTGGATGTAACGCTCATCAAAGGATTCGACACTCACCTTCGCGCATTAGCATCTGCGTACAATATAAATATCCAAAGATTTGAAAAATTTGCAGTCGAGACTAAAAAACTATATGTAGATCTCTATCCATGTTTTAATATGCCTGATACAGTTCATAAAATCTTAGTGCATAGTACTGATATTATAAAATCAGCAATTTAACCTATTGGTCAACTTTCTGAGGAAGCAAGTAACAAAGAATTGAGACGATTCAGGGACGATAACACACAAAAGCAGTCGCGTGAAGCCACGAATAGAGATCTTATGAATATGTTGCTTATAATATCGGATCCTTTAGTTAACATTTTTTGGGAGATAACTAAGAAAAAATTTAAATGTCTGACTTCAGAAGTCTTAAATTTACTGTCCCCCGATAATGTTGAGGAGTCAAAAAATATCCCAGTTGTTTCAAGCTTTCACAGTAGTGTTGCTGATGCTCATGACTATTCCACAAGTGACTCATCGAATGAAAGTGGTGATAGCGAATAATAACATAATTATAAAAGATAACCTACCCTATAACTTTTTGTTGGATCAGGTTTTATTTAATTTAAATCTATTGTCTTTTCTACTTTGTATGATACTTTACTTTTAAGTTTTTTGTAATAAGTAATTTTCACATAATTAATTTAATTATTTACATTGTTATTATTATTATTGTAATTCACTTTTACATTCCTGACTGGTACTATAAAATAATTTTGTAAAAATTTTAGTGCCAGGATAAGTACTCAAATAAATAAAAAATATTTGTACGTATGTACAGTCACTCACATAAATAAGTAGACACCCCTTTTTGGACAATTCTTACAATTTTCGCTTTCGCAAATTTATTTTAACTAATTTCCCATAAGAAAATGTGTCACGCTCTATAACAAAAACTAATTATATTTAAAAAATGTTTGAAAAATTCGACGAATTTTCATAAAAAATTTAAATTTTTTTTCGGAATTTTTAAAATTGTTTAGAGTATTGAGATTTGTACTTCATTCAATTTAAGTACAATAAAGTAATATTCTTAAGTCCTTTAAATTTTTTTGGACCTATGTCACTTATTCACATGAGTTACTGTATATGAAATAAGCAAATGTATGCATATGAAGTAAAATTATGAAAAAAAAGAAAATATGACTGAAAAAAATTACGTAGTTGTAATAAATGACTGCATATGAAACGGAAAATCTCATAAAATAATTATGTCCAGCTAGCTTGTTCTACACGAAACACTGTGCGTAGATCGTGTCTACAGAAAACTTCATAATCCTATCTTATGTATCATTTTTGACACATACCGAAATTCTAAGATAAATGAAACATATATAGCATTATTTCAACGAAATTTGAAAAGAAACACAATATTAAGTTTCATATTCCATATGAAGTTCTTCACAATAAGGTTTTTTGCGTTTGCAGCAATACAAAGAAGTCCATTTGTTTTTATTTTTTCCGGAATTATAACACGAGTAACATCTTCCTCTATTCATTTTTAGCGCAATTTTAGTTTTAGCACCTTTTGAAGACTCAGGCTCACTATCGTCTGCACTGTTAACAACGTTCATTGAAAAAAGCACCGAGGAGTTACTATGGGACCGACGCGATCGTTTTTCAACATAAGGCTTGGCTAAAGAAATAGCTAGATTATGAAGAAAGCACTTTCGCTTTGTATGTTTGCTTGTAGGTTTCCTGTTTGGATCTATTTCATTGTATATAATATATGCGTTTAATGCCGAGATGTCGATCATATTGGAGAACACAGCCATACTACAACGATTGTGTTTACGCTTAGAGCTGTAACAACTTAAGATTTTGTCCACCATGTCAACCCCTCCTTTCGTCGAGTTATAAAAAGAAATAATTTCCGGCAATTTTTTGGTGGGAGTTTGGATATTGGCGTCGTGATGCATTCTGCTCATAACAATGGTACACTTGTTTTTTTGGCTTATATATGAAACAAGAGTAGTATCCGGCGTGAACGCAAAAGTTGATTCAAATCTAGGAACATTTTTGCATATATGTAATTTAGGAAGAATGGATCTTTTATTTTTACGCAATGTCCCAACCATTGTCAAATTTTGCTGCAAAAGTTTTTGGCCCAAAAATGTTAAGAAAAAAGTTATCCATAGTAACGTTATGACTTTTAACCCTTCGACCACATCCAATTCGACTCGCTTGCCTTGGTTTCGCTCTGGAATCCCAGAAATTTCCTTTCCCAAATAAGGCTGTATCTTCCACACATAGCATGTTTGTGCATCAACAGCCAGCCAGAACTTTATGCCATACTTCTCGGGTTTTGAGGAAATGTATTAGCGGAATTTACAGCGACCATGGAAACCCAATAATTGTTCGTCTATTGTGATGCAGTCATGAGGATTGTAGAATGTGGAAAGTAATGCATCCCACCGATCCCATAAATCGCGAATTGGTGCAAACTTATCTTCACTCCTTCTTTCGCGTCGACTAAGTACGTCATCAAAGCGTATAACTTTTAGCACGTACAAAAAGGTATTCTCACACATATTTTCGCCCATATGTACTATCGAATAAGTCGTGTAAAGTTTCATTTTTGGATCTACTAAAAATGGACTTATTAAAATCTATCAAGTTTAGATACTGATTATATTTACTTACTTATATACACCAGCTAATATTAAAACTGCTAGGAAGGCATGAAGTAAATCTTCATCAATTTCCAAATGCTTATCTGCATGCAATTCTTTTCCATACTTATTCGAATTTTCGATTATAACTTTTGTAACTGATGGAGGAAAAAATAAAAGCATAGCGTCACGGATATTTTCGATATGACTGGATGCATATCTTGTTATTCCTAAAATATATTAGATACTCAATATTTTACAACAACTCACTATAAAAAATAAATTTTCCCAGTAACCTGGTCGTAAACTTATGATATTTTCTGCTCTTGAACGGCCGATGGTGTATGGTTTTGGATTTCAAATAGTACCATCCTTCCCTATGTAAAGGGGATCCGTACTACAACTTGGGGCAATATCTTCATCAAGATCAGAAATACAACTTTCTTTGAATCACTCTAGAACACATTGTTTTCCTCTTGAGTTTCAGAATTGGAAATACTTTCATTTTCGGATTCGTCGTCTGAGTTATTTTTCATCACTTCATTCACGAGTTCCTCCAGAGTTAAATATTGAGGATGCGACATTTTTGAAGAAAAATTGACTAATGAACACTTATTCACAGAAAAACCACCGTTCAATATCAATAACGACGTAAATAATATTTTTCATACTCTAAGCCCCTCAAAATTACTTGTGTATCATAAATGATACATGTATAGAATTATGAAGTTCGCAAATTTCTCGCAGCCTACTTGATCAAAAAATTTGAATTCTTTTTTGAAATGCGTGCAACAACGGAAAAAACAAAGTCACAAAAGTTGAGATATATGTTGCCATCGTGGACGAATTTAATTACTTTTGAAAAATGAAATGTATCATTTTTGATACAAAACTCGATCTACGGTTAAGACTGTTTAGGTCATTTATTATTCATGTTGAAAATGGGTCGGATATGGTCGAAAGCGGTATCAAAGGATGCGCAACACTGCTAGTTATAAGAAACTAATTCCGCAATTTCACTCTTTCTAATTGTTCAAAAGTTATTTAAAATAAGCAAATGTGTCTAAGATCAGGTGTAACCGAACATTATATACTCAGCGTGAGTTTCAGTTGCACATTTCATTTCAGATAAATTACTTTTCTACATAACACGTGGCACCGCCCGTTTAAAAAAAAATGTCTCCCCATTTGCTCTTACAATAAAACTTGATAAGAGAAATATCGTTGATTCAAAACTATTTTTTGCTAAGTTATAGCTTATTATTCTAGTCTACGACCCTTTAAAATTTGTTTTATATCTAAGTTGCCGTGGTCTTTAACCGATCCCGTCCATTTTTACTAGAAATATTTTCTACCAAAAGCTTGGGTCCTTGGGATTGGTCCTTAACCGAATTTGTTAGTTTTTCTGCAAAGCCTTCCTTATAGTAAGGGCAACCTGTCTGCCGAATTTTGTTACGATAGGTTTAGCGATTTTTAATTTATGATTAATAATATTTGTGAAATTGATTTTATTACAAGTGGGCGGTGCCCCGCCCATTTCAAAAAAATTTTCACATTTTTATCGAGAGTCTCAATATCTATCCACTCGTCAAATTTCAACATTCTAGGTGTATTATTTACTAAATAATCAGGTTTTTTGTGTTTTCCAAAATTTTGTATATATAAAAAGTGAGCGTGGTTATCATCTGATTTCGCTCATTTGCAATACCAATCTATTCTGGGTCCAGATAAGCTCGTGTATTAAATTTGGTGAAGATATCTCAACATTACTCAAGTTATCGTGTTAACGGATGGACGGACGGACATGGCTCTATCAATTTTTTTTTTTCGACATTGATGATTTTGATATATGGAAGTATATATCTATCTCGATTCCTTTGTACCTGTATAACCAACCGTTATCCAATAAAAGTTAATATACTCTGTGTACAAGCACGCTGAGTATAAAAAGAGGCGCTTTCGATACTAGCTTCACACGGACTTTGCATCACCCAATTCACCAAGTTATTATAACAAAACTCTAAAAGAAAAGCTATATAATAAATTTATATTCTCACTTTTCATATTTTTTTTTTTCAAAAAAATAATAAATAAAAATAAATTATCCCCAAGTTGTTAAAAAAGTAAATTACACAAAATGGTGCCGATTTTTAAAGAATTTTTATATTGCGATTGGCTGAAACATTAAGCGTAATCAGTGATGCAAAATTCTTTAATAGGTTCTAGGGGCATAAACACTCATACTTAAGTTGAGGATATAAGTACGTATGAGAAGGGTTTGAAAAATCACTTGGGCTTACATTCAAACACCTGTTATTTATTTGCTAAACTATACAATAGCATCTGAAATATTAACTTTGACTTTTAAACTTCTTCCTTCAACACCCAAGTCTCCCGGTTTGACATTTCCTAAAGTGGGCGGCCCTAACCAAAGCTAAACCCTTGGGGTGAATCGCATTTATTATAGCCTATCAACAAATTTTAAATATCACCTACACGTTACGGCTCCTTTTACAAATGTGAGTACGTAGACACATATACCAGGTGAAGCTTTGTCCTTCGCAAGAACACTCTAAAGCATTCCCAAGACAGTCGAACTAATGACCGTGTGTGCTACTACCCTAACGTAGTGGACAGTCGAAATAGTCTGTCTGCTAAAGCTACGCGGTCACCCATAATGAGCTCTTATATCATAAATCCGGAAAACAGAAGTTAACATCTTTCAATTTAAAATCGGTCGACTTTCATTCTAAAATATAGTTTTGATTTAACGAAGACTATGAAATTAATTTTGTGAACACAAACGTCTGCAAACTTTGGTCTACATTTTACAAATTTTATCCAGGGTCCTTGTAGAATTTTAATTATGTAGATGCGCCGAGGATTATACGATTTTTACCCATGAGTTACGCAATGACATCCACTTAGACTGCCTATGATTTCGAGGGCGGCATCCTTGACCGAATAATCACTCCCTAACGTTTCAAGGTGTTTCTCTGGTGTAGCTCGGCAGCATAACGGGACAAAAACATCCGTTAGAAAGTCTTCGGAGCTACACCTAGAGCTTCCAGGAAAGTGACGTCGATGAAGGTACTAGTTCGACGTCGCAGTCCTATAGCTTCTGTGTTGACATATAATGTGAGGGTCAGGAGGCGTGGTAGCGACTGGTGGTCGGGATTGTCGGGAATTATAGCTCTTAACAACAGCCGAAAAACTGGAGGCGCTCTGTGCAACGAAAGTCATGAGTATTAATAGACCACTAATAGCCACCGTAAGTCGCCTTTGTGCGCGACCGCCAAAGAGCCACAAATGGTTTAAAGAAATTGTGTTCGCGACGATTATTAGGAGTTAACCCCAGGTGAAACTACGCTTTGCACGAGATATACAGACAAAATTGTGACCATTTTATGTATCTCTATTTCTTTTCAGCAGCCGCAGCAGTACCAATTCCAAAGACCGGATTTAGGTTCGAAGCCTCTCTGGATTAAGTGAACGAGGGCAATCCCTCCGCAAGTAGCTACTCCTGAAAATTTTGAACGAGCTGCGAGATTTTGAGGCAAACACCCCGGATCTTTCCGAAATGGCCAAAATGTTGATTTTCTTAAATACATACAAACAAAACCTTTCCTAAATATTATCTTTTTAAATAGACACAATCAAGCTTTTTAAAGCAAAAACACCGGCGTACGCCGCACCGAGGGGTATTTGATGAATTTAGCTGGCCAAAAGTCGATTTTTCAAAATATTCCAATTTTTTTTAAATACTATCCCCGGCGTTCCTAAATGTCTACTGAATAGTATACATACCCCACAACCCATCTGCAACGTCAACGCAGCTAACCCCGCACATCTAAAACTGTATAAAAATTGTGTGCAGTTCGATGTATTTTTGGATTAAAAAGCAATATACAGTTCTAACCTAAGTAATTGTTCACTTCTTTAGCATTAATCAAATCTAGTTAAATTTTCTTTTAGTACAGGTAAATGTGTCTTTAACTCTTATGTTAGATTTTTATACCGCATGCTTTAACTGAGTTTTACTACCTGTAGTACTTACTACTACTTTGAAATATTAAATTTTTTAAAACCCTTGCAAACAAAATAATATATATTTTTTTCATAGCACATCATGTCAGTAATTTTTTGGCAATACGTTAGCTTATGTTTGTTTCAAAGTTTAATAACAAAAACGGCTACGCATTTCCGCGATTTTTTGAATGGTGATCAATTTTGTTAGAGACTGATACCCCTATTGACAAAAGGTGACAACCTTGTGAAAACATCCCCAGTGGCAACACCTAGGTGAAAAGTCTTAAAATGTAATACTATATCGATGTACCCCATGTGATTCATAACGGTCTAAACGTTTCCGAGATGGTAGTGGATGTACAAAGAAATATAAAAAAGGATGTGAGGTGGCAACCCTATGTGGCAACCCTACTCAAAAGTGTCAATACAAATGCGGAGTAAAATACCTTTCGTTGGATACCCATATTGACATACATATCTCATGTTATGCCGAAAAATGAGCCCGGGTCCCTCCGAAACTGGGGACTCAATCCAAGTAATTCTGCGGGCAACACCGTGAATTTACTGTCAAAAATTTCCATTCATAACAATGAAGTGAGACAACCACTTGTTTAGCAGAAATAACTGCTGTTTTAGTTTTCGCCAGCTAGATTGATCAAAGTCGCCCACGCCGCCGCCGCTGCCGATAAAGTGATCGGCGTAAACCTCTAATAACCACCCACCTTTATACGATAAATCGGGTACATTTTTAATTGAATTTGTGTGTTCGTTTCCCATAATTTCTAAAAGATTATTTTTACCCTTCTTTTGGATGAATATTTGGGTATTTGCCCATTTTTAGAATATATAAAACAAATTTACGGGGTAGTTACCAGTTGGGTATTTACCCCTTTCCCATCTCTAATAACGCATAATGTTACAGGCCAGAATTTTGTCATGCCATGGTGATAAATTATTAAAACGACTTATGCCTTAAACATACCTCGGTGCAATATTAAAGGCCACATTCACTTTCTTGTTGTTGTAGCAGTGCTTCACCCCTTCATTGGGTGCGACTACTCTTAAATTAACATTAATATCTTCTAACGAGATAACGACAGAACTTGCAGTTTCAATAAAGGTGATGCAGAGGTAAGAGGGTGTTAGAAACGTTGGTTCCACATTGCAGTTGAAAAGATGGTTAGTGTCATGTGGATACAAGTAAAAAAATAAATAAATAAATGTAAGGCCCGATAACCTCCAAAGAGATCTGAGGCCGAGCTTCTCTTCCAATTTGCGTCATGCTCCTCTTGATTTTCCCTATAAATTGACCGGACCTACATGTTTTATGCCGACTCCGAACGGCATCTGCAAGGCAGATGAGTTTTCACTGAGAGCTTTTCATGGCAGAAATACACTCGGAGTGCTTCCCAGACACTGCCGAGGGGCGACCCCGCATAGAAAAATTGTCTTCTGATCGAAAAACCTTATTTCTAAAGTTTTGATGTTGTTTTGACCGGGGTGTGAACCCAGGGCATACGGTGTGGTAGGTGGAGCACGCTACCATAACACCACGGTAGCCGCTACGTGGATACAACTAACAAGGAGGAAGAAGCTTGTGTACGTCGGGGTTGATTCTGGATAGGTAAGAGTTTAACCTGTTTCACTATCTAAGTATATCAAAGTTAAGCTAGACTGACGCTATTCTCCCTGGGTTGGTTGCTTTTCTCTACTGCGAGTTTTGTGTATTTCACTTTAAGAACGGTGCTCGCCAGGCAGTTCGGTGACTATGTTGGAGACGCGTAGCATGCCAGCTGCCGGCCAATAGCTTTATAAATAGTAGTGCCAGCAAGAGACTTACATTTTAAGATTTAAAGGAAGGAAGGACCCTTCCAAATCTTGCAGTAGCGTGTCGTTGTTGACTGTATCAAAAGCTGTTCATAAGTCTAGCGCAGCGATGGGCAAAACGGCTGGTATAAGCCTTTTGCTCATACGGGCACGCTTTGCACATTTAAGTGCTAGGTGAGGACGTCAAGTGCAGGTATGTGGGACGAAGAACACAGGAAGAGAATAATATACAAACACACATAAGATTGATAAAGATATAGTATTTGGCCTTATACATCTATGCGAGAGCTGCCACCGCTCTTATTATGTTCAACGTATTAAGGGTTTTAGGATAAACTAGCCTTTACCGGCGGCTTCGCTCGCACTAAAGGCCACAAATTTATTTTCGCTTTTGTGATTCACAACTCGTACTGAATTTTTTGTTGTAATTTTAAAAGTTCCTTTATGATTCAAATTATAAACAAAGCAAATTTTAAAATTAGGAAAATGGTCATCGTAAATTAAACACACATGCTACAAATGTTCCAACTATTTTTGCAGTGTGAATTTAACGATATATGTATATGTGAGCTGCAGAAATTTGGAAATTCCTCCATAATTTGAAATTTATAAATGAAAGCAGTTATGTTTATAATAAAACTGGTAAAATTGATTGGTATCTTTTTTTTTTTTAAACTGATACATTTCTTTCTAGGCTCACGGCGACACTACCAACAAGTCTGTAAAGGGTTTCGTTTTCCCATGATTGTATACGAAACGTGTATTAGTAATTTTTTCTACTACTACTTCCTCTAATGCTAATACTTTAAAAATACTTTTTTAAATACTTTTATGTATATATTGTAAAACGAATCGGCTTGCATATAATTAAATGTATGTGAAGGCGAAATGGATGTCATTAATGCGCTGCTTAACATAAAGTCGACTTCAGTCTATGGTTATTCCGTTTTTCGTATTTCTTGCCAAAAAATTTATGTTCTTGTTATCGTACCATTGCAACACACTTTGGGAATTGACTTTCAAGGTTGAGAGAGAATATTTTCATTTCAGTTTTTTAGTGTTTCCGCAACCTTCTAGCGATGAATATCGTTTGAGGCGAAGCGTACGATATTTCCAATGTATTTTTTTACTGCTCTAACACCCCAAAACACAAAAACGACTCACCTAGCACTCGCTCGCACTGAAAATGATTTAGGAGCCAAAAATAGGCCCATCTCTGGTCTAGCGCTTTGAGTACTCTTTTTGTTTCAATCCGCAAATATGCATAAATGGCGACAGTGAGAGCACATAACAGCTCAGACGTTATTACACATGCATATAAACAGCAGCTAAAAGCGCAGAAGTTATTACTCGCACATAGAAGACAGAAACGAGAAATAAGTAAGCAGTTATGAGATACAGCAAAGAGGATTGAATAAGCAAGTGTTCGTCATGGCTGTTCGCGAAAGGTCTCGGCCCTAGCAGAAATAGAAAAACGAGACAACTGAGTGTATAAAAGCAACGCAAGCTGTGGAATAATAATTTAGCTCCATCTTAACACGCTATAAGCGAAGCACGCGAATAATTTAATTGTGAAGTACTCCACTATTAGTGTTGTAAATAACCAACAATTTGCTATACTGAATATCTGAATTATATATTCGACAGTTCAGCGATTCGAACGATAAAAGTAGTTGCAGAATAATCAAACAATTTTTGGAATTCTCTACAATAGCATTGTTGAAATATACCGAAACAATAAAGAATGAATTAAGGGCATTCGGGCACACTCCTGGTAATTTTTTCCCACATATATGCAGTCTCACCCTAAAATCCATAATTTTATAATATATGGGTGTGAGGGATTTAGCTTTTTTTTAACAAACCCGGTTCTTAGCTTGCCTAATCTTGTTGTTGTTGCTGTTGTAGCGATAAGGTTGCTCCCCGAAGGCTTTGGGGAGTGTTATCGATGTGATGTTCCTTTGCCGGATACAGATCCGGTACGCTCCGGTAACACAGCAGCATTAAGGTGCTGGCCCGACCATCTCGAGAACGATTTATATGGCCACATTAAACCTTCAGGCCTCCCTCCCAACCCTAAAGTTCCATGAGGAGCTTGGGGTCGCCAGAGCCTCGTCTGGTAGTGAAAGGGGATTCGCCGCGGATGGGTGAGGTTGACAATTGGGTTTGGAGAAGTTGCATATTGCGCTAGCAACGTGAAAGGTTGCGCTATACAGCCCCTTGAATCTGGTATTTTAGTCGCCTCTTACGACAGGCATACCTACCGCGGGTATTTTCTGACCCCCTAACCCGCTTGGGTTAGCTTGCCTAATCACAGTTGTTACTGTATTTTATGCAATTATTACTCATGCCGCGCTTTGTAGTAATGTCAAAATCTTTTACACCACATAACAAAAAAAAAAATAAATTCTATGCATACGAACCAATACCTCTCTTAAGAGGTGTCATGGATATGTTTGCTGTTGGTTGGCTTTTACTATAAAAAAGAGGGTGCTTATTAAATTTATTATGTTTTTCTGACTACCCAGATAACTGATGATATTAGAGTGATTGAGATAGACCTAAAGATGGGGTAACACGGAAACCAGTCTCTCAATAAATCGGGATGACAGAAAATAGAGAAATATAATTTTTATGCAATGAAATTTTAGATGCCTTATTTCACTCTGCGTAGTTTTAATCTCATTCGAAATATGAGACAAATGAAAAACATGGGGAGTTTATTCAAACTTTCAGATTGAATACAAATTATTTTAAATCTCCAAGCTAAAATGTGGACTACGCCATGAACGCCTATCCGCTAAGCCATGTGGTCAGTGAAATCTATAACACATTTTACAATATAATTAATATTTTTATACCTTTCATGAAAATGAAATGGTATATTAACTTTTGCACGAAACTCAAAATTTTAAGTTCTTAAAGGAAAACAGATAGACCCACCATTAAGTATACTGAAATAATCAGGATGAAGAGCTGAGTTGATTTAGCCATGTCCGTTTGTCTGTTTGTATGCAAATTAGTCCCTAAATTTTTGAGATATCTTAATAAAATTTGGTTAGCTGGTTTATTTAGGTGTCCGATTAGACATTTGTCGGAACCGGCCGGATCGGAGCACTATAGCGTATATCCTCCATACAACCGATTTTTCAGCAAAAAAGGATTTTTGTCATATCTTCCTCAATTTATCAGATTGAAGCTTCAAACTTCACCATATCTTATAACTTTAAACGAGCAATTTTTGTATATTTGTATAGCCGAACGATCTCGGGAACGGATCAACCGATTTAAATGAAATTTGGCACAGAGATAATGTATCGTCTTCTAAGACTTTCTACGTAGGTGTTGCCACTCAGAATGTTTCACAAGGTTGCCCCCTATTCGAAATTAAAAAAAATTGCATGAGATACGCCGATATGGGTTTCAAACGAAATGTATTTCACTCCACATTACAATAGGGACATTTTTGGTTAGGGTTGCCATTTAGGGTTGCCACCTTTTCAAAATTAAAAAAAATTGCATTAGCTATGCCGATATGGATGTCAAACGAAAGGTATTTCACTCCGCATTACAATAGGGACATTTTTGAGCAGGGTTGCCATTTAGGGTTGCCCTCTATTCGAATTAAAAAAAATTGCATGAGATATGACGATATGGGTATTAAACGAAAGGTATTTCATTCCGCATTAAAATAGGAAAATTTTTGGTAAGGGTTGCCATTTAGGGTTGCCACCTAATCGAAATAAAAAAATTGCATGGGATATGCTGACATGGGTATCACAAGAAAGGTATTTCACTCCGCATTACAATAGGGACATTTTTAGGGTTAGGGTTGCTATTTAGGATTGCCACGTGTTCGAAATAAAAAATTGCACGAGATATGCCGATATGGGTATCAAACGAAAGGTATTTCACTCCGCATTACAATAGGGACATTTTTGAGCAGGGTTGCCATTTAGGGTTGCCCTCAATTCGAAAAAAAAATTGCATGAGATATGCTGATATGGGTATCACACGAAAGGTATTTCACTCCGCATTACAATAGGGACATTTTTAGTTAGGGTTGCTATTTAGGGTTGCCACGTGTTCGTAATAAAAAATTGCATGAGATATGCCGATATGGGTATCAAACGAAAGGTATTTCACTCCGCATTACAATAGGGACACTTTTGAGCAGGGTTGCCATTTAGTGTTGCCCCCTATTCGAAAAAAAAAATTGCATAAAATATGTCGCTTAGGGAAGTAAGTTGACATTTAATTAAACTAACTGATAGTTGTCATTCGTGATATTTACAAGTTTTTGGAATGTAATAAAATTGTGAGACTTTCATAGTGTATAACTAAAAAAATGTTTGAAATTAATAATTCGGCGCATGAATATACTCGAGAAACGTTGCCAGCACAATAAAACGTTGCCGAGCAATGCTCGGTCACCCACATACTACTTTCGTATATTGCACATATTGTTGTCTGACAATATGGATGAGATCGGTCATATATAGAGTATATATCCTCCACAACCGATTGTTCAGATAAGAAACTTTTCATAATTACTGCCCTATTTTAAGAGCTAGAGGCTTCGAATGCTTACGTATATAGCATATATTGTTGTCCCAAAAAATCATAGATATCGGTGGTATATATCTTAATATATAAAAAACACGTGTCACACAATTGAGGACAATGGACTCCTAAACTACTGAACCGATTTTGAATTTGTTGTGCACCACGTGTGTAGTTTGATCTATCTTGAAATATAGGATAGGTTATATCTCAGTTTATAGTCGCAATATTATTTTATTGCAATTTTTTTGTTTGTACGTAATAATAAAATGTTACGTATACGCAATGGTGCACCTCTTTTCAGGTTGTATGGATATACTTAAGTGTAACTGGCTGGTGTTTAATTAAACAACTTGCTCATCAATAAAAAATATTATAGCGAATGATATCAAGTATAGCACATCACCAGGCCCGCTGAGGGGGTGTGCGGGGTTTATGAGGGGGCCCGCTATTTAGAGGTACTATTAAATTTTTTTTAATTCAGGAGGGTCTTTAGTTGTTTCATACCGAAGATTCTGGGTTCACAAACTATTTCAAATAGAAGACATTTGTCTAAGCGGGTTCGCCCCTCGTCAGTGTTTGCAAAGCACTCCGAGTGTATTTCTGCCATGAAAACCTCTCAATTATCTGCCTTGCAGTATTCTTTCGGACTCAGCATAAAAAAAAATTAATAAGGAGCACGGCGCTAATTGGAAGAGCTCGGTCTAAAAAATCTTCGAAGGCTATAGTGCCTTAAATTTATTTCATTTACTTATGCCATCCTTGTATAATGCTCTCGCAGAGGCTTACTAGTGTGTTAATTTGTATGCCCTGATGCATACGTATATTGACTTTCATGGCAGCTGGTACGGCTCTGGTGTATATAATGTCTAGTTTGTCAACTGGTATGATGCTGTTGTGGATATTTCGTAGGTTAAGTTATGTGGTGGCTGTCCTGGTAGGGGAGTTCACTTGGACAGCATGAAGGTCCGTTGTGATACCACATAAACTAATGGTGACATAGCTTTAGCTACATAAAAATTGTTGCGTAGCAACGATATAGTCCATAGTAAGACCGATCTCGCATAAATCCTCAGGAGATGCAAGCGAGTCGCGACTTAAATTTACGGGATAATTCGTGGACATCGCCGTGTTAAAAATAGCAGTCGCTAATATGGAAAAAAAGAAAGAACTCTAACTATTTGGGATTTTTGGCAAAATAGTATTAATCTAGAATGCAACTAGTTGGTTTGCCTGCATGGTACTTGCTAACGTCCATAACTTCATGTCAAAGGGACTATATAAAAGCTCTCAGATAAACTAAGATGTTAATAAAAATGTAATTAAATGGCGCTGTTGTAGATAAAGTTGGCTCATCAAAAAATTATATGAGTTTACTTACGCGCATGAATGAGGGACAATAAAAAAGGTTTGTAAAGTAAATAACGAAAAATGATTCTTGTAGATACAACCACCAGTGAAAGTTTTAATAGAAATTTACATTCTTGGCATTTTTTATTTATCTACGTAAGGTAGGAGAAAGTTAATATATTTCAATATTTGTAGTGCATACAGGGCCAATAAAGAAATAAAGATAAGCATATTTTACATAAGTTAAATTATTTGCTGAATATTATTCTTACACTCAAATGAAATATTTTACACGATAACCGTTTGGTTTATTATTTACATTTGTTTTTAAACTTTGTTGCAGAGAGAATAACTTAATTAAAATTAATTAAATTTTCTAAAAGTTGGTGGTGATGGCATATTCTTGACTATTGCTTGATTGAATTAATTGACAATTATTTAAATGAGTCGTACAAATATTATATAATCGACAAATTATGTGCGTAAAAAGGTTTTGGACTAACCCCATTGTTATAAAATTTATATTATTTTTAGAAAGTATGAACCTTCAATATATTTCTATCGCCAATAGTGGAAAACATGCTCCGGCACCCTACTATGATGAAGTGAGACTGGCAATTATAATTATGGTAAAAAAACTTTAACAATTATGCATAAAATTGCATGTGATAAAATCTCTTATACAGATTGGATATTACGAATTGGATAAAATTATTGCTTAGATTCATTAATGAAAGGCGTGCGATCTTCGGCACAGGTGAAAACAGTCCATCCTTACGTGATTTTTAAACTTTATTTGGCTTCATTGGTGATTTTCCGTTGACGAGAAAACAGCCTTAAATACAAATAGTTTCTTTTAAAAAATTTCATTCTAAGCAGTTCTCAAAATTTTACTTTTTCTAGTATATTTATTTAATTTGCATTAAAATGTATATATAATTGCGAATATGTTTAGTGTGATACTAAAGTCGGAATTTGTTCGACCAGTTGAATATAGTTTTATTGTGGTTTTAATTGGCCTGAAAGTAAAATATCATCCAGACAAAGACTTAAGCTTATGCATTTCTGTACACACAACAAACCCTTTCAATATAAATACCTACATAAGTATTTGTCTAACAGCCAAATTGTTTATGCGGCCTAATTGCCCTTTTGAACTTAAACGAATATATGAATTACTTTTAGTTATGCTTATGTATTAATGTGTAAGAAAATGTCGGCAAAATTCTCCTTTATAAAGCCAATAAATATCATTATTAATACACTCCTTTGTTGCAAATTAGCCCTGCATTTGCATATAAGTCCTTGTTGACAGCAAAAGAGCTCTTAAAACTATATATAAATATGACATATACATGTGTAATAGGGTGTGTTGAATTCTTACTTTTCAAACAATGGACGAACTCAGTTTTTTTCGAAACGTTGCAAACACGTGTTTCCCTCAGTTTTGTAATATCAATTTTAGTGATAGATATTTGTTGTTATATCACTTCGATTCAAGGACATGTGGCTGGAATATCCGGACATTTCCCAGCCAGCATTTTTTGAAAATTTTGATCAAAAAATATTCAAATATCATATAACATATGATTAAAAGCGTTCAAATTTAAAAGTTTTTACTATCCGAAAAGTATTAAATCGTTGGGGAAAAATGTAACTCAAATGTGATTGTTCTTGAATAATCATTTATGAATCATATTTTTAAATATTTTTAATTCGTCTTTTTATATTATTTGATAGAATTGGAAGATTGAATTTTGCCATATTCATGAACATTTTTCAATCACACTGTGCATTTCATCATCGTATCTGAGACATAATTAAATATTAAAAAACACTAAGTGTATTTCAGCAGGGAAAGCACTTAGAAGGCAGTTATTTGAACCGCAATGGCATTAACAAACTTGACCGATATATGTATGCAAACGACTAGAACATCCAACATCTTAGATAAAAATACTGAACACACTTAAAGAAGTCAAATTACAAATTTTACCACATCTCGTATCAATCTTTAATTATCAGTTAATGGTTTTGACGTTCGTAATTAATGGCAGATGTTGAAGCCGTGTCCAGGTATGTCGAGCAAGTTTTACTTACCTGTGTTTCAAGGAGCTCACATCTTCCGTAGTTTCTATCAAGTATGTCTTTTCTGGGAAGGCGCATGTGGAAAATTAATGGGGTTATTTTGGTTGGCATTCACATGTTTCTCGTCTTGAATATATTTTGTACATTTATAATTTTCCTTAATTTTATAATTGAAAAAATTTTTACACATGTATATATGAAAAAAATTAGATTTTCAATAGAAAGTATAATTTTAACAAGAGAAAAATTCATTAATTAATCAGCAAAGGTTATCAGAAAAGATAAGGAAGGGTGATTGAAAAACGATTATCAATTTTTGAGCACTTAATGTATAAATTGATTTAAAACTAATTCCAAAATGTGATTGAAAAAATATTTTCAGTTTTTGATCATTAAAGGTAAACAAATTTGATAAATCGTATTGATCGTTTTTATGAAAGTCAAAACTAAATCATTAACGTTATTCAAAAATAATTCCAAAAGAGGTCGAAAAGCGATTTTCAGTTTTTAATTATTAAAAATTATTTTCATTATTTCGTTGTATGATTTTTTTATAATTTGGGATTTTTTTTTTTTTTTTTGGTACACTCTAATACTATAACGATATTCAGCTAGGCACAATGTCAATTAGCAAAAACATTTGAATTCATAAATTTAAAGAGTTTACAAAATGAAAGGTTTATAAGAAACACAAATCAGTGTAGTATATATAACCATATATCTATATGCAATTATATTGTTTTTTTTGTAAAGAAGTGACATTAATCCATACAAATGCATGTAGTACGAGATAAGATTGGTTGTGAGAAAATGTAACACAATTAGTTTAATGGTGGTAATGAATATGTTTCTTTTTATATATATATAAATCAATGAACATTACTAATAAAAACTGACGTTGTGGATACCAAGATTTGTGTTTAAAAAACTAAAATTTCTTTGCGACGTAGAATAAGCCGCGTTATTTTGCGGTTAATTAATACTCAAACCAAACAAGTAAAGAAGGTTAAGTTCGGGTGTAACCGAACATTACATACTCAGTTGAGAGCTATGGTGACAACATAAGGGAAAATAACCATGTAGGAAAATGAACCGAGGGAAACCCTGGAATGTGTTTGTATGACATGTCTATCAAATGAAAGGCACTAAAGAGTATTTTATGAGGGAGTGGGCCATAGTTCTATAGGTGGACGCCATTTAGGGATATCGCCATAAAGGTGGATCAGGGTTGACTCTAGAATTTGTTTGCACGATATGGGTATTAAATGAAAGGTGTTAATGAGTATTTTAAAAGGGAGTGGGCGTTAGTTCTATTGGTGGACGCCGTTTCGAAATATCGCCATAAAGGTGGATCAGGGGTGACTCTAGAATGTGTTTGTATGATATGGGTATCAAATTAAAGGTATTAATTAGGGTTTTAAAAGGGATTGGAGGTAGTTGTATAGGTGGTCGCCTTTTCGAGATATCGCCATAAAGGTGGACCAGGGGTGACTTTAGAATATGTTTGTACGATATGGGTATCAAATGAAAGGTGTTAATGAGTATTTTAAAAGGGCGTGGGGCTTAGTTCTATAGGTGGACGCCTTTTCGAAATATTACCATAAAGGTGGACCAGGGGTGACTCTAGAATGTGTTTGTACGATATTGGTATCAAATTAAAGGTATTAATGAGAGTTTTAAAAGGGAGTGATGGTAGTTGTATATGTGAAGTCGTTTTCCAGATATCGACCAAAATGTGGACCAGGGTGACCCAGAACGTCATCTGTTGGATACCGCTAATTTATTTATATATGTAATACCTGCCAAGATTTCAAGGGTTTTTTATTTCGCACTGCAGAACTTTTTCATTTTCTTCTACTTAATATGGTAGGTCAGACGGACGAATGTGTATAAAAACTGGGCGTGGCTTCAACCAATTTCGCCTATTTTCACAGAAAACAGTTAACGTCATAAAAGCTATGCCCCTACCAAATTTCAAAAGGATTGGTAAGTTTTTGTTCCACTTAGGGCATTAAAAGTATCCTAGACAAATTAAATGAAAAAGGGCGGAGCCACACCCATTTTGAAATTTTCTTTTATTTTTGTATTTTGTTGCACCATATCATTACTGGAGTTGAATGTTGACATAATTTACTTATATACAGTAAAGATATAAAATTTTTTGTTAAAATTTTACTTTAAAAGAAAAATTTTTTTTAAGTGGGCGTGGTCCTTCTCCGATTTTGCTAGTACACATAGTAATAGGAGTAACGTTCCTGCCAAATTTCATCATGATATCTTCAACTGCCAAATTACAGCTTGCAAAATTTTTTAATTACCTTCTTTTAAAAGTGGGTGGTGCCACGCCCATTGTCCAAAATTTTACTAGTTTTCTATTCTACGTCATAAGTTAAACCCACCTACCAAGTTTCATCGCTTTATCCGTCTTTGATAATGAATTATCGCACTTTTTCGGTTTTTCGAAATTTTCGATATCGAAAAAGTGGGCGTGGTTATAGTCCGATATCGTTCATTTAAATTAGCGATCTGAGATGAGTGCTCAGGAATCTACATACCAAATTTTTATTTTACTTTTATTTATTTATTTATTTAAGTCTATGAATTTTAATCCTTACAGCTATGATAAAATGAAAATTTAAAAAATACTTATGCCTAAAAGTAATCGGTTTACTTAGAAAGCAGACTTCAAAATATTCATAAATTCAGCCCTTTGTATAGAAAAATCAAGAGCAGCGGAATTACTTATTGAGTTAAGCTCCCGAATAGCATGCGTAATGGGAGCATTACCAGCGTAATTCGTTCTGAAATAATCGTAATAAAATGGAAAGGAATTTCTGAGAGATCTTTGGGGAACATTAAATCGAATCTTTTCCAGCAGATAAGGGCAATCAATGCAGCCATTAATAACATTATACATGAATGACAAGCACAGCATTGGTGAAGCTTATTTATATCATCCTGCAGCTTTATGGCATCTTCTTGCGATTTAATAGCTGAGAATATTTTTAAGTCATCTGCATAAAGTAAACACTTTGCAAACGAAAAACAACTGCTGATGTCATTAATAAATAATGTAAATAAAAGTGGGCCAAGTATACTTCCCTGGGGAACGCCAGAAGTCGCAACGAACGGACTAGACATTTTCCCATCAATGGTAATAACGCAGTGTCTATAACTTAATTAAGAACGAATCCACAAAAGAAACGTTGAATGCAAACCGATACAGCTTAATTTTTTTATCAGAACTGTGTGAGGAACTCTATCAAAAGCTTTGGAAAAGTCGGTGTAAACTCAATCAACCTGTAGACCAGCAGAGAAAGAATCTACACAGTATTCGCTAAAAACAGCAAGATTTGAAACCGTGGACCTATCAGCAACAAACCCGTGCTGATGGGGTGATATAAGGGATTTAACAGCAAAATTCAACTTGGCATTCACAGCATGCTCAAAAATTTTAGAGATTGTGGACAGCTTGGATATTGGTCTATAGTTACGCACATCATTCTTATTTCCACATTTGAAAACGGGCGTTATCGAGGTGAGCTTCCAATCATCGATGAACGTCCAGATGATAATGATTTATTGAAAATCAGAGTCAACGGATAGACCAAGGCTGGACAGTTTTTCAACAAGACAGAAGAAAACCCATCAACGTCAGTTTGGGATGAGGATTTAAGTATAATAATAGCCTTACTAACATCCTCACAGGAGAGAGTAAGCGTACCGAAGTTCAGGATACTAACGGTATCCAATGAAAAATCAACCGCTTTATTATTATCGTCCTGAGAAAAATTTGACTTAAAAAACTCTCCAAATAAGTTCGCTGCCTCACTTAGAGATCGCGCAGCCTGATCATCAAGGAAAACTCCAGAGGGTACACTGGAGCCACCTTTTTTTGACTTTATATAGTTCCAAAAAGTTTTAGGATTCGATTTAATATTCGACTTAATATTATGAATATAGTTATTGTACAGAAACTTATCTAAATGATTAAATATCTTTAAATAGTGCTTGCACTTAGTAAAGAATATATGATTCTTTGAGCGTTTGAAGTTACGCAAATATTTATTTTTTGTGTTTTTCAGTTTTTTTAATTCTTTCGAATACCACGGAAGTTTATACGGCCTCTTTCGCTTTACCGGAATTTTATCCAAACAGTGACTAAATAGAATGGATTTGAACGTGGAGAAGCGGTTAGAGGTATCAAGTCCCTCCAGTAATTCGTCCCAGTTTATTTCCATTAAACAATCGTTAAATCAAGGAAAATCGCACGAATTCAAATTGAACGTTAATCTGCTATCTGAAGTATCCGACGCATAATAATAAAAACTAAAAGTAATGACCAGGGGTAGGTGATGCCTATTCTTGGGAATAACTGCATTAGAGCATTCGCTGACTTCACAATTAATGTTGTCACTTATAAATACTAGATCCAATAATCTATTTAACGCATTAACACAATTACTAATTTGCTTTAAATTGAGACTCAATAAATTATCAATGAAATACAGTTCGTGATTCAAAGAAAGATTATTTGGTGTGAGACCGTAACTGGAAACACTTGTTGACCAGTAAATATTACAAAGGTTGAAGTCTCCAAGCACGCATAGGTGGTCATCATTAAGGTTTCGTAAAACAAGAGAGATTATGTTATCAACATGTGCTTTGTATACATCAAATGCGCTGCCTGGTGGAACATACGAGGCAAGCAGATATAGGGAGCCTTGTGCACCAGAACCAGAACCATTTATACACACGCAGATTTGGTCAAGTAGCGAGTCGTCATTGTTGAGCGGAAATAAAAATGAACGCAGCTGGCGCTTGACAGCAATTAAAATACCACCACCGCGAATGCAACCAGTTTTCCCAGCATCCCGATCCTTGCGATAGACATTGAAAAGATTTGAGTCAAAGAACTCACTATCAAAAAATTTTTCATTGAGCCATGCCTCGATGAAGAGAAAGATATCATAATCCATTTGCGCACTAAAATTATACACAAGATCAGACTTGGTTCTCATGCCAGATACATTGTGAAAATATATCCTTAAGTCGTTATTGCTGTTATTAGCGGGAAGATTTCTCCCTACTGTGTGCGAGGAGGCTTTTTGTGAGTCTTCCGAAAAAACTGAAAAGGTTTCACCGTAACATTAGTCGGCCAAATTTCGGAGCTGAGCAATTTGTCAAATGATGACTCAGGAACTCCCAACTTGAAGCTAACTCTATTCAGATTTTCCAACGCAACATCTTTTTTTACTAGCTTCGTACAACTTAACGCGGTTTTATTTAAATTAGCTTGCCTAGCCACATATACAATTATATTATCTTCAGTTACAGATGGCGAAAAAGACGATATATGTAGCCATTTGTAACGATCAGCAACCACCAAATCGCTCGATGCGTTAGATCCTCTATTAAGAATCCGAGAATTAGTATTTTTATACTCAGTTGAGCAGAGCTCACAGAGTATATTAAGTTTGATTGGATAACGGTTGGTTGTACATATATAAAGGAAGCGAGATAGATATAGACTTCCATATATCAAAATAATCAGGATCCAAAAAAAATTTGATTGAGCCATGTCCGTCCGCCCGTCCGTCCGTCCGTCCGTCCGTCCGTCCGTCCGTCCGTCCGTTAACACGATAACTTGAGTAAATTTTGAGGTTCCTGAGCACTCATCTCAGATCTCTATTTAAAATGAACGATATCGGACAATAACCACGCCCACTTTTTCGATATCGAAAATTTCGAAAAACCGAAAAATTGCGATAATTCATTGCCAAAGGCGGCTAAAGCGATGAAACTTGGTAGATGGGTTGACGTTATGACGCAGAATAGAAAATTAGTAAGATTTTGGACAATGGGCGTGGCACCGCCCACTTTTACAAGAAGGTAATTTAAAAGTTTTGCAAGCTGTAATTTGGCAGTCGTTGAAGATATCATGATGAAATTTGGCAACAACGTTACTACTATTACTCTATATGTGCTATATAAAAATTAGCAAAATTGGATGAAGAACACGCCCACTTTTTTAAAAAAAATTTTTTTTAATTCAAATTTTAACAAAAAATGTAATATCTTTACTGTATATAAGTAAATTAAGTCAAAATTCAACTCCAGTAATGACATGATGCAACAAAATACAAAAATAAAAGAAAATTTCAAAATGGGCGTGGCTCCGCTCATTTTCATTTAGTTTGTCTAGAATACTTTTAATGCCATAAGTCGAACAAAAATTTACCAATCCTTCTCAAATCTGGTAAGAGCATAGACTCTATGACGGTAATTGTTCTCTGTGAAAATGGGCGAAATCGGTGGAAGACACGCCCAGTTTTTATACACAGTCCACCGTCTGTCCTTCCGCTCGGCCGTTAACACAATAACTTGAGCAAAAACCGATATATCTTTACAAAACTTAGCCCACGTACTTACCTGAACTCACTTTATCTTGGTGTAAAAAATGGCCGAAATCCGACCATAACCACGCCCACTTTATCGATATCGAAAATTACGAAAAATGAAAAAAATGCCATAATTCTATTCGAAATACGAAAAAAGGGATGAAACATCGTAACTGGATTGGTTTATTGACGCAAAATATAACTTTGGAAAAAACTTTGTAAAATGGGTGTGACACCTACCATATTAAGTAGAAGAAAATGAAAAATTTCTACAAGGCGAAATCAACAGCCCTTGGAATCTTGGCAGGAATACTGTTAGTGGTATTGCATATATAAATAAATTAGCAGATTTTCTGGATCACCTGGTCCACATTTTGGTCGATATCGCGAGAACGCCTTCACATATACATCTAAGGGCCACTCGCTTTTAAAACCCTCATTAATACCTTTAATTTGATATGAATATCGTACAAACACGTTCTAGAGTCACCCCTGGCCCACCCTAATGGCGATATCTCGAAAAGGCGTCCACCTATGGACCTAATGCCCACTCCCTCTTAAAATGCTCAGTAACACCTTTCGTTTGATACCCATATCGTAAAAACATTCTAGAGTCACCCCTGGCCCACCCTAATGGCGATATCTCGAAAAGGCGTCCACCTATAGACCTAATGTCCACTCCCTCTTAAAATGCTCAGTAACACCTTTCGTTTGATATCCATATCGTACAAACATTCTAGAGTCACCCCTGGCCCACCCTAATGGCGATATCTCGAAAAGGCGTCCACCTATTGACCTAATGCCCACTCCCTCTTAAAATGCTCAGTAACACCTTTCGTTTGATACCCATATCGTACAAACATTCTAGAGTCACTCCTGGCCCACCCTAATGGCGATATCTCGAAAAGGCGTCCACCTATAGACCTAATGCCCACTCCCTCTTAAAATGCTCAGTAACACCTTTCGTTTGATACCCATATCGTACAAACATTCTAGAGTCATCCTTGGTCCACCTTTATGGCGATATCTCGAAAAGGCGTCCACCTATAGAACTAAGGATTACTCCCTTTTAAAATACTCATTACCACCTTTTATTTGATACCCATATCGTACAAACACATTCTAGAGTCACCCTGGCCCACCCTAATGGCGATATCTCTAAAAGGCGTCCACCTATAGACCTAGTGCCCACTCCCTCTTAAAATGCTCAGTAACACCTTTCGTTTGATACCCATATCGTACAAACATTCTAGAGTGACCCCTGGCCCACCCTAATGGCGATATCTCGAAAAGGCGTCCACCTATAGACCTAATGCCCACTCCCTCTTAAAATGCTCAGGAACACCTTTCGTTTGATACCCATATCGTACAAACATTCTAGAGTCAGCCCTTGGTCCACCTTTATGGCGATATCTCATAAAGGCGTCCACCTATAGAACTAAGGATTACTCCCTTTTAAAATACTCATTACCATCTTTCATTTGATACCCATATCATACAAACACATTCTAGAGTCACCCCTGGCCCACCCTAATGGCGACATTTCGAAAAGCGTCCACCTATAGACCTAATGCCCACTCCCTCTTAAAATGCTCAGTAACACCTTTCATTTGATTCCCATATCGTACAACTAGAGACACCCCTGGTCAACCTTTATGGCGATATCTCGAAACGGCGTCCACCTAGGGAACTAAGGATCACTCCTTTTCAAAATACTCATTAACAGCTTTCATTTGATACCCATATCGTACAAACATATTCTAGAGTCACCCCTGGTCCACCTTTATGACGATTTCTCGAAAAGGCGTTCACCTATAGAACTAAAGTCCATTCCCTTTTAAAATACTCATTATCACCTTTCATTTGATACCCATATCGTACAAACACATTCTAGAGTCAGCCCTGGTCCACCCTTATGGCGATATCCCTAAATGGCGTCCATCCATAGAACTATGGCCTACTCTCTCTTAAAATACTCTTTAATACCTTCCATTTGATACACATGTCATACAACCACATTCCAGGGTTACCCAGGTTCATTTTCCTACATGGTGATTTTCCTTATTTTGTCTCCATAGCTCTCAACTGAGTATGTAATGTTCGGTTACACCCGAACTTAGCCTTCCTTACTTGTTCATTTTAGTTCTAGTTTTAGACACATTTGCCCCCTGTCCATCATCCTTAATAGACGCATGAGTGGATGAAGAAGAAGCCGAAATATCCGTCATTGGTACGGCCGTAATTATGGATGCATACGTATTGCGAGAATTATTTGAGGTTGAAATAACACTCTGAAGCGTCGACGTCACACCATTGGACACCGTTGTATTAGTAGTGCAAGCAGCAGCAGTACTAATATTTGAGATAGCACTAATAGATACTACAGATGATTGAGGATTCATAGGCACTGACGTCACAACACTAGGCGTTGACCTTTTAGTAGTGCAAGTAGCAGCACTAGCCGATAGTACGGATGGTTGGGCACTCACTGGCACTGACGTCACAACATTATGATTTATTGTATCCGCATGCACTGACTTCACAACACTAGGCGACGTGATTGTAATTGCACAAGCAGCAGCATCAACAGCAACAGGCGAGCGAGCATTTTCATGCACTGACGTCACAACGTTTGTTGCATTAGAAGTATTTGATGTGTTAGCACTCTCATTAGTTGTGGGTGGCAGATGAGAGGGATTACCATTCCACACATCGGCATTACTCATGACCTGTTTAACTGCGACATCAATTAAATTTACTCAAGCTATCGTGTTAACGGTCGGACGGAACGACGGACGGACGGACGGACATGGCTCAATCAAATTTTTTTTCGATCCTGTTGATTTTGATATATGGAAGTCTATATCTATCTCGATTCCTTTATACCTGTACAACCAACCGTTATCCAATCAAACTTAATATACTCTGTGAGCTCTGCTTAACTGAGTATAAAAATTCCTGAAAATGAGCAAAAGATAAAAAAAAATGGGTTTATATTCCACCATAAAGGTTTCAATCAGAACAGATTGCCAATGATTTAGCAACCAGACTCTTACTCCTGCTCTCTGAGAGCAGAAGCCAAACCGAGGGAATGCAGGAGCAATGTTAGCATACATGTGGCAGCACATCGTACCGCCGCTGAGGAAAATATTGGTTACCGGCGACCACGTGAAAAAAATGATAGGATGAAGACTTCTTCGTTGCAACCGAATAAAAAGGCACTGCCTAGAGGCCTATGTTTAAAGCGAGCGCAACAAGAAAATTGTGTGAACGCTACCGCGAGTTGAAAAGGGAAGCGATACGCTTTTACAGGAAGAAATAAACAGAGGAAGAAAAGCGTGAGTGCAAGGATGCAATAAGGAAGCACTAACGTCCGCAAATTTTACAAATAATTTGGCGGCAGGCAGAAGGTTTTATGTCCGGGGCGAACTGCTGTAAGAACGAAAACGGCGACCTTGAAAGCGATGTCTAGATTGTACGTAGATGATGGAGGGAACACTTCTCGGCTCTCCTAATTGGGGACAGCGACGTACCGCACAGGAACGATGAAACCGATCACGCAATCGATGATGACGGAATAAATAACATCCAACCTGATTATGACGAAGTCAGAATAGCAATAACCAAATTAAAGGGCAACAAGGCCACGGGTGCTGCTAGATTGCCTGCGAAGCTATTCAAATACGGTGACCAGGACGAGTGAACGAGTGATTTAAAAGCCGCCAGCGACGGAATGATATAGAACTACCAATATGCAACTATGTCTGGATGTGTTTGAAATTTAACGAAGTTTCAGACAGGGTGAACCCCTATCATACGATATCTTTAATTTGATGTTGGAGAAAACTAAACTAGCTGCAGAACTTAACCACTCTGGGACAACATCCTATAAGAGCGTGCAATTACTGGCGTATGCTGGTGACACTGGTATGATTGGCCTGAACACCGCACCGCAAATCCTGCTAACACCGAGCAGGAAAAACAAGAGGGAAAGAATGGTTTTCTTGTGTATGAGGACAAAAATGAAGTTCCTGCTGCCATGAAGAGTCAGCGCATTAACGCCTTGGCAACCACGCCACTATTACACCGCGTTACACACATTCTGTCCTATGAACCAAATATATTTTTTCGGAAAGGGGAGAAAAAATAAAAATACACGTGTGTCGGCGATTTTTATGTACACGTCAGCAATGTTTTTATGTATAAAGTATAAAGCTCGTAGTGTCCGTCTGTCCGCCTGTGTGAAAGACTTTGGATCGATTTTAAAAATAGACTTTTATCGATTTTCAGATTTTCCTTATTTTTTTCACTTTTTTCACTTTTTTCGGCACAATTTGAAGGGACTACAAAACACGTCTCTCTTTATGGTCCACCCCTGTTGAGACTGCAAGTTTCCTTGGACTTCCGTTAGAGGATATTGATGATAATTTGTGATTGGCCACATCTATTGGATGGGGCGAAGCACTGCTACAACAAAAACAACTCGAAATTTTTAAACTACTATATGAAGGCCAACAATAAAGTACGCTGTACCAACAATTTGGCTACCACATACGGAGCACTACAATGAATTGTGCTACTTTTGCGTAACTTTCACTCAAACTAAAGAGTACCAATACTTTCGCCGCAACAAAATTCGCTACGCTAATGTAGAATCGGTTATTCCAGCGGTTCTGTACACACCAGAAGAACGTATAGCGGTTTCCACTGCTTAAAGCGTGATGCAAAGAGTTACGCTGTTCTCTTTGACAAATTTCCGCCTCGGACAAGATCATTGAAGTCGGCTTGCATTACTAAATGCGGCACTGGAGTCCCAAGTTCACTGGGTGTTGATACAAATTCCGATACTTCTGGATTCTCGCATCTCGCATTCGATGCAAGAAATGTTGATAGCATTGTTGGTACTACTGTTGGTTCTCCATCGCTTAATTCGGGAACATCATCAAAAATCTCCATTGAAGCCGCTATACGTTCCTCAGGAAAATTTAGGAAAGTCTGGGAATTGATAAAAATCTATTTTTTTATACTCAGTTGAGCAGAGCTCACAGAGTATATTAAGTTTGATTGGATAACGGTTGGTTGTTCATATATAAAGGAATCGAGATAAATATAGACTTCCATATATCAAAATAATCAGGATCGAAAAAAAATTTGATTGAGCCATGTCCGTCCGTCCGTCCGTCCGTCCGCCCGTTAACACGATAACTTGAGTAAATTTTGAGGTATCTTGATGAAATTTGGTACGAAGGTTCCTGAGCACTCATCTCAGATCGCTATTTAAAATGAACGATATCGGACTATAACCACGCCCACTTTTTCGATATTGAACATTTCGAAAAACCGAAAAAGTGCGATAATTCATTACCAAAGACAGACAAAGCGACGAAACTTGGTAGATGAGTTGAATTTATGACGCAGAATAGAAAACTAGTAAAATTTTGGACAATGGGCGTGGAACCGCCCACTTTTAAAAGAAGGTAATTTAGAAGTTTTGCAAGCTGTAATTTGTCAGTCGTTGAAGATATCATGCTGAAATTTGGCAGGGACGTTACTCCTATTACTATATGTACGCCTAATAAAAATGAGCAAAATAAATGAGCAAAATCGGAGAAGGACCACGCCCACTTAAAAAAAAAAATTTTTTTTTAAGTAAAATTTTAACAAAAAATTTAATATCTTCACAGTATATAAGTAAATTATGTCAACATTCAACTCCAGTAATGATATGGTGCAACAAAATACAAAAAAAAAAGAAAATTTCAAAATGGGCGTGGCTCCGCCCTTTTTCATTTAATTTGTCTAGGATACTTTTAACGCCATAAGTCGAACAAAAATTAACCAATCCTTTTGAAATTTGGTAGGGGCATAGATTTTATGATGTTAACTGTTTTCTGTGAAAACGGGCGAAATCAGTTGATGCCACTCCCAGTTTTTATACGCAGTCGTTCGCCTGTCCTTCCGCATGGCCGTTAACACGATAACTTGAGCAAAAATCGACATATCTTTAATGAACTTAGTTCACGTACTTACTTGAACTCACTTTATCTTGGTATGAAAAATGAACGAAATCCGACAATGACCACGCCCACTTTTTCGATATCGAAAATTACGAAAAATTAAAAAAAATGCCATAAGTCTATACCAAATACGAAAAAAGGGATGAAACATGGTGAGGTAATTGGATTGGTTTATTGACGCGAAATATAACTTTAGAAAAAACTTTATAAAATGGTTGTGACACCTACCATATTAAGTAGAAGAAAATGAAAAAGTTCTGCAGGGCGAAATAAAAAACCCTTAAAATCGTGGCAGGTATTACATATATAAATAAATTAGCGGTGTCCAACAGATGATATTCTGTGTCACCCTGGTCCACATTTTGGTCGATATCTGGAAAACGCCTTCACATATACAACTACCACCACCCCCTTTTAAAACTCTCATTAATGCCTTTAATTTGATACCCATATCGTACAAACATATTCTAGAGTCACCCCTGGTCCACCTTTATGGCGATATCTCGAAAAGGCGAACACCTATAGAACGAAGGCCCACTCTCTTTTAAAAATACTCATTAACACCTTTCATTTGATACCCATACCGTACAAACAAAGTCTAGAGTCACCCCTGGTCCACCTTTATGGCGATATCTGGAAAAGGCGAACACCTATAGAACTAAGGCCCCCTCCCTTTTAAAATACTCATTAACACCTTTCGTTTGATACCCATATTGCACAAACGAATTCTAGAGTCACCCCTGGTCCACCTTTATGGCGGTATCTCGAAACGGCGTCCACCTATGGAACTACGGATTACTCCCTTTTAAAATACTCATTAACACCTTTCTTTTGATACCCATATTGTACAAACAAATTCTAGGGTCACCCCTGCTCCACCTTTATGGCGATATCTCGAAACGGCGTCCACCTATGGAACTAAGGATTACTCCCTTTTAAAATACTAATTAACACCTTTTTTTGATACCCATATTGTACAAACAAATTCTAGGGTCACCCCTGGTACACCTTTATGGCGATATCTCGAAACGACGTCCACCTATGGAACTAAGGATTACTCCCTTTTAAAATACTCATTAACACCTTTCTCTTGATACCCATATCGTACAAACACATTCTAGAGTCACCCCTGGTCCACCTTTATGGCGATATTTCGAAACGGCGTCCACCTATAGAACTAAGGTCCACTCCCTTTTAAAATACTCATTAACACCATTCGTTTGATACCCATATTGTACAAACAAATTCTAGAGTCAACACTGATCCACCTTTATGGCGATATCCCTAAATGGCGTCCACCTATAGAACTATGGCCCACTCCCTCAATAAATACTCTTTAATGTCTTTCATTTGATACACATGTCATACAAACACATTCCACGGTTTCCCTCGGTTCATTTTCCTACATGGTTATTTTCCCTTATGTTGTCACCATAGCTCCCAACTGAGTATGTAATTTTCGGTTACACCCGTACTTAACTTTCCTTACTTGTTTTTTTTAAATTCGACATTTCCACGAGTCTGCCTGCAAAAATTCCGACAGATTGGATCACGGAAATAGAGTTAAAAATCGGTCCAAAATCTTTCACACAGGCGGACACTACGAGCCTTATACTTTAACATAAAAAAAAAATTCTGACGTGTACATGGAAATCGCCGAGACACATGTATGTTTATTTTTTCTGCTCTTTCCGAAAAAGTATATTTGGTTCACAGGACAGAACTAAAGCTCGTTTGTGCAACGCAGTGTTATCAGTCATAATTTCGAAATAATAAACGACTTCGTTTACTTGGGAATTAGCCTTAACACAAATAACAACATCAGCTATGACATCCAGTTAAGAACTACTCTTGCAAATAAATGCTACTTTGGACTAGGTAGGCAATTGAAAAGTAAAGTCCTCTATTGGAAAACGAAAATCATGATCTAGAAGTCACTTATCGTATCTCCTCCTATATGGCGTCTTCTCGACAATATAAGATGAAGAGGCTCTGGAAATGTTCCTATAGAAAAATTCATAGAAAGATCTACTGATGTCTTCGCGTTGGCGACGGCACCTACCGAAGAAAAATTAATGGCCATTTTTTGCGAACGAAAGAAGGTGCTCCGGTTAAGAAAGTATTTTTATCGGAACCTGCCTTTGGAAGCAACTGAAAGGGCCAGGCGGAAAACGATTAAAGTTCTCTTGGTGTGAGAAATTAGTGCCAGTTTACCCAGCGAATATCGAATAGCGCGCCCTGTTGGATGGCTATAATCGTTTAAGCGAATAAGCGCCAATAAAGTAAGTACGTTTTTTAAAGAAATGCTTTCTCATATTATGTGAGAAGAGAGAAATGGGGTTTTGTTAAATAGAACACTTTAAACCTCGATGTTACAATTTGTAGGCATATATATTTCTGGCAAGAGCTCGGCAATATTATCTATTTATTATAGAAAATTTGTTGAATTTTTACATACGGATATGTTATCAAAAACTGTGATAGAAAGGCTTTCGGCTTATCGATGACGCTTCGTTTTGTTACAAAACAGATACAGATAGAACTTCAATACAAACACGATATCACATCTGTAACGCTTCAATAACAGGCCGTTAAAAGTAATAAGAAGCCGACATCACGCAGATAACGAGCCGATAGCAAACTGCTAACTTGGCAAAAATTTCACTTTCGATAAATAAGCACATAATTGCTTTTCTCAAATATACCGAATTTTCTTGTGTACGTTTATGTTTAAATTGCATGAATCTGACAGCTTCAATGAAGTCTAAAGAGTAGGTTAAATGCATGCACACATACGTGCAAACAACTTAAAGTGATATAAGCATGTTATTAATGGCCGCGTCAGAATGAACTTTTTCATATAGGTGCGTTTAATGAGATCATATGCATGCCAGTAACATCGTCACAATTGCGCAAGATGTTGCCTTTGTAAATATAAAGGACCTTCAAACTTGGCGATTGAAACTTATTTTGCTTTCCCACTCACATACAAAAGTCCGCAAAGCATTGTTATAAACATTCTAACTATATAAACAAAATACTTGCCAACATATTTTACCTCCTATAGTTTTGTTAAAATGCAGTTTTTAATTGTAGGATAAATAATTTTACTTGCAAAGTCTGAAAGCACTCATAGTCCTAGCAAATCTCGAATTCTTCTTCGTATGCTTTACATGTAGGAAAAATTTTTGAACTTTTTCATATCAGATGGCGCTGGTGTCGCTTGATCTGCCGTTCACCATAAAAATACATGCAATCCACCAACCGTTCATGAGATTGTAATGAACGCGTTTAATATATGAAAAAGTTGATTGCTGAAAGCGAATTTTGTAAGACTAAAACTTTTTTTTAGATTTATGGAAGCTTTCAAATAATAACGCGCTGAACTTGTTGCCACTTTTGACCTCGATAGATCTATTTAGGTTAACCGACTGCCAATTTGTATACAATTACGTTTCTAAATCATACCGCTTATCTGGCGTAAATGAAAAAATAGAAGTAAATTCAAAAACCAATCTACGTTTGCTACGCACAAAGATCACAATCAAAACTCACGACATCTGCCAATAAATCTAAGAAACTTTAATACAAAATCTTAAACTGACAATCTTTATACATCCAACAAAAAAATTCACACACAAAAAAAGGTCAAAATGTGAATTTCAACACAGAATTGGCATTAAATCGCCATAGACGGCAAAATAAAAGCAGATGCGGCTTTTCAGACATGCACACACACACAAATACGTGCACGTGCTAACTCACATTTACATATATATGTAATTTGTTCGATGTTGCAGCAAATCTTACGTGTTCGTGCAACATGTTGATATGCCACTTTGTGACGTGCTACCGCAAAACATAAAAATTGTTGACATAAATCTATTTGTTTGTGTTACTTTTGCTGCGTGCTCTTGCTAAAGATTGCTTATATTTCATTGTTATGCCTAAATCATTTTCTTATATTCATTATCTTTGTTATATCAAAATCAACTTTCTTTGCGTTCGTTGCTAAGGTCGCTTGCTTTGAATTTTTTCTTTCAACATTTTTATACACTGCTGTGCGAGATTTAAAATTGTGTTTGCATTGTAAAAATAAAAAGAAAATTTGCAACATATTCTTCACTTCCCAGGCTACGTTAGGTTAGGTGAAGAGGGCGTTCGTGGGTGTTACCGACACTTGCACTCGGAGACATTTTTGTCCATTGTGAGCGCCCCCAGTAAGTACAGGGTGGCGGCAAATTCGACTATCTCTATTACCTCCTAGTGGTCCTCAAGGAACCACTTGCTTTCCCTCATGAACCCAAGAAGAAGCGTGACGTCCACCTTCCCAACCTCTGTCACGCTGTCGAAGAAGCGTGAGCCCAGAAATCTGATCCTTCTTCTTTGAAGTGCCGTACATCGGCAGAGAAAGTGGTAGATAGACTCCCCTTCCTCCTGATCCTGACAGTTTCTGCAGAGGGAGCTTGTTGGTATTCGGCACCGTTGGAGCATCATTGCTATAGCACAATGACCTGTGATGACAACCGTAAGTACCCTCACCGCAGATTTGTTCAGTTTGAGATGGAAGATGGTGCCTTTCCTATCCAAGCATGGCCATAAGAAACTTGAGGCTTCGCAGTCAACCCTATTGGTCCATAGCAAGTCCGTTTCCCTGTTCTCATATTCGTCGATTCTCCCTAGGAGATAAATCAGCAGCGGTCGGACGGAGCTGTCAACTATGTCTAAGTCGGAACCTTTCCTAGCCATCTCACCTGCGAGTTCTTTCCCCTCAATGCCACTGTGCCTAGGGCCCAGCAAAGGGAGACATTGGGATGACTTATAAAAGCCAGATAGGCTCTACACCTCCGCACGATGTCCGATTTTATCATGTTGGACTCTGTTGGACTCTAATGCTCTTGGCTGTCAACAAAAATTGTTACGTCGGTGTTGGAGACCACACTATCTTGGAGCAGCTTTGCCGCTCTGTCTATAGTATAGACCTCGGCTTGGAATACACATGCATCAGGAAGTAGGAATGATTGACTTTACTGTAGATGTGTTGAGTACATCCCAGCTCCAGTTCCCTTTTCCATTTTCGAGCCGTATTTGTATATTGTTGAGCCCCTGCCTAGGCCTAATTCCCATTCCTCCCTTGAAGGATTTTGTATGTTGTGAATCTGGAGTCCAAAACCCCTGTGATGTGGTCTGTTTTGGATGTTAGGTCGGTTTTTGGATGTTAGGGAGTTTACAAGTTTCTCAAACTCCGCATATTCTAGACCTGTACAACTTTATAATCAAAAACATTATATAAAATGCAACCCGAAATTTCATTGTACGAGAAAAATAACGTTAAATTTAATGAAAACAAAAAAAGTAAGGTTGTGTTGTTGATGAAAATAACGTTTTATGTAACCTTGTCTTATGTTACCCTTTCCTCGCACCTCAAATCAGTAGAAGTTTTGTTATATGAGCCATTCATTAGGACAGATATGATGAAAGGCCTATAGAAAGTGAATTGTGTTCCTCGAAGACTTAACTTTGCAATAGTTGTTTTCGTACTAATGCTGATACAAAGAAACAAAAAAACATGCGAACAACGTAATTGTTTCTATCCATCTTCGACTCCTTTCAGAGAAAAAGCTTCAGAGCCGATGCAGGAAAAATAATCGATCACCTGAGACGTTCCGAGGAAAAGCAATGTTTTTCTTTTGGGCATATTTCTTTCTTCGTACTTCAAGGAAACAAAAATGCCTTGGTTATGACTGGGCACCAGCTAATTTAATTCAAGCCGCTGAAACTGAATTTGTTAAAGGTTCGTAATAAAAATGAAATATTATAAGCATAGTCGCTGTTTTCGTTCTGGCCGAAACATCCTTTCCACTTTTTCGAAAAAATTTTGCATAGATAACCGGCAGGTTCAGCATACGAGTCTTTTTATGGGGAAGAACAGAAAAGCGCCTAGTGTCTTGTGATTACTACTCTCGAAGAGCCACCGTTTTTCCGTGGATTAAAAAGCATCCCCCATTTAAAACCATCGCCCAATCTGGAAAAATTTGTTTTTTTAAATTTTTCACAATTTTTTAACTGCTTTCTCTCCTTCCTGGGTCCAAGTCTTGCTTTTTGCTCTGAGATTGGGTTGAATTTTCCATAGCATAAAAATGTTTTACTTACATTCCCTGGCTAACGACTTTCATGCCCTCTTGATCTGTTTATTCTTTCCTTACCGCAACCACCTTCATTCCGGCACTAATAGGACTTCGGAGATACTTCCGGCGATCAACTACATGGCTGTCTTGGTACTGTGCAATAAGCGGCCACAAAAGTTATTGCTCGCTGTACAGAGGTAAGGTGTCTCCAGCGGTTATTCATATAGAATGTGTTTACCCATAGCACAGAGCCATACAGTAGACAATCTCACGCCTAATTGGTTGACTACAATCGTTGAAATTATAGTTGTGTGTAAAGCAGTTTTCTGCTAATAGCTAAAGTTCAAGCAAGTCCTTATTGATCTCGGTGCTTCTTTTGTGACTTGAGCTGAAATTACTGCGGCCACTTCAGGCCAATTTTCTCTTGTCAATGAGCTGCTGCTTTTTTTTGCTAGTAAAATTCTGTCCCTTGGCTTCATCCTAAGTTATTCAATCGGGCTCTTCTGGCCTTCACTTTCTTAACTTATTTTGCTAATAAAAGTACTGCGTTTATGACAGTATTAATTACGGATGTGTTTTATTTCGGCGACGGCATCTTGTTATTTATTTTAGTACTATTTTGTAGCATTGAGTCCTTGTTGACATCTTATTGAAGCTCGTCCCAATTCCACTTTTTACCATTCATGATAGCACCCTTAAATGCTTTTTCTATTCTTTCTATCATACTCCTTCGAAAAAAGCATGTCTCAAAAGTCTGATGACGGCTTCTCGCCTTGTCTCTGTTAATTCTTCTGTCCATCAGGACAGTATTTTTAGACGCCCTTCAGCATTTAATGGGACGAAATTAGTTAGCCGGTACAGGTACAGGTCGAAATCTGTAATTAGCGTTTTCATGTTAGGTTTCGATTTTTGTGCAGGGTTTATCTAGGACTATATTCGATTCTCCAATGTGAGAGTCATTTTGTCTCGATATTACAGCCGATTCCTTTAGCATGGCCTTCAGTGCCTCACATAATGCGGAATTTGGATGCTTTCTGCTCACCTGACCAACCAACAGTGCACCAGCTCTTGGTTTTCGAAGTGCTTTTATTTTAGCTAGATGATCGTTAGGTTTGTTTTTAGCAGAAGGGCTCTTCTGTGGGATTAATAATGATTGCCTCTGTATGTTGCTTTGTCCTACTGGGTATATTTACTTTCAGTGCATCGTTTTCTTTTTTTATTTTAAAAAAGCTTTTTGGGATGCGTCGAATTTTCGCAAGGAATATATTTTTCCTGTTAGCGGACCACCATTGTCCATGTTGTTGTCGTTGTAGCGATAAAAACACTGATCTTGATGGTCCTTTGTTGGATATAGATCCCGTATGTTCTGGTAAAAAGCACCATTAAGGTACAAGCATTATTAAGGTACAATGCCAACCATACCTGTAAATATTTAATATCATCACATTGAACTTTCAAGGCCATCCCGCTCGACAATCTCCTTTTTCCTCAAGGAATTTGGCGTCGCCGGGACCTCAGCTACTAAAGAAACAGGTTTCGCCATGGTTAGGGGAGGTTGAAGACTGGCTTAGAGAAGCATAAATTTCGTTGAAAACCCTTTGGAAGGGTAGCGCTACACAACTCCTCGAATAATTTGGGTATTTTAGTCTCCTATTACGACAAACATACCTGCCGTGGGTATATTCTAAGCCTTTTAACCTACTGCGGGTTGTCCATTTTCAACTTTAGCGCTGTGGAGCGGTACGCCGTCGGTGTATCCCTTTATGTCTGTGTTACAATTTCTGGGAATCTCTCCATTTCAGTAGAGTTTTTGACTTCGAGCTCTACTCTAATCCAGTTTTGACGATAGTGAACATTTCTGATAGTCTAAGGTTGATAACTTTTGCCTTAGTCGTTATTGTTACATCTTTGGTTAAAATTGTAATAGCAAATATATGAAACATGAAACTGGGTATAAAATAATCGCTTTTACCTGGAATTACGTCCTTACTAATTGTTTCCCTTCTTGTTTGATGTATTGATTTACGTAGCATATTTCCAGGCGTACCAAATAGCCAACTGCACTCATTTCATTTCCTTCAAAACAAATAAAAAAAAAATATCAACATTTGGTTTTATGTAGGAAAAATTATTGCTTTTCCGCCCTTTAGTTGGTCTATATTATTGCTATTGTGGTTGTTGTTGTTAAAGCGCTTGTTTGGCATATTTTTTTTTTTTATTTTTTTGGTGTTTCGGCTTTGTTTGATGATGTTTCATTTGATAACAGCGCGCCGTTTGTAAACCGCTTGGTGTTGGTCTTTTTTGTTGTTGCTGTTATTTTTGTTGTAGCAATGTCATCCTAAAGATTGTCAATTTTTTGTTAACTTAACGCAGCAGTTTGTTCATCGTCGAATTTTCGCTGATTTATATCTTCATCTGTGCGTATTTATACGCCTTGTCTAGCATTGTAAACCTTGGCTTGCTTTTGGTTTATTTATCGTTTGGCCCGATTTGCTTTTCTTTGTTCACTGTTTTTATACTCAGTTGAGCAGAGCTCACAGAGTATATTAAGTTTGATTGGATAACGGTTGGTTGTACATATATAAAGGAATCGAGATAGATATAGACTTCCATATATCAAAATAATCAGGATCGAAAAAAAATTTGATTGAGCCATGTCCGTCCGTCCGTCCGTCCGTCCGTCCGTCCGTCCGTCCGTCCGTCCGTCCGTCCGTCCGTCCGTCCGTTAACACGATAACTTGAGTAAATTTTGAGGTATCTTGATGAAATTTGGTATGTAGGTTCCTGAGCACTCATCTCAGATCGCTATTTAAAATGAACGATATCGGACTATAACCACGCCCACTTTTTCGATATCGAAAATTTCGAAAAACCGAAAAAGTGCGATAACTCATTACAAAAGACAGATAAAGCGACGAAACTTGGTAGATGGGTTGACGTTATGACGCAGAATAGAAAATTAGTAAGATTTTGGACAATGGGCGTGGCCCCGCCCACTTTTACAAGAAGGTAATTTAAAAGTTTTGCAAGCTGTAATTTGGCAGTCGTTGAAGATATCATGATGAAATTTGGCAGGAACGTTACTACTATTACTCTATATGTGCTAAATAAAAATTAGCAAAATTGGATTAAGAACACGCCCACTTTTTAAAAAAAAATTTTTTTAAATTCAAATTTTAACAAAAAATTTAATATCTTTACTGTATATAAGTAAATTAAGTCAAAATTCAACTCCAGTAATGATATGATGCAACAAAATACAAAAATAAAAGAAAATTTCAAAATGGGCGTGGCTCCGCCCATTTTCATTTAGTTTGTCTAGAATACTTTTATTGCCATAAGTCGAACAAAAATTTACCAATTCTTCTCAAATTTGGTAGGAGCATAGATTCTATGACGGTAACTGTTCTCTGTGAAAATGGGCGAAATCTGTGGAAGACACGCCCAGTTTTTATACACAGTCCACCGTCTGTCCTTCCGCTCGGCCATTAACACAATAACTTGAGCAAAATCCGATATATCTTTACTAAACTTAGCCCACGTACTTACCTGTGCTCACTTTTTCTTGGTATAAAAAATGGGCGAAATCTGACCATAACCACGCCCACTTTATCGATATCGAAAATTACGAAAAATGAAAAAAATGCCATAATTCTATACCAAATACGAAAAAAGGGATGAAACATGGTAACTGGATTGGTTTGTTGACGCAAAATATAACTTTGGAAAAATCTTTGTAAAATGGGTGTGACACCTACCATATTAAGTAGAAGAAAATGAAAAAGTTCTACAAGGCGAAATCAACAGCCCTTGGAATCTTGGCAGGAATACTGTTAGTGGTATTGCATATATAAATAAATTAGCAGTACCCGACAGATGATTTTCTGGATCACCTGGTCCACATTTTGGTGGATATCACGAGAACGCCTTCACATATACATCTAAGGGCCACTCGCTTTTAAAACCCTCATTAATACCTTTAATTTGATATCCATATCGTACAAAAACATACCAGAGTCACCCCTGTCCCACCCTAATGGCGATATCTCGAAAAGGCGTCCACCTATAGAACTAATGCCCCCTCTCTCTTAAAATGCTCAGTAACACCTTTCGTTTGATACCCATATCGTACAAACATTCTAGAGTAACCCCTGGCCCACCCTAATGGCGATATCTCGAAAAGGCGTCCACCTATAGACCTAGTGTCCACTCCCTCTTAAAATGCTCAGTAACACCTTTCGTTTGATACCCATATCGTACAAACATTCTAGAGTCACCCCTGGCCCACCCTAATGGCAATATCTCGAAAAGGCGTCCACCTATAGACCTAATGCCCACTCCCTCTTAAAATGCTCAGTAACAGCTTTCGTTTGATACCCATATCGTACAAACATTCTAGAGTCACACCTGGCCCACCCTAATGGCGATATTTCGAAAAGGCGTCCACCTATAGAACTAAGGATTACTCCCTTTTAAAATACTCATTACCACCTTTCATTTGATACCCATATCGTACAAACACATTCTAGAGTCACCCTGGCCCACCCTAATGGCGATATCTCGAAAAGGCGTCCACCTATAGACCTAATGTCCACTCCCTCTTAAAATGCTCAGTAACACCTTTCGTTTGATACCCATATCGTACAAACATTCTAGAGTCACCCCTGGCCCACCCTAATGGCGATATCTCGAAAAGGCGTCCACCTATAGACCTAATGTACACTCCCTCTTAAAATGCTCAGTAACACCTTTCGTTTGATACCCATATCATACAAACATTCTAGAGTCACCCCTGTCCCACCCTAATGGCGATATCTCGAAAAGGCGTCCACCTATAGACCTAATGCCCACTCCCTCTTAAAATGCTCAGTAACACCTTTCGTTTGATACCCATATCGTACAAACATTCTAGAGTCACACCTGGCCCACCCTAATGGCGATATCTCGAAAAGGCGTCCACCTATAGAACTAAGGATTACTCCCTTTTAAAATACTCATTACCACCTTTCATTTGATACCCATATCGTACAAACACATTCTAGAGTCACCCTGGCCCACCCTAATGGCGATATCTCGAAAAGGCGTCCACCTATATACCTAATGCCCACTCCCTCTTAAAATGCTCAGTAACACCTTTCGTTTGATACCCATACCGTACAAACATTCTAGAGTCACCCTTGGTCCAGCTTTATGGCGATATCTCGAAAAGGCGTCCACCTATAGAACTAAGATTACTCCCTTTTAAAATACTCATTACCACCTTTCATTTGATACCCATATCGTACAAACACATTCTAGAGTCACCCTGGCCCACCCTAATGGCGATATCTCGAAAAGGCGTCCACCTATAGACCTAATGCCCACTCCCTCTTAAAATGCTCAGTAACACCTTTCGTTTGATACCCATATCGTACAAACATTCTAGAGTCACCCTTGGTCCACCTTTATGGCGATATCTCGAAAAGGCGTCCACCTATAGAACTAAGGATTACTCCCTTTTAAAATACTCCTTACCACCTTTCATTTGATACCCATATCGTACAAACACATTCTAGAGTCACCCCTGGCCCACCCTAATGGCGATATCTCGAAAAGGCGTCCACCTATAGACCTAATGCCCACTCCCTCTTAAAATGCTCAGTAACACCTTTCGTTTGATACCCATATCGTACAAACATTCTAGAGTCACCCCTGGCCCACCCTAATGGCGATATCTCGAAAGGGCGTCCACCTATAGACCTAATGCCCACTCCCTCTTAAAATGCTCAGTAACACCTTTCGTTTGATGCACATATCGTACAAACACATTCTAGAGTCACCCCTGGCCCACCCTTATGCCGATATCTCGAAAAGGCGTCCACCTATAGACCTCATGCCCACTCCCTCTTAAAATGCTCAGTAACACCTTTCGTTTGATACCCATACCGTACAAACATTCTAGAGTCACCCCTGGCCCACCCTAATGGCGATATCTCGAAAAGGCGTCCACCTATAGACCTAATGCCCACTCCCTCTTAAAATGCTCAGTAACACCTTTCATTTGATTCCCATATCGTACAAACACATTCTAGAGACACCTCTGGTCCACCTTTATGGCGATATCTCGAAACGGCGTCCACCTATGGAACTAAGGATCACTCCTTTTCAAAATACTCATTAACAGCTTTCATTTGATACCCATATCGTACAAACACATTATAGAATCACCCCTGGTCCACCTTAATGGGGACATCTCGAAAAGGCGTCCACCGATAGACCTAAGACCCACTCCCTCTTAAAATGCTCAGTAACACCTTTCATTTGATACCCATATCGTACAAACAAATTCTAGAGTCAGCCCTGGTCTACCTTTATGGCGATATCCCTAAATGGCGTTCATCCATAGAACTATGGCCTATTCTCTCTTAAAATACTCTTTAATACCTTTCATTTGATACACATGTTATACAACCACATTCCAGGGTTACCCCAGATTGATTTTCCTTATTTTGTCTCCATAGCTCTCAACTGAGTATGTTATGTTCGGTTACACCCGAACTTAGCCTTCCTTACTTGTTATTCATCATTCCTATCTACGTATGCAATCAGTTTTGTTCCTTTTTAAAAATGGGACTATGCGTATTTGCCAGAAAAATCTTTTTTTCTTTTCGAATAGCTTCATTGATAGAGCCACATAAAATATGCATATTTGCTGGCTTACTTTTTGACTTCTGATAATTCATTGTGTATATTTCTGTTATCCAACAATGAATATTGCTTTTTCGCAGTTTAATATTAATAGATCTGTTTTTTAGGATAAAACCCAATATTCTCATATTAATTTCTTGTTCCTTTTTGAAGCAAAAGAAAACACACCTCCATGACAAAACATGAAACAAGAGATTTAGTGTAACTAACACACGATTGCAGAGTTTCCATTGAAACATAAAACATTATAAAATATAGCTCATATCTCTAAAGAGGGAAGACTTAATTAAGGCTCACGATGGGCATATTAACTGGACACTGCCTTCAAGAGCCACATACTTAAGGTCTCGTGATTAACAGAAGATTTACTCTGTAGGAAAAATCTCTAGTTTTAAACTGATGCGCTTCTAGTGCATTCCGAACATATACTGTATCCCCTCTACTATTTCGTTGACTCCGAATCGAACCAAAATTCGATATGTTGCTTCTAGTACGATATTGTCCCCTTTTTCGATAGTTCCGAACTAGTGGGAAAAAAGGCTTACTCATAGTCGAAGCTCATTGAAGCTGGTAGCAGCTTTTTTATTCGTGGCCTATTTTTCAAATATGTGTTAAATATGAAATAAAAAAAGTTCAAACTGTCGATTTTATAACTGGAGAAAATCTATCTACTAACGACCTAGTGCTTGTTTAGCACTTTAGTTCTAGCTTCGAATCAGAAATTTGGATCACCAATGCCACCTTCAGAGAGCTGCAGGAAAAACGGTCAAGCATAATCTGTGTTCGTATCATGGTCCCACACACTTTCGATTTTTCAGAAATGATTGCATAGAATAAATACTCCCGGAAATTTTTCCTTTAAAGGTATATATCAAATAATTGCATTTCATCTTTTCTCCATTTTCATTTCTCAAAAAGTTTGACCCCAAATTTATTTCAAATATACAGACTAACGGACCAAACTCAATCGACCTAGCTCGTCATTTCGGGTAATATTTTTATAGATGGGTATATGTTGTTGTTGCTATAGCAGTGCTTCGCTCCATCCAAAAGGTGCAATTAATCACAAATTTTCATAACTATCCCTTAACAGGATACAGAGGAAACTTGATTTTTCAACCGTGTTGGACCAAAGAGATGAGGGTGTTAGAGGCGTAGGTTGCACATTGCCAGTGAAGCAATGGTTGGTGTGAGGGAGGACATATGTACATTGAATAGGTCGATAAACAGGAATTTAACCTATTACAGTATCCAGATCCAAGTTATGCCGGAGTGACGCGCATCACAATTGCAACTAAGAACATTTTTCGCAATGCAATTGTGTGCAAAGTAATATGGGGACTTTTTATGGATGTCCTTTAGGGCTTTTTTGTGCTCCTTTTCTTTGTAGGGCGACCATTATCGCGCAGTCAACAACGTAGGAGACAATGGCAACTCTTTCTCGTGGAAAAGGTTGTTTCTACTTGTAAAAGTTAAAAAAAGAGTGGGGTTAAGACATCGCCACGTGGCCCTATTATTCTATGCTTCTGGCCTTTGATGTTATATTCCTGAAATAACTGGCGGCCACCGTGGTGTGATGGTAGCGTGCTCCGCCTACCACACCGAACGCCCTGGGTTCACACCCCGGGCAAAGCAACATAAAAATTTTAGAAATAAGATTTTTTCAATTAGAAGAAATTTGTCTAAGCGGGGTCGCCCCTCGGCAGTGTTTGGCAAGCACTCCCAGTGTATTTCTGCCATGAAAAGCTCTCAGTGAAAACTCATCTGCCTCGCATATGCCGTTCGGAGTCGACATAAAACAAGTAGGCCCATTCCCGCCAATTTGTAGTAAAAATTAAAAAGAAGCACGACGCAAATTGGAAGAAAAGCTTGGCTTAAAATCTCTTCGGAGGCTATTGCGCCTTACATCTTTTCTATTATTCCTGAAATTCACCGATGCCTGCCAACCACACAGATAATTTGCAGTGCAAATTCTGAGACTGGGAGCTTCCAGGTCTTGCAGTAACGTGCTTTCATTGACTGCGTCTAATTTGATGGGTCTATCTCTTTGTTTTGTATTACTTACGTTTAATATATCAATTAATTTCGAGTGAAGCTGCCAATATGTTACATATGTTAGAATAAAACAAGGGTTTTCTTTCATGCTCTAAATTTCGACCAACCCCGGTAATATTTTTTAGATGTCCTGAAGCAGATTACCAGAAGTGACCATAATATATTAAAATTTGGGGTTTAAGTACAGTTTAAATTTTTGCAAAAAAACGTCACCATAACATCATATGTCATTGCCTGTTCATGAAAGGTAGAAAAAGGTAAATTTCACATTTAGTTTGTGCAAATAAATGACCACATGCATCTCATCATTCGTATTTAACTAAGTTTGATAAATTAGGCGTTAATTGCACATTTCCAACGAGTGCACGCCAATTCCTATTACGCGAAAATACTTTCAATTGTTTTTGTTTTTATCGGCCTATTGATAAATGATTCAAGGTTCGATTCGAGCTCAAGGCCAGAACAATAATTTTTTTCTAATGATAATTATTGTTATTTTTTAATTTTTCTAAATTTGAAAAATTGTATTTCGTTTTTGGATTAGTAAGTAGAAAATGTTTCAGACAACCTGCCATAGCTGCGCAGATAGATGCATTTCGAAGGGCGCTGCTAATCCTTCATCATCAGTACGCTTAGGCACGCTGCGCTAACCATTTAGCTATACAGCGGTGGTTTGTTTGACTGGAAAATACTTTCAGTGTAAATGAGAACATTAGATGTAATTAACCCTTTAGTAGACATGCGGTCCTACGTAAGCTTACTTATTTTGGCATAAAAAACAAAAGTTCGGAGTGCGGGTCTAACAAAAAGCTCTGCAAATTCGTTTGTGCTTTTGTTTTTTAAGCATGGAAATACAAAATTTCTGTCAATGAAAGGTAGAGACATTTTATCAATTTATTCGTTGCTGTTCGTAAGACCGAACTTTTAAGTTTTGTACAAAGGTTTCGCCTACTTTTTCTAACCTATTCAGGACACTTTTTTACTTCAGTAATGGTTTTTGTTACTTACTCCATTTTCAAAAGTTTTGCTTGCAGCGGCTCAATTGGCCGCAATTCAGTCACGTTAGGAAGATTTAAGTTATCTTAACATCACTTTCGGGGACACGAGTGCAATACGCTGAAGCCAAATCCAAGCAAAATATAGTTGAACCAATATGACGACTTAGGAACGCAGAAGACGTTTTTGAAGACATTGTTGCGTTTAAATCTCTGTGTTGGTAAAGAATGCCTTTGGATTTACGTCTGGATTCAAAAATAGCTTGCTAAATCAAAACCTTTCTGCCAAATTTTTCCATCTGGAAGGTTTTTTGCGTATGGGAATCTTCTACATAGACTGCAAGTGGTAGAACTGAGCAACTGGCAACGTTCTCAGCTTCATTTTCAAAGTCGTTTCGTTGTCCATAATCATAAGCAAATTTTTGTTTGACAATTTTGTCTCGTAGAGCCATTGTGAATTCATACAAGTGAAAAATCTTCCTATTCTTCCATTGCCATACCTACCTGTCAAATAATAGCTGACAGGGAGAACGGCTGTCGAGAATGGCCAGAGAATGGAAGAAAGGGTTGTTTTTTGCTCGCGGTTAATAAATTGAAGTGCCATGAATTGCTCATTTGTTTTTCAAATCAGCTTTTCTTTTAAATGTGTATACAGAAAATCAGACTACATATTAAAATTAATTTCTAAAATCTAGTTAATAGAATAAATGTGAGCAGCCAGTTAAGCAAGCATTTTAAAATATGTAGATAATGCAATATACCAGTCGTCTACATAAATGTTTGAAAAATACTATTGAGCAAATGATTTAATTAATCGAACAGGATTGAACAGGTGATCGAGACTGGTTATTATTGTGAACGTTTTTATCAAACATTCGCCACTTGTATGAATTCACAATGCTTAGAGATTTCGTGCAAGAGAAATGCTTTTTACGTCTGTTTTTCACTTCGTTTTATAACTTTTTTCTTATAAATAAATAAATGTAAGGCGCGATAACCTCCGAAGAGATCTAAGGCCGAGCTTGTCTTCTAATTTGCTCCTCTAGATTTTCCCCACAAATTGGCCGGACGGGACCAACATGTTTTATGCCGACTCCGAAAGGCAAGGCAGATGAGTTTTCACTGAGAGCTTCTCATGGCACAAATACACTCGGAGCGCTTGCCAAACACTGCCGGGGGCGAACCCGCTTAGAAAAATTTTCTTCTAATTGAAAACCTTATTTCTAAAATTGATGTTGCTTTGCCCGGGGTTCGAACCCAGGGCATACGGTGTGGTAGGCGGAGCACGCTACCATCACACCACGGTGACCGATTTAATACCATTTCTCTGTTGCCCTGCACATGTGTAGTATAGGCTATTTTGGGAACATCTCTTATTGATTTTCATTCATTTTTCCTAATAAGAGATGTACAATCACTCTTCAACTAGGCGTCTGCTAATCCTTTCGGGTAGGCACTTCTTAGCTTGTTCTTCCCTAAGCCACCTTCCTTGAAGCGCAAAACCGTTCTATGGATAGTGTCATACAATGATACTGTGAGTTTCGTCACCTTTTTTAACGAGCATTGGTATAATTCGTTCAGATATATAACAACTTTTTACGTAGCACTCCCCTCGTATCCTTTTTTGTCGCTGTTGAAGGCTTGACTTCAAAAACTAATGTTTTTAAATTATTCAAATTTTATAAAATGTTTTTAATTCAAAGCGTACTTTTTCATTATTTAAAAACTTATTGGGAGTTTTAAGTTTGCAGAAATCTATGTTCCAGTCATATTTGTTTATTGGCGAAAAGACCAAACGGAGTCTCTGTTTTGAAACGGATTGAAATGTATGCAAACCACACCGATTTTGCGTTTTTGAACATGGGAAAATCGTTTTTTCTACTCGTTGAGGTAATTGGAATAGCCCAAATTATCCTATTGTGGCGAATATTAGCAATTTTGAGACGTCACTATGTCACTTGTTAAAAGTGCTGGATCACAACAAAAGTAAGCCAAGCAAATGAAAGAGGAAACAACCACAGATGCATGAACACAACAGTAAATAGCGCATCCCTGTAAAAAATGCGACTATTTTAGGATGATTCCGCGATGAGCCGCAAATGAGTTTGCGATTATAGCCAGTTCTGATCTCTTTATATGGGTTGGAGTGGTCCCTTTTGTTTGAACATGTCCTATGGAGAGACCAATTGTACCAGTTTATGTCTGAACGGGTTGTGTCGGACTGGTCCTCTTTATACGCCAACGGGTACTGTCGAACAGATCCTTTTTGGAATGTTTGACACTTCTTCTTTGTACCCCTTTGGGTACTGTTCGACAAGCTCTTTGTACATCTGCGGGTATTGTCGGACAGATCCTTTTTCCACTCTCGGATATTCCCTTACGGGTATTGTTCGTCCCGTCCTCTTTGTACCCCTGCTGGTACTGTCGGACAGATCCTCTTTGTTTTTACGGACTTTTAAATTTTTAAACTCTAATATAATATTCTTGATTTTTTTCGTATTAATGTTGTAGAATAATAAAAACAAAACAAATATTACAATAATGGGATATATGGTCCTGGTATTTTAGGTTTGGTATAGATGTCCGCATTTTTTTAAATAATTCTATTTAATCACATTTAATTTTTTTATTTTATTGATCAATTTTCCGAGATCCAGGCCACGCACAAATAAAAAAACAAATATTTTATTTGTTTCAATAATAATTTATTAATTTCGTTTCTGTTTGTTTTTTCAATTGGCTACATAAATTTCAAACTGACTGATGCCAAATACACCCAAAAGGGACTAGAAGGGATCAATTATACCCCAATGTAGACAAAAGAGATCAATCGCAGATCGCTATCCTTAGAGATTATTCGCACGATTTTGTAAAGGGTAATGAGACATATACATACATATACATAGAAGAAAACAGAGAATAAAAGATACAGGCACAAAAACTAATTGAGCAACTACTTGAAAATGTTATTCGCGGAAAGTATAGTTCCTGGAAGAAATATGCGACTGAAGCAACTGAGAGTATCAGTGCAGCGCAAGCTAGGGAAGAGGAATCAGTTTGATTTTAATACGCTATAAGTGAAGTACGCGAGTAATTTAATTGTGAAGTACTACTTAATACGCTTGTAGTGTTGTATATAAAGAACATTACGCTATACTGAATATTTGATATATTTACACGACGGTTCAACGATTCGAATGATAACAGAAGATGCAGAATAATCAAGAATTTCTTAATATTTGTTTCGCTATACTAATTTAACCTTTTTAATCCTAGTTTGGCCAACGATTTTTATACTCAGTTGAGCAGAGCTCACAGAGTATATTAAGTTTGATTGGATAACGGTTGGTTGTACATATATAAAGGAATCGAGATAGATATAGACTTCCATATATCAAAATAATTAGGATCGAAAAAAAATTTGATTGAGCCATGTCCGTCCGTCCGTCCGTCCGTTCGTCCGTTAACACGATAACTTGAGTAAATTTTGAGGTATATTGATGAAATTTGGTGTGTGGGTTCCTGAGCACTCATCTCAGATCGCTATTTAAAATGAACGATATCGGACTATAACGCCCACTTTTTCGATATCGAAAATTTCGAAAAACCGAAAAAGTGCGATAATTCATTACAAAAGACAGATAAAGCGACGAAATTTGGTAGGTGAGTTGAACTTATGACGCAGAATAGAAAATTAGTAAAATTTTGGACAATGGGCGTGGCACCGCCCACTTTTAAAAGAAGGTAATTTAAAAATTTTGCAAGCTGTAATTTGGCAGTCGTTGAAGATATCATGATGCAATTTGGCAAGAACGTTACTCCTATTACTATATATACGCTTAATAAAAATTTCCAAAATCGGAGAAGGACCACACCCACTTTTAAAAAAAATTTTTTTAAAGTAAAATTTTAACAAAAAATTTAATATCTTTACAGTATATAAGTAAATTAATTCAACATTCAATTCCAGTAATGATGTGGTGCAACAAAATACAAAAATAAAAGAAAATTTCAAAATGGGCGTGGCTCCGCCCTTTTTCATTTAATTTGTCTAGGATACTTTTAACGCCATAAGTCGAACAAAAATTAACCAATCCTTTTAAAATTAGGTTGAAGAATAGATTTTATGACGATAACTGTTTTCTGTGAAAATGGGCGAAATCGGTTGATGCACTCCCAGTTTTTATACACAGTCGTCCGTCTGTCCTTCCGCATGGCCGTTAACACGATAACTTGAGCAAAAATCGATATATCTTTAATGAACTTAGTCCACGTGCTTACTTGAACTCACTTTATCTTGGTATGAAAAATGAACGAAATCCGACTATGACCACGCCCACTTTTTCGATATCGAAAATTACGAAAAATGAAAAAATGCCATAATTCTATACCAAATACGAAAAAAGGAATGAAACATGGTAAGGTAATTGGATTGTTTTATTGACGCTAAATATAACTTTAGAAAACACTTTATAAAATGGTTGTGACACCTACCATATTAAGTAGAAGAAAATGAAAAAGATCTGCAGGGCGAAATAAAAAACCGTAAAAATCTTGGCAGGTATTACATATATAAATAAATTAGCGGTATCCAACAGATGATGTTCTGGGTCACCCTGGTCAACATTTTGGTCGATATCTGGAAAATGCCTTCACATATACAAATACCAACACTCCCTTTTAAAAGCCTCACTAATACCTTTAGTTCCATACCCATATCATACAAACTCATTCTAGAGTCACCCCTGGTCCACCTTTATAGCGATATCTCGAAATGGCGTCCACATATAGAACTAAGCCCCACGCCCTTTTAAAATACTCATTAACACCTTTCTTTTGATTCCCATATTGTACAAACAAATTCTACGGTCACCCCTGCTCCACCTTTATGGCGATATCTCGAAACGGCGTCCACCTATGGAACTAAGGAATACTCCCTTTTAAAATACTCATTATCACCTTTTTTTGATGCCCATATTGTACAAACATATTCTAAAGTCACCCCTGGTCCACCTTTATGGCGATATTTCGAAACGGCGTCCACCTATAGAACTAAGGCCCACTCCCTTTTAAAATGCTCATTAACACCTTTCTTTTGATACCCATATTGTACAAACAAATTCTAGGGTCACCCCTGGTCCACCTTTATGGCGATATCTCGAAACGGCGTCCACCTATGGAACTAAGGATTACTCCCTTTTAAAATACTCAGTAACACCTTTCATTTGATACCCATATCGTACAAATGCATTCTAGAGTCAACCTTGATCCACCTTTATGGCTATATCCCTAAAAGGCGTCCACCTAAAGAACTATGGCCCACTCCCTCTTAAAATACTTTTTAATGTCTTTCATTTGGTACACATGTCATACAAACACATTCCAGAGTTTCCCTCGGTTCATTTTCCTACATGGTTATTTTCCCTTATGCTGTCACCATAGCTCTCAACTGAGTATGTAATGTTCGGTTACACCCGAACTTAACCTTCCTTACTTGTTACACCTATTTTTGGCCGACGCAACCATACCGGTGACTGCCAGAAAAAGAATAAAAGTATTCAACCCGTTACAGTTGTCTATGACTAAAATTACAAAACTTTTTTTTTTTATTTTTTCGACTTAAAATTCATAAAGTTTAAAGGTTACGGAAAATGAGTTAAAAAATGTCTTTTTTTGAGGGAGAATATGAAAAAGTCATACCGGTGACTCGTCGGCCGAAGAGGGTTCAAACATTTTCCATATATTTAAGGAATAATATTTAACCTGTTTGTGATCACTTCAGAATTATTTGGCGAAATTTGTTTAAACCATATTCAAAATTTTCCAGACACCTGATTTTTTAGACTCTTCAAATGAACTTAAACAATTTTTTGTTTTCCAAGCCATTGTTTCACTTCAACAAAAATACTGCTGCTTAGCGGGTTAATTAGTTTGCAAAAAAATATTGCTTTTTAATACATAAAATTCAATGCCACCACATTGTGTGGCTACAAAGTTACACTTTTGATTCAATTAATTATCCATTAACTTTTGTCATCATTCAATTGCAATGCGCCACTATTACCTGTGACAGGTTTAATTTAATTTTCATTTATTGTTTTTGTTGTCTGCGGTAAATTCCTTTCCGCAGTTAATAATTCCCAGTATGCAATTGATATAAAACTCACTATAACTAGCTGTTCTAAGCAAGGCAGTTATTATAGTGCAAAATATAGCGTAACGAATGTTAGCAGCACTGAGCCATGCTATCGTCTCTAAGCCGATGCTAAGCAGTGACGTGAATGCACATCAATAATTCAATCATTATGTATCTACATAAACGAAACAATAACTGTGTCTACATCAGGCATCGGCATTTAGTAGCACAATTGCGCACACTCAATTCACACGTATTCTCTTTAGTTTAGTAGTCACTGAGCATTTGGCGCAGCAATATCTATTGTGTGCGTCGCTCGCAATGTTGACGAATGTTATTAGCAAGCAACAAGCGAAGATCGTTTGTTAATTTTTTCAATGAGCACAAGCGAAAATATTAATGTTGACCAACCCTTTTGCGCAAATACAACGTATTTAATTGTATAAACCTTTTGCTTCCCATTTTGGGCATTAAAAATATAATAAACGATCTTGTCTTGTTGCTTTCTAATGAGCGAATGAACTAAGCAAACCGATGCATCAAGTGATGTGCGCGACTATCGCGCTCTCACTAACACACCTGCATTTCCAAAATGCCGATGCCTGGTCTACATATATGTACCATGTACGTATACGAGCAGCGGAGAGTCAATGCACAAACACATGCATATATCTGAGATACTTCTATAAGTATGCAATGAGAAAAACTATAAAATTGTGCAATTGTAGTTACAGCTGAGAAGTTTGGGAGCTACTGGACTAGTAGTTTCTTGAAGCGCCTACAAGATGCGAAGTTTGAAATCAAAGAGTATAAAAGGCGGCAATTGTAGAGGCGGTGGAATTCAGTTTGATTTGAGTTGTCAAGTAGTTTCGACTAAGACGCTATCTAGCGAGCAAGAGCAGTATTATTTTGAATAGTAGAGTTTAATTTGAGCTATCAATCAGTTTGGTTATTAAGCAAGCTATTCGTTGCACAGTTTGAGTGTTATTGTGAAGTACTTTAATAAAGGCCATTTTGCATTATTACAAATTGGAGTTATTTATTCAACAGTTTAGTGATTCGAACTTAGCAGAGGATTGCAAAGAAGAGGATTTGCAAGTAAATTCGTTACAATTGGTGTCAGAAGAGGAATTGTTGAATAAATTCCAGAGGACAACAAGGACATGGCAAAGTTCAGCGAATTGAAGATCCAGCAACTGAAGAAGGAGTTGGAGAGCCGTGGATTGAATTAAACTTTTGCGTTAAACTTGAACTTCAGGCACGGCTATGAGATGCAATGGAAGTAGAAGGAATTGACGTGGAAGAGTGTGACTTTCATCTTGATGGCGAGGAAACAACAAAAATGGAAGAGACAGTTACGCAGACAGTTACGAGCACAGACTTGAATATGATCTTTTCTGAAATATCTGCTCAAACATCGACAATGGCATCTCAACTGGAATCACAGGAGACACGTATAACATCCAAGATGGAAACTCAACTGGAAGAACAGAAAACATATATGGCATCCAAGATGGAAACTCAACTGGAAGAACAGAAAACATATATGGAATCCAAGATGGAATCATAGGAGACACGTATTGCAGAAATGTTGTCAGAAATAACATAGAAGATTGAAGCACAAGAAACGCGTATTTCAGAAATGTAGACACAGATTACATCCAAGATGGAAGCACAAGAGGAGCGCTTATCATTGCAGGTGGCACAAATGTCTTCGTAGTTAGAAGCACAGAATACAAAAATTGTACAGCTCGAGACAAAATGGATGCCGAGATAGAAGCCTTGAGAGGTCGTATACAGGAGTTGCAAATAAATCGCCCAACAGTTTCAGCGAGTAATCCAAAGGTAAAGACACCATCCTTTGACGGTTCTGTTCCTCTCCAGGTCTTCAAGCTACAGTTTGAGAAGACCGCAGCAGTGAACAAATGGAATGCGGAAGATTAAGTTGCTGCACTGTTCGTGGCATTGAAGGGGCCAGCAGCGGAAATCCTACAGACGATTCCCGAAGGAAAGCGTAACAATTATGAAGCATTGATGGCTGCTGTAGAACGACGTTGTGGAAGCGAGCATAGAAAACAGATATTCCAAATTGAGTTGCAAAACCGCTACCAAAAAGCAAATGAGACATTGCAGGAGTTTGCTTAAGATAATGAAAGATTGGCTCATATTGCAAATGCGGATGCTCGGAATACACTGAAAAGGTAAAAATCCAGAGCTTCATAAATGGCATACGAGATATGGAAACGAAGCGGGCTACATATGCGAATCCAAAACTAATATTTGCTGAAATGATATCCTATGCACTGACTCAAGAAACAGCGTCGCTTCTATGTAAGCCAGTTTTCAAAGCACGCCGTGTGGAAGTAGAAAGGCCAGAGTGGGCAGACACAATTTTGGGAGCACTGAAGAGATCTCAACAGAAGAATGCCGGAGTTATTAAATATTTCAAGTGCGGCAACCCAGGTCACATTGCACGTCATTGCGATCTTGGTCCTAATAGTTCCAACAATGTGGGTGGCCGTAAACGCAAAGCTGGCGGAAATGAGCAAGAGCGTGTCGAATGTAAAGAACGAAAACTTGCCCCGGCTATTGAATGTCCTGTGATATCTGTGTCGCAAATTGGAAGATAATCAAGCAGTCTTACCGTCGGAGGGAATGTGGATGGTAAAGAACGTGTACTGACTGTAGATACGGGCGCATCTCATTCCTTGATCCGATCTGACTTGGTCAACAGGAGAATAAAATCGTTACCTGGAGCAAAGTTGCGTACGGTCACTGGCGAGTATAACCAAGTTCAGGGAGAAGTGATATGTGAAGTCTTGATTGGAAAGGTCACGGTTCTACACAAATTCCTTGTGGCGAAAATCGTTGAAGAAATCATATTGAGAGTGGACTTCTTGGTTGACCATGACATCAAGATCGATATGCAGAGAAGGGTGATGCGTTATGAGAACCAGGATATACCGCTTAACTTCAAGTTGGAGAAAGGGTTCAGTAGTAATCGAGTACTGGTGGAGAAGACTCGACAAAAACCACGGAAGTCAAAGGCAAAGGTTAATAGGTCGAATGGGCCAAATAAAGCAAAATCAAAAGTACCTGCGAGAGAAACACTGGCATTGACAAAGCATAAAAGACGAAGGAAAACGAAGCAACGAATTTCCGAGAAAGAATGCGAGGGTAGTTTCAAGCCGGAGCGCACTACTGTTGTGAAACGTGGGAACGATACTGATTATGCGAAGCCAATCCGTCAAGCGCAAGCTCTACGAAGTAGTTCATTGGCCAAGCAACAGAGTGCGAGGGAACGATTCAGGATAATGAGTAGTAAGATGAAACACAGGTACGACAAGGGAAATAATTTGGAAGGTTTCCGGGAGGGAGATTTGGTACTGCAATACAACCATCACCGGCGGAAAGGTGTTCCATCCAAATATCGGTGCAGTTGGGAAGGCTCGTACAGAGTTGTGAAGATGATCAGTGATGTCATCTACCACGAAATAGAAGAGTGGTACATTTGGCGATGCTAGCAGCGTTTAGATCGAGAGATTTGTCTGATCGGGACGATCAGACTTAGGTGGAGGGCAGTGTAACGAATGTTAGCAGCACTGAGCGATGCTATCGTCTCTAAGCCGATGCTAAGCAGTGACGTGAATGCACATCAATAATACAATCATTATGTATATACATAAACGAAACAATAACTGCGTCTACATATATGTACCATGTACATATACGAGCAGCGGAGAGTCAATGCACAAACACATGCATATATCTGAGATACTCATATAAGTACGCAAAGAGAAATACTATAAAATTGTGCAATTGTAGTTACAGTTGAGAAGTTTGAGAGCTACTGGACTAGTAGATTCTGGAAGCGCCTAGAAGATGCGAAGGTTGAAATCAAAGAGTATAAAAGGCGGCAATTGTAGAGGCGCTGGAATTCAGTTTGATTTGAGTTGTCAAGCAGTTTCGACTAAGACGCTATCTAGCGAGCAAGACCAGTATTATTTTGAATAGTAGAGTTTCATTTGAGCTATCAGTCAGCTTGGTTATTAAGCAAGCTATTCGTTGCACAGTTTGAGCGTTATTGTGAAGTACTTGAATAAAGGCCATTTTGCATTATTAAAAATTGGAGTTATTTATTCAACAGTTTAGTGATTCGAACTTAACAGAGGATTGCAAGTAAGAGGATTTGCAAGTAAATTCATTACAATAGTATAGAAAAATGCTCTTTCTTTACGACACCGCCACCCTTCCCCTCCCCCGTTCTTCTCTTACAATGTTTAAAAATTAAACTGATTGACTTTTCTTTAGGTTAAATATAAACTCCTTCGTCGGACATAGTCCCAGTTTGACCCACCGAAATGTCTTTTTCGGTAACTTCCCGTTGAGCTAGACACTTGATACTTAGAACATAGTTCAGATCTGGCGAACATTACAACGCAAGTGAAAAAAATCCGCCAGGTGGCGAACGGATCGAGATATACAGAAAATTAGTTTTAAAATGGAAATTTTGCGATCGACTTTTAACTAACTTCTCGGTGATCCAGAGACTTGAAACTTAGTACATAGTATGCGAGCCGATGGTACTACAACTCGTTGAAAACAAAATGCCGCCAGGCAGACGAATCGAGATAAATGAAAATCCTTGAAAATCCCTGAAAAAACGCAGGGAATCTTGCAATCGATTTTTAAGTTACTTTGCGGTGAGCTAGAGACTTGAAACTTGGGCCGTGAGTCAGAACTCGGTGACAATTCAATATTTGGTTAAAAAAATTTCGCTAGGTGGGACATGGGTCGAGATATTAAGAAAATTAGTTTTGATTTGGGACCTTTCAATCCATTTTCAACTAACTTCCCGGTGAGCTAGAGAGTTGAAACTTAGCACACACTTCGAGGCTTAGAGGAAACAAAATTCCGCTAGATGGCGCGCTAAGTGAGATACTAAAAATCTTTGAAAAACGAGGGGCATCTTGCAAACGATTTTTGAGTAACTTACCGGCCAGCTGGAGATATGAAACTTGAGCCGTAAGTCAGAACACGGTGACAATAGAATATTTGATCAAAAAAATGTCGCTAGGTGGCGCAGGGTTCGAGATATTAAGAAAATTATTTTTGATTTGGGAATTTTCGATCCATTTTTAACTAACTTCCTGGTGACCTAGAGACTTGGAACTTGGCACACAGTTTGACGCTTGGAGACAATACAATTTATAGAAAAAAAAGTTCCGCTAGGTGGCATGCTAATTGAGATAACTGCAAATCCCTGAAAAACGAGGTGAATGTTGCGATCGATTTTTGATTTTTGAGTAAATTGCCGGTGAGCTAGAGACTTGAAACTTGGGCCGTGGGTCAGAACCCGTTGACAATGCAACATTTGATCAAAAAAAATTCGCTAGATGGCACGCGGATTGAGATAGTAAGAAAACAAATTTTAATTTGGGAATTTTTCAATCCATTTTTAACTAACTACCCGGTCAACTAGAGACTTGAAACTTGCCTCTTAATTAGAGGCATGTTGACAATACAACTTCTAGAAACCAAAGTTCCGCCAGGTGGCACGCTAGTCAAGATAACTGCAAATCCTTTAAAAATGGGGGGGGGGGGGGTGGATTTTGCGATCGATTTTCAAGTAACTTCCCCATGAGCTAAAGACATGAAACTTGGGCCGTAAGTCAGAACCTAGTGACAATGCAATATTTTATCAAAAAAAATCGTCTAGCTGGCACATGGATCGATATATTGAGAAAACTAGTTTTAAATTGGGAATCTTGCAATCGATTTTTAACTAAATTCCTGTATAGCTAGAGACTTGAAACCTGAAATATAGTTTAAAGCTCGGTGACAGTGCAATGCTTCATCAAACAATTTGAGCTACGTAAATCAGAAGACGAACTATTTAGCTACTAGCCTCCTGAGTGTTGCAGGTGTTTTAGAATTCCACCTCGCTAAGGGACAATTTCAATGCACGTCCTTGCATACTTTTAGGCGTACGCAAATTTCACCACGATTCTTTAAGACTTTCAGGCGAATGCGAATTTCACCACGATTTTCAGCTGTGCAAATTTAGTAGCTGATAAACGAGGTGGAATTCACTTGTTATGAAGCACATTCACCAGTAATGAAAATTCACTACATCATCAATTGTGTTGAACTTACTTCCTCAACAATTGTGATCATATTTACCAACAACGATTGCGTGGCACTATCCGGCTTCGCCAATTATGATAATAATCGCCAACAAGAATCATTCACCACATTCATCCTCTTTGTCCAACTCACCCGCTCCCACAGTATCAAGAACATTGAACAGCTATAATAATTCACCGATTTATATGTAGCACACATATAGCTGGAGACATTGGTGCTTTATCGGTAACCGTATCGGTAACCTTTTAACAGCTGGTTCGACCAACCTTATGAGAATCAATGCAATCGATTATTGGTGCCGCTAAGGTCGTAACCGTATCGTAGCCAACCAACTGGGTTTTGGTTTACCGTCGTAACGATAAACAGCTGATTACGTTAGGGATACGGATACAGCGATACGACATACGGCACCAATGACTCCAGCTTAAATCTTTCTACAGTCACCTAAGCCGAATATATATATAGACGTAGTACGTCCTAGCAACGCCAAAGAACGCGTAGCTATTTTGAACAAATAAATAAAGATAAGAATTTCCACTTAGGAATTATTTAAATTAGTAATGAAAATTGCAATTGCCTTTTTGTAGGCAGTACTAAAAAAACTGGAAATAAAAAGATGATAAAAACATTTTAAGGACTTCCTTTATATAAATGGACCAAAAATAGAAGGCAATTTTTCCTTTAATACAGACATAATATTGTTGAATTTTGACTAAAAAACTTTAACAATAGCTCTTGTAAAAGAATTTTGGGATTTAAAACTATAAAACAATAAAACTATAAAGACAAAGCAAATTGTGACATTAACTGTAGCGGCCATACAAATAAGCGTGGGGTACGATTCGAAGTCGGAGAGAGATTTTTTCGCCAAATACTGAGATTCAAGTTTGTGGACGAACGTCTCGCTGCTATCCAAATAAAAGGAACATTTTTATACCCAGTTGAGCAGAGCTCACAGAGTATATTAAGTTTGATTGGATAACGGTTGTTTGTACAGGTATAAAGGAATCGAGATAGATATAGACTTCCATATATCAAAATTATCAGGATCGAAAAAAATTTGATTGAGCCATGTCCGTCCGTCCGTCCGTTAACACGATAACTTGAGTAAATTTTGAAGTTTCTTGATGAAATTGGGTATGTAGGTTCCTGAGCACTCATCTCAGATCGCTATTTAAAATGAACGATATCGCACAATAACCACGCCCACTTTTTCGATATCGAAAATTTCGAAAAACCGAAAAAGTGCAAAAATTCATTACCAAAGACAGGTAAAGCGATGAAACTTGGTAGGTGAGTTGAACTACTGACGAAGAATAGAAAATTAGTAAAATTTTGGACAATGGGCGTGGCACCGCCCACTTTTAAAAGAAGGTAATTTAAAATTTTGCAAGCTGTAATTTGGCAGTCGTTGAAGATATCATGATGAAATTTGGCAGGAACGTTACCCCTCTTACTATATGTACACTTAATAAAAATTAGCAAAATCAGAGAAGGACCACGCCTACTTTAAAAAAAAATTTTTTTAAAGTAAAATTTTAACAAAAAAGTAAATTATGTCAACATTCAACTCTAATAATGATATGGTGCAACAAAATACAAAAAATAAAGAAAATTTCAAAATGGGCTTGGCTCCGCCCGCCGCGATATCTCGAAAAGATGTCCACCTATAGAAATAAGCCCCACGCCCTTTTAAAATACTCACTAACACCTTTCATTTGATACCCATATCGTACAAACATATTCTAGAGTCACCCCTGGTCCACCTTTATGGTGATATTTCCAAACGGCGTCCACCTATGGATCAAAGGCCCGCTCCCTTTTTAAATTCCCATTAACACCTTTCTTTTGATACCCATATTGTACAAACAAATTCTAGAGTCACCCCTGGTCCACCTTTATGGAGATATCTCGAAACGGAATCCACCTATGGAACTAAGGATTACTCCCTTTTAAAATACTCATTAGCACCTTTCTTTTGATACCCATATTGTACAAATAAATTCTAGAGTCACCCCTGGTCCGCCTTTATGTCGATATCTCGAAAAGGCGTCCACCTATAGAAATAAGCCCCACGCCCTTTTAAAACCTTCATTAATACCTTTAATTCGATACCCATATCGTACAAACAAATTCTAGGGTCACCCCTGGTCCACCTTTATGGCGATATCTCGAAACGGCGACCACCTATACAACTACCACCACTCCTCATTAATACCTTTAATTCGATACCCATATCGTACAAACAAATTCTAGAGTCACCCCTGGTCCACCTTTATGGCGATATCTCGAAACGGCGTCCACCTATGGAACCAAGGATCACTCCCTTTTAAAATACTCATTAGCACCTTTCTTTTGATACCCATATTGTACAAACAAATTCTGGAGTCACCCCTGGTCCGCCTTTATGTCGATATCTCGAAAAGGCGTCCACCTATAGAAATAAGCCCCACGCCCTTTTAAAACCCTCATTAATACCTTTAGTTTGATACCCATATCGTACAAATACATTCTAGAGTCACCCCTGGTCCACCTTTATGGCGATATCTCGAAACGGCAACCACCTATACAACTACCACCACTCCCTTTTAAAACCCTCATTAATACCTTTAATTTGATATCCATATCCTACAAACAAATTCTAGAGTCACCCCTCCGCCTTTATGTCGATATCTCGAAAAGGCGACCACCTATACAACTACCACCACTCCCTTTTAAAACCCTGAGTATGTAAAACGACTGAGTATGTAATGTTTGGTTACACCCGAACTTAACCTTCCTTACTTGTTTTATTATATAATTCATCTGAATTCTTGCACCAACAGAGGAGAAAGACGATGAGTTGAAATACAATGCATAAAAATGTTCATCAAACTACATGGCAAACACTTAACTAAAATGCACACAATAGGATCGATAGTTGTGATAGACGGACGGCATGCGAAAAATCCGAGGACCTAACATGGAATCGGATCGCCATTCAACCGTAGACAAGACACGCGAGCGAGGAACAAAATCCACACGGAAATTTAGACGTCGAAAGGTTGCATTGCAACAGCTTGCCAATGATTTCGCAACTCGACTGTCACACCTGCTCTCTGAGAACACAAGTCAATCCGATGCATTAGTAGTGGGAGCTGAAGAAGCTGGGAAGGTGGGAGCTGGGAAGATGAAGAATGTCGCGTTGTAACCGAAGTAAAAGACGCTGCCTACAGGGCTACGTTAAAAGCTAGAAGAGTTGCAAACGCTACCGCGATTTGAAAAATAAATCGAGTCGCGTTTAAGGAAAGAATAAATAAAGGAAGAAAGGCGTAATTGTGAGGAACTTGAACCGCTAGCCACCAGGAGTAACGCTCGCAAAGTTTACCAAAAATTATTTAAGTTCCTTTAAATCCAGGGCAAACTCCTATAAAAACGATAAATGAGGTCTTTCAAAGGATATACCGAGAGTACTTAGATTTTGGAGGGATCACTTCTCCGTCTTCTTAATTGCGGACAGCGATTTGGTGGCCCTCCAAATATGACGAACACAAAACAGCAATAACCAGTTTTGAAATCAACAAGGTCACGGGAGTTGATGAATTAGTTGGGAGGCTATTCAAATAAAGCTGCAAGGAGTTGGTATGGCGCATGCATCAGGTTCTTTGCAAAATATGTTCGGACAAATGAAAACCCAACGACTGGAAGCTATGTGCTCTTTTCCACGTCCACAATAAGAGAATCCCGGAAACTACGCCAAATATCGCGGAATCAGCGTTTTTAATAACATATAAGGTCCTGTCAATCGTAATGTGGAAAAGATTGAAGCTCATCGTTGACTAGGTATTCACACACCAACTGTTCGTCGATTTTAGAAGCCGCTTCGACAGCACCAAAAGAAGCCGCCATATGGCGCAATGTCTGAGCTTGGTTGACCAGCAAAACTTATACGACTGCGTAAAATGGCGTTGAGCAACACCACCAGCTTAGTCAGAATTGCGAAAGATTTCTCCGATTTGTTCGAATCTAAAGAGGTTTCAGCAGGGTGACCCCCTATAATGCGGTTAGCTAAAGAACTTAACCGATTTGAAATAATATGCTACAAAAGTGTGCTGACGACTTTGATATCATCGGCCTGAACACCCACATCGTAAGTTCTGTTTGCTCCAAACTGCACAATGAAATGGAACATGGGTTTGATGGTGAATGAGGACAAAACAAAGTACTTGCGCATTTGCGCCTTGACAACCATACCCCTGTTGGCAGCCGTACCATTGAAATAGTAAAATACTTTGTTTGTTTCGGATAGAGCTGGATTCGATTCGATTTTTTTAAGAATCGATTTTTCGATTCGATACTAGAAAAAAATTGATTTAATCGATGAAATTGAACCAAACAAAGTTTATTTAAATTTCGCTTATTCTTTGTTACAATGTACTTGCTTATGTACTTTACCATTTTACACGATTTTTCCCGACAAATAAAGCTGGACAGTTTCTTTCTCATTTCGTTACCTGCCGACAAAATAAACTGAGAGCATGAAGGAATGCCACATGGTTCTTCACTTGATCCTTTCATCGGAGTGAGATAATTAGTATAGTCTTTACTGAAATGTTATACTTTTTGCGCTTTTTTGAATCTTTTATTTCAAAATGTATGGAAACCAACTTGGGAACATTAACCAATACACTTTCTTCCTTAATACTTATTATTACAATATGAATAATGTTCTCTCTTCATTTACGGCATTATAATTGATCTATCTTCAGCGTCAGATAAAAGGGAAATATTACATACGTAAGGTAACACGTTCCCAGTATACATTTGCAGCTTTTTAACTAATGAGGTATACGGAACTTTTAATTGACAACATACGTCAATTTGTGTCATGGTTTGCGTAGTTTCAGTTAAAAGCTGTTTGGAAGATTTTTCTTAGCTTATTGAAATTAAAAAGGAATTTAATTGACGAAATTTCATAAAAATTGCCACTTCTGTTTTCGTGTTTGCTTCTATCTATGTCATAAAAAGTACTGGTTTTATATATTTGTTAAAAGTGTGTTTCTTAATGCTACTCGCTAAGACAAAACGTACCGCGGATCCAAGCATTGTGTAAAAGATCTGAACCCGTTATCTTCGGCAATACTAAAGGGTTGCATATCTGTGGCAATCATTCTAATCAAAGCACAATTCAGTTGTTATTTTCGCCCATCTACAGACTGAGACTTCCTTATGTTGTTGTTATTATGTTCAAAAAAGGATTCTATAAGAGCTGTTGATCAAGACATTTCAACCAACGTTGGATGTGACCGCTTCAAGTGATTTAACAAATTGGTTGTATTTCCATCTGATTTGCATCTTTTCCGTACTATTTGCATTTCGCAGAATGGCCATGCGCTCGACTAAAATACTTCCAGACAACAGATCTGCGAATATTTGGATTTCCCTTCAGTCACTTTCAATTGGCTTACTAGAATCTAAAACTGTGGTATTCATTTGGTACTGAACACAATATCATACCACAAAATGTGTTTATCTATAATCTATCTATATTCAAGTGCGAAGAAATTTCTTAATCTTTCTCCCTTACACAATAAAGCTAAATTTATAAAAACAAAAATTACAGAATTGTATTTCCTCAAGCATCCGTAAAGTAGATAGTGATGAAAACTTCGATGCCTAAAGAATCGAAAGATTTTTTTTTTAAATCGATTCTACTTTTCTAAAAAAAAATCGATTAAATCGATTAAGAATCGAATGAAATCCAGCTCTAGTTTGGGAACCAACCTTAGCGCAAACAACAAAATCAGCTCTGAAATCCAGTGCAGAATCACTCTTGTAAACAAATGCTACTTTGGACTAGGTAGGCAATAGGAAAGTTAACTCCTCTCTCGGCAGACGAAAATTTTTCTCTAAAAGTCACTTATCGTACCCGTCCTTCTATATGGTGCAGAAGCACGGACCATGACAACATCAGATGAGGCAGCTGTAATAGTGCTCGGGAGTGAACTTCTTCGAAAGATATATGCGTTGCCCACGGCGAGTATATAGAGCTATACTTTACGCAAACTTAAAGTTTCTTGTTTTTTGCAAGTAAGATTTCAAAACTAAATAGTGCTTTATAATTTGCTGCGTGAATTAATATAAACTTTTTCGCAATTCACATAGCGAGAGGACTAGTAGTGTCTACTCTTGGAGGAAAATACTGGACAAAAATAAGAAGAAGAAGAAAATTAAAAAGTAGAAAATAAAGCTAGTGCAACAATCTAATAATGTCTGATAATGTCGCAACGACTATGCTCCACATCCTTCCCATACAATTTACCGTAAAACATGAATCAAATGAGAAAAAAATGTAATTGGATATGTGAGTAAGTGCAAATGTAGTTGCTATAGCTACATATATAAATGTGAAGCGAACATTGAAAAAGTCAGATAATTAATCAGCTCACTTAAGTCGTTAGGTACATACAAAAATACATACATACAAACGAAATTAAGGAGGTGGGCAAATGTGATATGTAGGTAATTTCGCGTGGTGTGTTTTGGACTCGGTTATCGTTATAAGGCGACATAGAAAATTACTTAATTGTACAAAGGTGAGTGGATTTAAATTGATGTTAACTTAATTGAAATTAAAGCTTTCAGCATGAAACTACAACTAATTTAATGTGATTTACTTATAGCAAGCAACCACATGTGTACATATCATTAGATTAATGTGAAAATGTGCTAAGTCACCTTTTTTGAAAAATTGTATTTTAATGCAGTTTTAAAACTGAATCCAAATATATCGACCACAAGAAAAAAATATTTTAATTTTTAATTTTTCCGTTCTGTTTGCAATGATGTGTAAATGTGCTAAGACGTCAACTGTTAAAAAAAATGTACTAAGTCAACCAGTTAATAATATCAATCTGAATTGGTAGTCATTTCTTTGTGCGCGCATTTAATTTACTTATCTAATTCATTCAGACTAAAAGTACATGCTTTGTTGTTGTTGTTGTTGCTGTTGTTGCTGTTGTTCTTGCTGTTGTTGTTGTTGTTTTTGTTGTTGTATTAACGATAAAGACACTCCCCGAATGCTTTGGTCCGATGTTGATGGTCCTTTGCCGCATATAGATCTGGTACGTTCCGGCAACAATACACTATTAAGGTACTAGTCCAACCATCTCGGGATCGATTTGTATGACCACATTGAACCTTCTAGGCCATCCCGTCTTCCCCACCCCCTAGTTCCACGAGGAACTTGGGGTCACCAGAGCTTCGGCTGTCAATGAAACAGAATTCGCCACGGGTAGGTGAGGTTGGCAATTGGGTTGGAGAAGCTATATATTGCGCTGGGAACCCCTTGAGATGGTTGCCTACACAACTCCTTGAAATTGGATTCACCCAATTCAGGCATGCCCTTGGTGTTTGGTAAATACTTTGCGCTGACCATAATCTACTTCAATTCTTACATGTCGATAACTACATGCTTTGTTACAGACTAATTAAAAATAGAAAACAATTCAAGCTTAAACTTATATAAGCTGTTATTAAAATTAAGAACACTACAGAATCGATTTGCTAAATGTATAGTCTTAGTTATAGGTTCATTCATAGCATAATTCGTTTTATTAGTTATTTAGGTAAATAATCTATTATGCCGAAGATCACGCATTGGAATATATGGAATGAACAAATTAGATAAATCAGAGCAATTCGTGATTCAAGTTGTTCTGTCATGCAAAGCCTTAAGACCAAGCAATTTGTGCCTGCTGGTATATGATGGGAGGCCATCTGGCCAGTGAAGCATACCTAAAGCAATCTTTGTAAACATTTTTTGAACTTTTCAATTTTATACGAGTTAGATTCATAGAAAGGGTTCCATATTATTGAGGAATATTCAACACGACTTCTGAGGATATATAAAGTGCCTTCAACGTCATAGGGTCCTTAAAGTCACTGGTGTTACGTCTACTGAACCCAACCATTGCAACAAATTTTGAAACAACGAAGTCGATGTGACTAGAAAAAGAGAGCTTGGAGTCAAAAATTACACCCATGTGTTTACTCTCTTTACATCGACGGTTAAGCGATTTAGCATTTGTTTGTGGATAAATATGTGGCAGTTTTTTTTTTTTTGGAGTAAGACACAACACAGCATTTGTTTGAAATTAAAAATAAATTATTGTCTGCGTACCATCCGCAGATCAGAACCGTTAGAAATAGTTTGACAACTAAATAGTATTCTTTGTGAGATATATAGTTTTAGTGTTATATTTCAATCATTAAAGGGGAGGAGTGATGGGAAAACATATTGAGCAAAAGTGCTAAGTCAGAGAAAAAATTTGTTTTGAGTGCGGAAATTGTGCTAAGTCATAAAATAGCTGCTGTATTGGCATACATGATTTTTATTTATCTTTTTCAAAGCTTCTACGCTCAACAGCATTGCAATTAAGGTATCCTCATTCACAGTTTTGAAAAAAGAAGGTTATTTCAAAAGTTATTAATTTTTTTCGTCCCCTGTAAAATTCGTAAAAGTTAACTTATCACATTTTCAAATTAAGCTAACGATATATGTATATGATTGGTTTGCTAAAATTAACAGAAAACTCTGTGTTGTAAAGGTTACTCTATTAATCTAGAAAAAACTGGAATATCTCTTATTTCAGTAGATTTCACTGTCTGTGTCATTTCGACAACAAACACTGTTAATTTAACAGTTTACGCTGGTTGTTTCGAATAAACGGAAATCCCTTTCATATTAACATATAATTGTTAACTTAACAAAACTATGGGTAAAGTATAATGAAACGATTTTTGTTTATACTCAGTTGAGCAGAGCTCACAGAGTATATTAACTTTGATTTGATAACGGTTGGTTGTACAGGTATAAAGGAATCGAGATAGATATAGACTTCCATATATCAAAATCATCAGGATCGAAAAAAAATTTTATTAAACCATGTCCGTCCGTCCGTCTGTCCGTTAAAACGATAAATTGAGTAAATTTTGAGGTATCTTGATGAAATTTGGTATCTACGTTCCTGAGCACTCATCTCAGATCGCTATTTAAAATGAACAATATCGGACTATAACCACGCCCACTTTTTCTATATCGAAAATTTCGAAAAACCGAAAAAGTACGATAATTCATTACCAAAGACGAATAATAAAGCGATGAAACTTGGTAGGAGAGTTGAACCTATGACGCAGGATAGAAAATTAGTAAAATTTTGGACAATGGGCGTAGCACCGCCCACTTTTAAAAGAAGGTAATTTAAAAGTTTTACAAGCTGTAATTTGGCAGTCGTTGAAGTAAATTTGGCAGGAACGTTACTCCTATTACTATATGTATGCTTAATAAAAATTAGCAAAATCGGAGTACGACCACGCCCACTTTTAAAAAAACTTTTTTTTAAGTCAAATTTTAACAAAAATTTAATATCTTTACAGTATATAAGTAAATTATGTCACCAGTAATGATATGGTGAAACAAAATGCAAAGATAAAAAAAAATTTCAAAATGAGCGTGGCTCCGCCTTTTTATACTCAGTTGAGCAGAGCTCACAGAGTATATTAAGTTTGATTGGATAACGGTTGGTTGTACATATATAAAGGAATCGAGATAGATATAGACTTCCATATATCAAAATAATGAGGATCGAAAAAAAATTTGATTGACCCATGTCCGTCCGTCCGTCCGTCCGTCTGTCCGTCCGTTAACACGATAACTTGAGTAAAATTTAAGGTATCTTGATGAAATTTGGTACGTAGATTCCTGAGCACTCATCTCAGATCGCTATTTAAAATGAACGATATCGGACTATAACCACGTCCACTTTTTCGATATCGAAAATTTCGAAAAACCGAAAAAGTGCGATAATTCATTACAAAAGACAGCTAAAGCGACGAAACTTTGTAGATGAGTTGAACTTATGACGCAGAATAGAAAACTAGTAAAATTTTGGACAATGGGTGTGGCACCGCCCACTTTTAAAATAAGGTAATTTAAAATTTTGCAAGCTGTAATTTGGCAGTCGTTGAAGATATCATGATGAAATTTGGCAGGAACGTTACTCCTATAACTTTATGTACGCTTAATAAAAATTAGCAAAATCGGAGAAGCACCACGCCCACTTTTAAAAAAAAAATTTTTTTAAAGTAAAATTTTAACAAAAAATTTAATATCTTTACAGTATATAAGTAAATTATGTCAACATTCAATTCCAGTAATGATATGGTGCAACAAAATAAAAAAATAAAAGAAAATTTCAAAATGGGCGTGGCTCCGCCCTTTTTCATTTAATTTGTCTAGGATACTTTTAACGCCATAAGTCGAACAAAAATTAACCAATCCTTTTGAAATTTGGTAGGGCCATAGATTTTATGACGTTAACTGTTTTCTGTGAAAATGGGCGAAATCGGTTGATGCCACGCGCAGTTTTTATACACAGTCTTCCGTCTGTCCTTCCGCATGGCCGTTAACACGATAACTTGAGCAAAAATCGACATATCTTTAATGAACTTAGTTCACGTGCTTACTTAAACTCACTTTATCTTGGTATGAAAAATGAACGAAATCCGACTATGACCACGCCCACTTTTTCGATATCGAAAATTACGAAAAATGAAAAAATGCCATAATTCTATACCAAATACGAAAAAAGGGATGAAACATGGTAAGGTAATTGGATTGTTTTATTGACGCGAAATATAACTTTAGAAAAAACTTTATAAATAGGTTGTGACACCTACCATATTAAGTAGAAGAAAATGAAAAGTTCTGTAGGGCGAAATAAAAAACCCTTAAAATCTTGGCAGGTATTACATATATAAATAAATTAGCGGTATCCAACAGATTATGTTCTGGGTCACCCTGGTCCATATTTAGGTCGATATCTGGAAAACGCCTTCACATATACAACTAAGGGCCACTCCCTATTAAAACCCTCATTAATACCTTGAATTTGATACCCATATCGTACAAACTCATTCTAGAGTCACCCCTGGTCCACCTTTATGGCGATATCTCGAAAAGGCGTCCACCTATAGTACTAAGCCCCACGCCCTTTTAAAATACTCATTAATGCCTTTTATTTGATACCCATATCGTACAAACATATTCTAAAGTCACCCCTGGTCCACCTTTATGGCGATATCTCGAAAAGGCGAACACCTATAGAACGAAGGCCCACTCCCTTTTAAAATGACTCATTAACACCTTTCATTTGATACCCATATCGTACAAACAAAGTCTAGAGTCACCCCTGGTCCACCTTTATTGCGGTACCTCGAAAAGGCGTCCACCTATAGAACTAAGGCCCACTCTCTTTCAAAATACTCATTAACTCCTTTCGTTTGATACCCATATTGCACAAACGAATTCTAGACTCACCCCTGGCCCACCTTTATGGCGATATCTCGAAACGGCGTCCACCTATGGAACTAAGGATTACTCCCTTTTAAAATACTCATTAACACCTCTCTTTTGATACCCATATTGTACAAACAAATTCTAGGGTCACCCCTGGTCCACCTTTATGGCGATATCTGTAAAATGCGACCACCTATACAACAACCACCACTCCATTTTAAAACCCTCATTAATACCTTTAATTTGATACTCATATCGTACAAACATATTCTAGAGTCACCCTTGGTCCACCTTTATGGCGATATTTCGAAACGGCGTCCACCTATATAACTAAGGCCCACTCCCTTTTATAATACTCATTAACACCTTTTGTTTGATGCCCATATTGTACAAACGAATTCTAGGGTCACCCCTGGTCCACCTTTATGGCGATATCTCGAAACTGCGTCCACCTATGGAACTAAGGAACACTCCCTTTTAAAATACTCATTAGCACCTTTCTTTTGATACCCATATTGTACAAACAAATTCTAGGGTCACCCCTGGTCCACCTTTATGGCGATATCTCGAAAACGCGACCACCTATACAACAACCACCACTCCCTTTTAAAACCCTCATAAATACCTTTAATTTGATACTCATATCGTACAAACATATTCTAGAGTCACCCCTGGTCCACCTTTATGGCGATATTTCGAAACGGCGTCCACCTATAGAACTAAGGCCCACTCCCTTTTAAAATACTCATTATCACCTTTCGTTTGATGCCCATACTGTACAAACGAATTCTAGGGTCACCCCTGGTCCACCTTTATGGCGATATCTCGAAACGGCGTCCACCTATGGAACTAAGGATTACTCCCATTTAAAATACTCATTAACACCTTTCTTTTGATACCCATATTGTACAAACAAATTCTAGAGTCACCCCTGGCCCACCTTTATGGCGATATCTCGAAACGGCGTCCACCTATGGAACTAAGGATTACTCCCTTTTAAAATACTCATTAAAATTTTTTTTTCGATACCCATATTGTACAAACAAATTCTAGAGTCACCCCTGGCCCACCTTTAAGGCGATATCTCGAAACGGCGTCCACCTATGGAACTAAGGATTAATCCCTTTTAAAATACTCATTAACGCCTTTCTTTTGATTCCCATATTGTACAAACAAATTCTAGAGTCACGTTTGGCCCATCTTTATGGCGATATCTCGAAAGGGCGTCCACCTATGGAACTAAGGATTACTCCCTTTTAAAATGACTCATTAACACCTTTCATTTGATACCCATATCGTACAAACAAAGTCTAGAGTCACCCCTGGTCCACCTTTATTGCGATACCTCGAAAAGGCGTCCACCTATAGAACTAAGGCCCACTCCCTTTTAAAATACTCATTAACTCCTTTCGTTTGATACCCATATTGCACAAACCAATTCTAGACTCACCCCTGGCCCACCTTTATGGCGATATCTCAAAACGGCGTCCACCTATGGAACTAAGGGTTACTCCCTTTTAAAATACTCATTAATACCTTTAATTTGATACTCATATCGTACAAACATATTCTAGAGTCACCCCTGGTCCACCTTTATGGCGATATTTCGAAACGGCGTCCACCTATAGAACTAAGGCCCAGTCCCTTTTAAAATACTCACTAACACCTTTCGTTTGATGCCCATATTGTACAAACGAATTCTAGGGTCACCCCTGGTCCACCTTTATGGCGATATCTCGAAACGGCGTCCACCTATGGAACTAAGGATTACTCCCTTTTAAAATACTCATTAACACCTTTCTTTTGATACCCATATTGTACAAACAAATTCTAGAGTCACCCCTGGCCCACCTTTATGGCGATATCTCGAAACGGCGTCCACCTATGGAACTAAGGATTACTCCCTTTTAAAATACTCATTAACACCTTTCTTTTGATACCCATATTGTACAAATAAATTCTAGGGTCACCCCTGGTCCACCTTTATGGCGATATCTCGAAAGTGCGACCACCTATACAACAACCACCACTCCCTTTTAAAACCCTCATTAATACCTTTAATTTGATACTCATATCGTACAAACATATTCTAGAGTCACCCCTGGTCCACCTTTATGGCGATATTTCGAAACGGTGTCCACCTATAGAACTAAGGCCCACTCCCTTTTAAAATACTCATTAACACCTTTCTTTTGATACCCATATCGTACAAACAAATTCTAGAGTCAACCCTGGTCCACCTTTATGGCGATATCTTGAAAAGGCGTCCACCTATAGAACCAAGGCCCACGCCCTTTTAAAATACTCATTACCACCTTTCATTTGATACCCATATCGTACAAACAAATTCTAGAATCACCCCTGGTCCACCTTTATGGCGATATCTCGAAAAGGCGTCCAACTATAGAACTAAGGCCCACGCCCTTTTAAAATACTCATTAACACCTTTCATTTGATACCCATATTGTACAAACGCATTCTAGAGTCACCCCTGGTCCACGTTTATGGCGATATCCCGAAAAGGGGCTACCCATACAACTAAGGCCCACTCCCTTTTAAAACACAATTTAATACCTTTAATTTGATACCCATATCGTACAAACACATTCTAGAGTCACCCCTGGTCCACCTTTATGGCGATATTTCCAAACGGCATCCACCTATAGAACTAAGGCCCACTCCCTTTTAAAATACTCATTAACACCATTCGTTTGATGCCCGTATTGTACAAACGCATTCTAGAGTCAACCCTGATCCACCTTTATGGCTATATCCCTAAATGGTGTCCACCTATAGAGCTACATAAAATACTCTTTAATGCCTTTCATTTGATACACATTCCAGGATTTCCCTCGGTTCATTTTCCTACATGGTTATTTTCCCTTATGTTGTCACCATAGCTCTCAACTAAGTATGTAATGTTCGGTTACACCCGAACTTTACCTTCCTTAGTTGTTTCATTTAAGTTGTCTAATGCCATAAGTCGAACAAAAAAATTTACCAATCCTTGTGAAATTTGATAGGGGCTTAGATTCTGGGACGATAACTTATTGCTGTGAAAAAGGGCGAAATCAGTTGAAGCCACGCCCAGTTTTTATACACAGTCGACCGTCTGTCCTTCCGCTGGGCCGTTAACACGATAACTTGAGCAAAAATCGGTATATCTTTACTAAACTCAGTTCACGTACTTATCTGAACTCACTTTGTATTGGCATACAAAATGGCCGAAATCGTACTATGACCACGCCCACTTTACGAAAAGCGAAAAAGTGCCATAATTCTATATCAAATACGAAAAAAGGGATGAAATATGGTATTTGGATTAGTTAATTGACGCAAAATATAACTTTAGAAAAAAACTTTGTAAAATGGGTGTGACACTTACCATATTAAGTAGAATGAAATGAAAAAGTTCTGCAGGGCGAAATAAAAAACCCTCGAAATCTTGGCAGGAATGCTATTCGTGGTATTATATATATAAATAAATTAGCGGTATCCAACAGATGAGGTTCTGGGTCACCCTGGTCCACATTTTGGTCAATATCTGGAAAACGCCTTCACATATACCACTACCACCACTCCCTTTTAAAAGCCTCATTAATACCTTTAATTTGATACCCATATCGTACAAACGCATTCTAGAGTCACCCCTGGTCCACCTTTATTCCGATATCTCGAAAAGGCGTCCACCTATAGAACTAAGCTCCACCACCTTTCAAAATACTCATTAATACCTTTCATTTGATACCCATATCGTACAAACATATTCTAGAGTCACCCCTGGTCCACCTTTATGGCGATATTTTGAAAAGGCGACCACCTATAGGACTAAGGTCCACTCCCTTTTAAAATACTCATTAATACCTTTAATTTGATACCCATATCGTACAAACACATTCTAGAGTCACCCCTGGTCCACCTTTATGGCGATATCTCGAAAAAGCGTCCACCTATAGAACTAAGCCCCACGCCCTTTTAAAATACTCATTAGCACCTTTCGTTGGATACCCATATTGTACAAACGCATTCTAGAGTCACCCCTGGTCCACCTTTATGGCGATATCTCGAATAGGCGACCACCTATACAACTACCACCACTCCCTTTTCAAACCTTCATTAATACCTTTAATTTTATACCCATATCGTACAAACACATTCTAGAGTCACCCCTGGTCCACCTTTATAGCGCTATCTTGAAAAGGCGTCAACCTGTAGAACTAAACCCCACACCCTTTTGAAATACTCATTAATACCTTTCGTTTGATACCCATATTGTATAAACGCATTCTAGAGTCACCCCTGGTCCACCTTTATTTCGATATCTCCAAACGGCGTCCACCTATGGAAATAAGGATCACTCCCTTTTAAAATACTCATTAACACCTTTCATTTAATACCCATATCGTACAAACAAATTCTAGAGTCAATCCTGATCCACCTTTATGGTGATATCCTTCAATGGCGGCCACCTATAGAACTATGGCCCACTCCCTCTTAAAATACTCTTTAATACCTTTGATTTGTTACACATGTCATACAAACACAGCCCAGGGTTACCCTCGGTTCATTTTCCTACATGGTTATTTTCCCTTATGTTGCCACCATAGCTCTCAACTGAGTATGTAATGTTCGGTTACACCCGAACTTAACCTTCCTTACTTGTTTTATTTGACTACTACAACTGTCAATTACGAATCAACGGTTTGTGCGCAGTTGATTCAACATCTTGTTGTGATGGATAAAAATTGATAGAAATTTCGGTTGAACTGACCCGTATTTCGGTTGATTTTACCAGTCTTTTTCTTTCAAGGTATATATTCCTACTCCAGTCTTGAATTGACCTAGACATACCTGCAAGAATTCTTAAGATACCAATGTAACCAACAAATAGTTTCACTGAGTCTTAAAGCCGCAACAAGTTGCAGTTTCACATAAGTGAGTACCACGGGGTAACGGATTAATGATCACAGTTATTGAACCATTGGGACATAAATCCAAAGCTTCTGTTACCTTCTTGAAGTTGTTTGCTGTATTCTAGTCATATTTTAAATTTCGTATGCTTTATTAATGGGTTACCAATATACTATAGCCCCATATATTAATAAAGGTGTGACGGCGTCATAAATAACTATGTCAGGAATTTGGGCTTAAGATCCCAGTAGAAGGCTATGTGGGACCTTTCAAGCCTACGTTTAATATACGTCAAATCCATGTTAGCTTATGTTACCCTAGTTTCCAGCATTGATTGCGTCAATTGCCATATACTGTTTGAAGGCTTACTTAATTGGAAATGTTTGTTTATTTTCTTCGGTGAGACAGATGCATCACGCAGTTGTCTGCTGGGGTTTTGGACATTTGTCAATCCAGGAGCAAGGTTAGCATTCAATGTTAATCTTTAAAATCTAGAATTTATTCCCTGCTGTGCGAATGATTACTGACTGCCATAATTAGATCCTATGGTCACATATGACCGCTATGGACCCTTAAGGTCATACAACACCCTCGTCTAAAAAATAAACAGAATTAGTCACGGTTAGGTGAGTTTAACAACTAGGTTGAAGAAGCTATAAACTGCACTGTCAATCCCTTGTTATGTTCATGCTAAACAACGCCTTCAATGCAAGCCCAATTATCGTGAACATGGTTACTAAAATTTTGTATCCTTCCCTTTAGGTCAGCCAGCAATCTACATTGATGTTTCGTTTAGGCAAACATCGGTCGGAATGATATTATTTTATTAGCTGATTTTCGTGCTTTAATAGTGGCATACTCGGTTTTTTTTCGATCACGCGATCAAGAACCATTGGAGGATATTTTTTACTAATATTCCTTATAATAGCATGAACAAAGTCGATTGGGTTCTTGTCATTAAAAAGTCACCTGAAAGTCCATAAATATAACTTTTATATATGCTGAGTGCAGTAAGTACATGACCACACTCCCCTATTTTCATCATAGATCTTCTTTCACAGTAACGGTCGCAAGTATTCGGCTGCGTGGTCTTTCTCCCACCACAAATCCGTAAGCTGGAGGCTTTGAATTACCTTTGTCATTGGTATCTACAAAAAATGCACGGCTGGGCTAAAGAGTTTTTAAAATAATATTTAAAAATTTTCGAAACGAACTAAGACAGCCGCTCGCTTACATGCGTACTTAAGTATATTTTTTGTGTAGTTGCACCAACCTTTCCACTGTTTCGTGTAATTGCTGGAAAAGAGCAAAATAATTTGCAGTTCACACTGCACCATTTCGTGTTTGAGGTCAAGGGTATCCGCTTGGCATATGTTTAACTTAAGAATGTATTATACGTAAATTTAGAAATGAGGAAACACATATAAAAATGCAAATGATGCTTGTATTTGTATTTGTCTAGTCTCAACACAAATGTGTTTATGCCACAGCGGAAACAAAACGAGCAAACTTCTGCTACAGCAGGCTAAAGGGAGGTATATGATCTAGAACAACCTAAGTAATACAATCATATGATTTTAAACATAGTTGTAATATGTCCATGTCTTTCTATACAACTGTGCATTTATAATGCATGATCCTAATTGTAAACTTATTTCACTATTAATCTAAAAGGAGTACTAGTTTGTAGCTTCTTTTCTGTACTTATATCATAAGGCATAAGGTAACCTTTATAGTCCATAAAAATAAGGAATTATTAAATATCTTAAGTAAGATATGTATATCAATAACACACGTACAAAAAATTCAGTGTTACTAACCAAGATCTGTTGAACGAAACTTTAAATATTAAACTTAGAAATTAAGGAAACAAACATAAACATTAAAATAATTGAAGAAGAATTAAAATACGTAAATAATACACTAAAACATAAATTAATTCAACACGACTATGATAATATTGTGGAAAAACAAAAACATTTCACAAACTACTTCATCAACGCCACGGAAAAAACACACCAAAAGAAGATCCAAACACAAATAATAAAAAAAATCGATAAACTTGGCATACGATTCAACGAGGTCTGGTTCATAAACAAAACGAATATCGACGTACCTCAAGAAAGCTGCTTATTACTCTCGCTTGGCACAAAGTTTGCACTAACGGTCACAAAAGATAATTTTTCTCCAATACATTTTATCGCGCAACTGGAACAAGGTTTACATGAGATCGAAGACGAAAAAAGTAAGGACGCAATAAGAAACAGTATAGCTGAAAAAATCACTAGCTACCAAAGACGAATCAACCAGAACCCCAAAGATAAGCTAATTATGAGAACTTTCGAAGCCACAAAGAAGTTTTTACGTCAACACAAGGACAAAATAATATTAACACAGGCGGATAAAGGTAACAAAACGGTATTAGTAAATAAAACCGAGTACGAGGAAAAAAATGGCAGACTTACCAAGCGGCAGGAAAGTCTACAAAATAATTAGGAAGGATCCAACGCAACAACTAATGAGGAAAAACAATACCATCGTTAACGAGCTATACAAACTAAATAAAATTAATGCAAGAGAAAAATTTCAATTATCATGTACTGCGGCTGTCGCGCCCAGATTATACGGTCTACCGAAAATCCACAAGGACAACATGCCACTGAGGCCGATATCATCATCTACGAAAGTACCTTGCTATAGGTTAGCTAAACATACCGGTGCCATACTGAAAAACGTAATATCTGATGATTATAATGTAAAAAAATGCGTTCCAATTAAAAGAAAGATTGAAAAATATTAGTATTGATGAGGACGAAATACTTATATCATTTGACGTAATTTCACTTTTTAAAAACATTCCCACACACATAGCAATACAGACGATAATGAAAAAATGGACGCAGTTGGAAAGACATAGAAATATTTCAAAGAAACAATTCCAAACCGTACTAGAATTTTGCCTGCGAGAAAACAATTATTTCATGTACAATTCAAAATTGTATCAAAAAACCTACGGGATGCCAATGGGAAATCCACTATCACGGACTATAGCAGATGTAGTACTAGACAAAATCCTTGACGACAGCATAGCTGAATTAAAGAAAAAGGACATATACATCAAATACATCAACAAGTATGTAGATGATTTATTCGCAATAATTAAATCTAAAGACGCGGAAGAAATATTAAACACATTAAATTCTCAACTCACGAGTAAAAAATTCACGATTGAAATGGAAAAACACAATAAATTAGCCTTCCTAGATGTAGAAGTAAGTAGAAAAAATAAAAATCTACTAATAAATTGGTACGCAAAATCCGTTGCCTCGGGACGATTAATAAATTACCACTCAAACCATCCATGGAAACAAGAAATCAACACAACAACGAATTTAATAAGAAAAGTAATAATACTTAGCAATGAAGATTTCTGGACGGATAACATTAAAAAGATAAAGGAAATTCTATATAACAATAGCTATCCAAATTCTCTTACGGATAGACTAATCCAAAATTCTGTAAACAGAGTTCACCAGAAAGATAATAACAAACAACAAGATAATACGAACAAGAAATATATCGGCGTAACTTACATCCCGGGCCTTACAGATAATGAAATATTACATAAAACAATAAATAACAAAAACATTAATTACGCACATAAACCTAACAACACGCTCAAAACAATTTTCACTAGAACAGAAGACCCAATTAAGAAAGAACAACAAACCGATGTTGTTTACGAAATAACTTGCAATGGTAACGAAAATGAAAAATGTAACAAATGTTACATCGGTACAACAAAACGGCAACTAGGTATAAGAATTAATGAACATAAGAAAGATGCAGAAAACAAAAAAACGTCGACCGGGCTAGCACAACATCTAACAAAGAGCAATCACTTAGCGGATTTCTCAAATGTTAAAATTTTAGATATTGAACGGAGAGAGAAAACGAGGCTGACGCTGGAAAGTATAGGCATTCAACAACAATTACAAAACGCGATGAACTTCAAAGAAGATTTTGACAATATAAGCAGCGTCTACTCAGTTGTTGTACAGATATGCAACAGAATGTTAAAAAAATAAACAAACGTCATTTAATGTGTGAATAATGTTGTGAAACAAATTGTATTTGTACTTGAATCAAATAATTATTAATGTTAATATAAATGTAAGTAGCAAAATAAGTGATAAATGATTTGTCAGTTTCATGTTTATTGTTAGATAATCTAATGTATAATGTTTAATGTATTTAATTTTATATATTTATTTATTTATTTATTTATTTATTTATTCAATCTATGAAGATACAGGTCTTACAGACTGCCAATAATGGTAGATACAAAAAATATTAACACAAAGATAACAAAATATACATGTAAATATATAGTTTACAAAAAATAATAAGTTCTTATAACAAACAATTTAAAAACAATTAAATAGCTGACTTTAAAATATTTATAAAAGCGTCCCTACACATAGAAAAATCAAGCTCAATAGAAGATGAAATCTTATTGAATTCGTTCAGGGCACGTGAAATTGGCGCATTCCTTCCATAATTGGTTCTAATATTGATACCATAAAACGGGCAAACATTACGAAGATCCCTCCTTGGAACATTAAAATTAATTTCCACAAGAAGGTCAGCGCAGTCTACATCTCCGTGGATAATGCCAAACAAGAAAGTCAAGGAGAGAATAGATCTCCTGGCTTCCAGGGATTTAAGATTCAAAAGAAGTAAACGAGCAGTATATGGAGGAAGAGGGTATGTAAACCTTAATGACCGTAAAGCATACTTAAGAAAAACTTTTTGAACTCGCTCAAGCCTGTTGATTGAGAATTGTTGGAAAGGTCTCCAAATGATGGTAACATACTCAAGATGAGAACGCACGAATGAGGAGTAGAGTACTTTTAAAGTATACGGGTCCGAAAACTCCGAACTATTACGCCGAATGATCAATATGGTTCACGAACATAAATTTTGTATCAAATACAACCCCAAGGTCTTTGATTTTTTCAACAGTCTGCAACGTACTGTTAGCGATACTAAACGAACTGTTGAGATTTTAACGAGATTTTGAGTAGGTTACGTGGAAGCATTTATTTATATTTAATGAAAGATGAGATCGAATGCACCATGAGTAAAGTTTATCAATATCAGCTTGAAGATTAATCATATCGTTTGCGGAATTTACAACAGAGTAAACTTTGAGATCATCGGGGTACAACAGAAATCTAGCGTAAGAGAAGCATGAGGTAATGTCATTGATGAATAAGATAAAAAGCAATGGTCCCAAAATACTACCCTGCGGGACGCCCGATGTCGCCAAAAAGGGATCTGATGATACCCCATCAATAGAGACGGCACACCATCTATTACTTAGATATGATTTTAGCCACTGCAAAAAGGTTGAATGAAAGCCAAGGTAGTACAGCTTGTGAATTAGAACATCATGCGATACCTTATCAAAAGCTTTGGAAAAGTCGGTATAAATACAGTCGACCTGAAGACCAGATGAAAAGGCAGAGATACAATATTCACTGAACTCCACAAGATTGGAAACGGTAGAGCGACCAGAAACAAACCCATGCTGTCTCGGACAGATCAAGTGCTTCACTGAAAAATAAATCTTTTCCTTGACAACGCACTCAAATAGCTTAGAAACGGTGGAAAGCTTTGAAATTGGCCTGTAATTTCAGACATCAGTCTTACTGCCAGATTTATAAATAGGAGTTATCGAGGCGAATTTCCAAGCATCAATAAACTCACCAAAGCTAAGTGATAAATTGAACATGATCTCTAACGGGACAACTAGGGAAGTGCATCCTTTTAGCAAGGCAGCCGAGAGACCATCAATGTCAGCTTTAGTAGAGTTGCTCAGTTTCGAGATGCCACTGAAGATATCTTCAGATGCAATTGACATTGAACCAAAACTTAGGGATGAATAAATTTCAGACGAGAAGTCAGACGAGGGACCTGCATCATTATTAGCAAAATTAGAAGTGCGTTCCTCCTCTTCTAGTTCTGGGTATTTTACTTTATGTACTGGATTCGGCGGGCAATTCCTTGCATAGAGAACCGATGTCTGCCTGTGGACCTGTTTGCGCTTTTTTGCATCATACGGCTGTGTTCTCAGGTGCCGTATATCCTCATAATGCTTACGTTGATAACCCCTTAAGCCCCTGGACGGTGTAGCCTCATAAATCAGATGTTTGTTGGGATGCCCATGTTTCTGGGTATTCAACAGAAACTGTTTGGTTAACATATTTTTCCTCCCTAATGAGAAGTACTCTCGCCTTATTATGTAGATGGTGTTTAGGAGATGTAATAAACAGTTCTGAGGGCAGTATTTTGGCCGGCCTGTATTTTCTTCTTGTGAGTAACCTTTAGGCTTGGAGACCATATCGGGGACGAGAAGCGTGCAATCGTCCGGCCAATTGCTTTGTAAGTCGTAATGAGGAATTTTTTATCTTTACCCTAGGTATTCCCGGCAATAGATTGGACGATTTTATTACGGCTCTGGATTTGCGGTGCAATTGTGGCTTCATGCTCTCCAAAATGAAGATCCTGATCGAACGTCACAACCAGGATTTTAGGGTATAAGGCAGTCGGTAGCGTGTTGCCATCGACGTGCATGTTCAATGTGGTCGACATTTGGCGCGTCCATGTTGTAAATAAGGTCGCCAATGATTTGATCGGGGACAATGTCAGGTTTCGCGATGCAAATAACCGGGAGAGATCATGGAGATATTTGTATATTAGGTTACAAAGCTGAGCTATCTTTGGGCCTGGGCCTGTGGCCATTATTGTGCAGTCATCGGCGTAGGAAAAGATAGTGACTACTTCCGCTGCGACGCATTCATATGGCTGAGTGAATTTCAGTTCAAAACTCAGCTCCCGAAAAGCTAGCTGATCAAGAAGTGAAATTCGAAAACATGTCTCACAGGTAAACAAAAATGAACCGTAAAAATATTCACATAATGTCATCATGGTGTGGTGGTAGCGTACTCGGCTAACACACCAAAGATCCTGAATTCAATGCCCGGAAAAAGAGCACCAAAACACATTGAAACAAATTTTTTAAACGGACTTGTCACTATGTAGTGATTTGGCACTCTTTGTGTCTTTCTACTATGAAAAGTGTCTTGCAATTTCAGTACCGTAAATACAAAGTATGTTATTTAAACCTCGAAATTTAAACAATTTTTACATAAATATTTTTTGGTTGAGCATTTATATTTAAATGAATATATAAGATTCACTTGTAGGTAACTCTCCTGTATACCAAGATAATGGCATATGTTATTTGATATATAATGAAACGATTTTCCGTCATTCTTTATCAAATTATGTTTGGAGGAAAACGGGTTTGGCGTTGCCCATCATCGGTGTAATTTTTCTTAAGGTTATGTGTAGGGGCCGGTATCCATATTTTGAGATATTTCATATATGTTTTCGTGTAATTGGCTTGTTTTTGTAAAACTTCCTGTGTTAGTTTCGCTCTAATGCGGCTTAATTCGATTTTTTTTTTCATTGCGAACATTTGTAGATATCATAAAAGTTAGTATGTCAAGAAACTGTTCGGTATCACCTTCAATGACTTATTCAGGATTAGCAGTCGTGGAACATATTGTAGGTTTCTAACCCGAATCGAAAATGATTGCACTCGAACGATATAGAAAATTATACATCCATTTAGTAGGGGTCTTAAAAATATTCGTATTATGTGATTAGTTTAGCAATCATTATTTGACTTTCAAAACACAAATTTTTAAAAAATAAATTAGGAATACGCCATGTATGTACCGCATATGTGTTATTTGTTGAATTTTTTTAATTAAGTCTCCTACCAGATATTGAGATCTTGGAAACTCGAAAATAAATAATAAAAAAGTGGCAAAAATCCCCTTTTTTGTGAGGGGGTAAATAAATAAATAAATGTTAGGCGCGATAACCTCCGCAGAGATTTTAGGCCGAGCTTCTCTTACAATTTGCGTCGTGCTCCTTTTGACAAAAAAACTACCTAGATCCACAAAGGGCCCACAAGAGTCACAATAGAGGTGTTTGGCTTTCCCAAAGATGCCAAGATGGCCGACAAAGCGAAACACATGTACACCGATGATTAAAAAGTAATGTCAGGAGTAGGATATGTAGTATTCTACGCTGATCCGAAAAATAAGGTCCTAGAAGCTGCCAGATTACTGTGGTGTTTTTCGGGCGGAAGTAGTAGCCGATACCAAAGCAGTAGAAACACCGCAAGAAAAAACCTAACAGCCAAGCAGCAATTTAGGCAATTTAGTATTACTTACTTACTTAATTGGCGCTTAACCGTCTAAACGGTTATGGCCGTCCAACAAGGCGCGCCAGTCGCTCCTTCGCTCCGCCAACCGGCGCCAATTGGTCACACCAAGGGAGTTTAAATCGTTTTCCACCTGGTCCTTCCAACGGAGTGGGGGCCGGCCTCTACCTCTGCTTCCATAGGCGGGTTCCGATAGAAACACTTTCTTGACCGGAGCATCATATTTCATTCGCATAACATGGCCTAGCCAGCGCAGCCGCTGCGTTTTAATTCGCTGGACTATGCTGATGTCTGCGTATAGCTCGTACAGCTCATCACTAAATCTTCTTCGGTACTCGCCATCGCCAACGCGTAGAGGTCCATAAATCTTTCGAAGAACTTTTCTCTCGAACACTCCCAAAGCCGCTTCATCTGCTGTTGTCATGGTCCATGCTTCTGCCCCATATAGCAGGACGGGTACGATAAGTGACTTGTAGAGTATGATTTTCGTTCGCCGAGAGAGGGCTTTACTTTTCAATTGCCTACCTAGTCCAAAGTCGCATTTATTGGCAAGATTGATTTTTGGCTGGATTTCAGTGCTGATGTTGTTGCTAGTGTTGATGCTGGTTCCCAAATAAACGAAGTCTTTTACTATTTCGAAATTATGGCTGCCAACAGTAGCGTGGTTGCCAAGGCGCATATGCGCTGAATCTTTGCTCGATGACAGCAGGTACTTCGTTTTGTCCTCACTCACCATCAAACCCATCTTTACCGCTTCTTTTTCCAGCTTGGAGTAAGCAGAACTAACAGCGCGGGTGTTTAGGCCGATGATATCAATGTCATCAGCATATGCCAGTAATTGCACGCTTTTATAGTATATTGTTCCAGTGCGGTTAAGTTCTGCAGCTAGTATAATTTTCTCCAGCATCAAATTAAAGAAATCGCACGATAGGGGTCACCCTGTCTGCAACCTCGTTTAGTTTCGAACGGCTCGGAGAGGTCCTTCCCAATTCTGACTGAGCTGATGGTGTTGCTCAACGTCATTTTGCACAGCCGTATAAGTTTTGCGGGGAAACCAAATTCAGACATAGCGGCATATAGGCAGCTCCTTTTCGTGCTGTCGAAGGCGGCTTTAAAGTCGACGAAGAGGTGATGTGTGTCGATTCTCTTTTCACGGGTTTTTTTCCAAGATTTGGCGCATTGTGAAATTCTGGTCGATGGTAGATTTACCAGGTCTGAAGCCTCACTGATAAGGTCCAATCAGCCGGTTCACGGTGGGCTTCAATCTTTCGCACAATACGCTTGAAAGGACCTTATAAGCGATATTAAGAAGGCTGATTCCACGATAGTTGGTGGATTTTGCAGTATCCCCCTTCTTGTGGACTGGGCAAAGAACGCTTAGATTCCAACCGTCGGGCATGCTTTCGTCCGCCCATATTTTGCTAAGAAGCTGCTGCATACGCCTTACCAACCCCTCGCCGCCGAACTCGAATAGCTCCGCAGGCAATCCATCAGCGCCCACGGCCTTGTTGTTTTTCAATCTGGTTATTGCTATTCTAACATCGTCATAATCGGGCGGGGGGACATATATTCCATCATCATCGATTGCGGGATCGGGTTCTTCATCTCTGCGCGGTGAATTGCTGCCTCCATTTAGGAGAGCAGAGAAGTGTTCCCTCCATAATCTAAGCACTCTCTGGACATCAGTTACAAGGTCACCGTTTTCATTCCTACAGGAGTTTGCCCCGGTCTTAAAACCTTCCGTCTGTCGCCGTATTTTTTGGTAGAATTTTCGGGCGTTATTCCTGGTGGCTAGCAGCTCAAGCTACTCTCACTCACGCCTTTCTGCTTCTGCTTTTTTCTTCCTGAAAAGGCGTCTCGCTTCCCTTTTCAACTCACAATAGCGTTCACACACTCCTCTTGTCGCGCTCGCTTTTAACGTAGCCCCGTAGGCAGCGTCTTTTGTTTCGGTTGCAACGCGGCATTCTTCATCATACCAGTTGTTTTTTCGTGGCCGCCGGTAACCAATTTTTTCCTCGGCGGCAGTATGAAGTGCTTTGGAGATATGCTCCCACTGCTCCTGTATTCCTTCAGGATGAGTTGTGCCCTCAGAGAGCAGGTATGAGAGTCGAGTTGCGAAATCATTGGCAGTCTGTTGTGATTGAAGCTTTTCGACGTCTAGCTTTCCTTGTGTTTTTTGTTCCTTGTTTTTAGCCGCGTTGAGGCGGGTGCGTATTTTGGCTGCAACGAGATAATGGTCCGAATCGATGCTAGGTCCTCGGATTGTTCGCACATCTAAAACACTGGAGGCATGCCGTCCGTCTATCACAACTTGATCGATCTGATTGCGAGTATTTCGATCAGGAGACAGCCATGTAGCTTGATGTATCTTTTTATGCATGAACCTCGTGCTTGATATGACCATGTTTCGAGCACCGGCAAAGTCAATCAGTCTCAGTCCGTTAGGAGAAGTTTCATTGTGTAGGCTGAACTTTCCGACTGTAGGGCCAAAAACACCTTCTTTGCACACCCTGGCGTTAAAGTCGCCAAGCACGATTTTATATCATGACGGGAGCAGCGCTCGTATGTGCGTTCTAATTGTTCATAAAAAGTGTCTTTCACCTCGTCGTCTTTCTCCTCTGTCGGCGCATGGGCGCAGATGAATGATATATTAAAAAATTTTGCTTTTATTCGAATAGCGGCAAGGCGCTCGTCCACAGGCGTGAACGCCAGCACTTGGCGACAAAGTCTCTCTCCCACCACGAATCCGACGCCGAAACTGCGCTTATTCGCATGGCCACTCCAATATATGTCACAATTTTTGATCTTCTTTATTCCTTGCTTCGTCCAACACATTTCTTGGATGGCGGTGATGTCAGATTTTGCTTTGACGAGGACATCAAACAGCCGGGCATCTGCACCAATCCCATTCAGGGAGCGGACGTTCCAGGTGCATGCCCTCAATTCATTGTCCTTCAAACGTTTGCCATGGTCGTCATCAATAGAGAGTGTATTTATCCGAGGCTTGTTGTTATATTTCATTGGAGTATGGTTTTACGTGGCGGGTCCCAAGCCCAGCGCACCACCCGCTCAGCGGGGGTGAAAATATTACTTGACACGTTTATATAGCGAGCCGCTTGCTCCAAGACAGACGCCCGCTTGCAGCCGCACCTAGAGGTGTACAGACGCTGCCGATGAAATCTCCCCCGGCTAGCTCTTAAACCGATTATGTCAGAGTGGCCTAGCCAGGTTGTCGCCTTCTCACATTAGGTCACCGCTAAACGGGTGTTTAGCGGCTACCCAGAGGATACTTGGCCGCAAGCGACCGGCAGTAGTGAGCTGCTTGAACCGCATGCAAAAGAATCGCTCTGGCCATTCCCAGGTGAATGGCGGTCAGAAGCTTTCCCCACTTTCGTGGCCTTCTACACACGGCCCCAACCTTAGTATTAGAGCGCACGCAATATCTGGAAATTGGGTCTCAGACATGTAATATGGCATTCAAAACTAAAGTTTTAGATAACTTTACAGAATGCCTTACTTTTCTTTCAATTTCAATGTATTAATTTAAGTGGCAATTTTATATATGTAAACATGTAAAATATTTTTTCATCTGAAAGAAAACGAATAAATCTAATCTAATCTAATATAATACTCCTAGATTGCTAGCCCATAGGGGCATTTACAAATATTAGAGAACCGATATATTGTTATTTAAATGATTTTGTTTTTGTATTTAATAATCGAATGTACCTGCATTTAAATTTTTTCTTGGCACACTTATGCTGCTACAATCATAAAAATTTTGTAGACCGGCTAGTGCAACCTAATTTAACTTAATCTAACGATAGTTTAAGCTATTTGAATTTATTTTTTTGTTTTTTTTATTTTAGTGTGATTTTAATCTTCTATATATATAAAAAGATGTGTACATTTTGATTGTCACTCCATAACTCGAGAACGGATAGAAAGATTGCCATGAAATTTTTAGCAAAGGTACAGGAAGGAGCGATGATGGTTAGTTGATTTTGAAATCCCACATCGGTTTAGCCATTCTTGAGTTATGATTTTTTTTTAGAAAAAATTCAAAATTTGAAAATTTGGTATATAAATTTGCCTATATTAGTATTTACGATCCTTTTTTCTGGGAAGTTAACCAGAGATGGACTGGGACTGGGATTAGAACTAGGACCGGGACTGAGACTCGGGGTGGGACTGGGACTGGAACAAGATATATACCACCCTCTGGGACAGGCAATAAGGGATGAAGAAGAATGAGAAGAAGGTGAGAGAAGGGAAAAGAGAGAAGTAGAAGGATACTGAGAAAGAAATAGAATGAGATGAATATGGAGATAGATGAAGCGAAAAAGACGGAAGGAGGAGTGAATAAAAGGATCAGGAAAAAGTGAAGAGGGGTGGGGGAGGGCAGAGTTAGACGGAAAAAGCTTATTAAAAAATGCAGATATGCCAAATTACGGCAGAACAACGTCTACCAGGTCTGCTAGTGCATTTATAAGATTTCATAAGCTTAAACATTGATTAATATTATTTATATTGAGCCAAGTAACAATTTTAATAATACTTTTATTGGAGCTTTTCAAATATTATTTATTAATATTTGTTGTCATAAAATTTCTCAGCTACACGCTTTCTATCCGCTATCACATTACTGTAACATGAGTTTTCCTAAAAGGTGCTACATTGGCAGATGTTTAAAGCTACGCAGCTAAAATATGCAATTGCATGTCACTAAATTATATGGAGAAATTAAATAAAACACGGAAACAGAAACACAGGGTAACAGGCATATACGACCAACTACTAAATTCATTCGAATCCCAAATTCAGTTCATGTTTGCTATTGCAGGGTGGGTATATTGATACCATAAAACCTACACACGTACCTACATTTATATTCATCAATAGTTATGCAATTGTACACATACATTTAAATAACTCATCACATAAATGCCTACGTCAACTGCATTTGAGCATTTCTATGGGGCACCATGTCGTATACGTAATATAAATCGAAATTGTTCATTTAATGCTAGCCACAGCCGTACACAAAAAAACATTGAACATTGAATAGTTATGTAGGTATGATGACCACAAAAACTTGCTCGTTTCGATTGATTTTGTGTGGGCACAAATTAGAGTGCAATTTATTTATGGCACTAAGCGCTTTGCAAGTGAGTATTGAAAACTGAGTGTGCAATGAATTGCGCCAATAAATAGTTTTGGTAACTCAATTTTGGTAATGTAGTGAAATCAATTAAAATATTTTATTACAGTTTAAAATTTTAACATAAATTTAATTAAAATATGAACACATTTAAGTTTTGTAGTTAGTTTTTCATTGATGAAGTTTGTATGTGTTGAGAAATTATAAAAAAAGTTAAGTCCTTTCGATGGTATATATGACGTAAAGTACGCTGTCGGTATCAGTTGTGAATATAAAGCGTGTTCGAACCAGCAGAGGTTACAAAGATACTATATTCTACCCAACATGTAGGAAGAATATAAAAGTCTTTTTCTGAGTTATATTCCGTCAAATAGTATTATCAATTATTGGGATATATAGAATAGACCGTACATTTTAGTTTTTAATGAAAATAAATAAATATAAATAAAAAATAGTAGTCTAATAGATTTGCAAGTTCTTTGCTGGGCAGTTGGAGTAAATAGCTACTTTAAAATGAAAAAACCGTAACGATGACTATTTCCAAGATATAATCGATAAATTGCGGAACAAATTATGGCCAACTAAAACTGTTTGCGTTATTTATGGCGAATTAATTATTATTATTAGTTTATTGCAAATTTGTTGAATCAACTAAGCAAGTAATCGCTTAACCGTTTAAATGATTTCGACCGTCCAACAAATTTGGTCAGTTGCCTATTCGTTGGGCTAACTGACGCCAATTGGTACAACTCATCATTAAATCTTTTTTGGTACTAACCGTCGCCAATGCGAAGAATTTCGTAAATCTTTCGACACAATTTTCTGGCGAACACTCCCAGTACATCCAGCCTTAATCAGATGGATTGGCTGCATGTTAAATTGCAGGAAGATTACATCACAATGGGGATTATACGAGGCCACGAAATCAGTGGACAGGGGAACGCCGCAGGGAGGGGTGTTATCACCTCTGTTGTGGATGCTGGTCATCAACCAACTTCTCAGGCGATTTGATCAGGGACCCGTAAAACTTACGGCTTCCTCGGATGACGTTACAATTGTCATAAGTGGAAAGTGCCTTCCAACCATTAGCTCTTTAATGGATCGGGCGCTTCGGGATATTCACACCTGGGCATCAAATGTCGGGTGGAAAGTCAATGCGGATAAGACGGATATGGTCTTGTTTACAAAGAGATACAAGGTCCCAAATTGGATCAGGCCTAAGTTAGGAGGGGTGACCCTACAGGAGAAACCTTGCATAAAGTATCTAGGAATCACCCTAGACAGTAAGTTGTCATGGAAGCTCAACGTGGAGGAGAGGGTGAAGAAGTCTTCAACGGTACTTTATGCATGTAAAAGAATACTGGGGTGTACGTGGGGCTTATCGCCCTCTCTTTCTCATTGGGGTTTTACAGCGATTGTAAGCCCTATCCTATACTATGGAGTTCTTGTTTGGTGGAAAGCCACACAAAAAGCAACCTACCTCAAAAAATTAGAGGGGTATGCATATTATTAATGCATTACGGAAGCCCTGAAAACAACCGTGATAGCTGCAGTTTATGCCATTCTGCACATTCCACTTGTAGACCTAGTATCAAAGAACATAGCGTTAAAAACTGCAACCAGGCTCGGTGCCTCGGAGCAGCATGAGCGCCGACCATACGGCCATAGTAGCATAGCGTCATCAGTCACAAGACGAACAGACTACCTGATTCCCTATCTGCGCTTCGGGGGCGCAATAGAGGTGGACGGTTGGCGCAAGGGTGCTCAAATGGCTGACGAGGGGATATATGTGTACACAGATGGTTCCAGAGTAGTGGGAGGAAATAGCCCAAGCTGCAATCGTGTTAACTTTTAAATTGACAGTCAAGCAGCAATTAAGACAATAATCTCGAATAGCACAGCATCTAAGTGCCTGTTAGAGTGTAAGCAGTCCCTAGAGAGAATCGAGACAAGGAGAAGCATACATCTATATTGGTTCCCAGAGCATATGGGAATAGATGGGAATGAAAAAGCGGATTAACTAGCTAAAAAGGGCGCATCCCTTTAAGCTTGCTCCGTAGACGTCCCAATTGGACTAGGCGATATTAGGCGAATGCGAGAGGTGCACATGATCGACCAAGCAGGAAAGGTGCGGGCTCAAGCGCGGGGCTGTAAAGTGTCGAAGATTATGTGCAGGTCTTACAACCTTAGACTAACAAAGTTGCTACTATCATTAAAAAGAGAGGACTGTAGACTCATGACGGGTATTCTTACTGGACACTGCTATCTGGCGTAGCATACCTTTAAATTAGGCTTGGTCAGTGATAGCAGATGTAGGAAGTGCGGGCTGGAGGAAGTAACGATCGAGCACGTTCTGTGCTCTTGCCCTGCACTTGCCAGGCTAAGACTCCAGCTATTAGGAGTGATACAGCTGTCAAATCTAGAAGCAGCAAGTGGCTTAAATCCTAGGAAGCTTCTAGTGTTTTCCAAGAGGACGGAGTTATTTTATAACATAGGTCCTGGTTTTTGATAGGGGTTTTTCAGTTTGGTTGTTAAAACAAACTTTTGATAGCAGATGTAGGAAGTGCGGGGTGGAGAGGGAAACGATCGAGCACGTTCTGTGGGAAAGGAAAAGAAAGGAAGTAAAGAAAGGAAAAGAAACGAAAGGAAGGAAAGGAAAGGAAGGAATATGAATGGAAGTTAAATGAAAGTAAAAGAAAGGAAATAAAAAGAAAATTAAAAGAAACGAAAGGAAAGGAAAATAAGGAAAAGGTACGGAAAGGAAAGGAAAGTAAAGGAAAGGAAAGGAAAGGAAATGAAAGGAAAGGAAATGAAATGAAATCAAAGGAAAGGAAAGGAAAGCAAAGAAGAGAAAACAAAGGAAAGGAAAATAAAAGAATAGAATGGAAAAGAAAGGAAAGCAAAGGAAAGAAAAGAAATAGACTTGATGCATAATCAGCTTGGTATTTTTGTTTAATCTTTATTGTGTACAAAGCAACTCCTAGGCCATGCTCACGATTTAGCATAGTACACAAAAAGCAAGTAAACACACAGCGTGTCTATAGTATGAAGAAGTGCATGTGTAGTGGTGTGACTTTTATGTTAAATTTTTTATATTAAAATGATTTTTCACATTTTTTTAATTTATGGATGACAGTGCAGCTCAAAATTTCCTATCAACACATTTTGTCTATTTATATATAAGATTTTCCAGAAAACTTGCGCAGACTGTGATAACCTAGAAATAAGTTTGAATTTTTATTGATAAATTTTGAAATTAATACATACGAACTATGAGGTCTTATAGGCTTAAAAATATGTTCGTCTGACCAGAACACAACGCTTAAATGTGACATAATCAACTTTGGTACAAAAAAAGATAAAATAAAGAAAAAAATATCGATTTCCGAATTATTATAAAGACCGCCTCTAAACTTAAAAATTGCTAAAGCTTTTCATGATCGGGTGGGTAGCAGTGAAGTTATTCACGAAAATAAAGACTTGTCTGGCCAGACGCCACATCTATCGGAGGGTTAAAATACAATTTTTTCGGTAAATCTATGACTTTTCGATAACAAATCCATAGCTATTTGATAAAATATCGATAATTTTTTCATAAATAATCGATAATTTTTCGATAATAGGTTGATAAGTATTTGATTAAAAATCGAAAAACTTTCGAACACAGATCGACAACTTTTCAATCAAAAATCGATAAAGAGCCGATATAAAATCAACAACTTTTCGATAAGAAGTCGATCACTTTTTGATAGCATATCTATAAATAATCGACGTTGCTATAAAGTGTTGATATCTATACGATAACAAACCTATAACTTGCTTTCCTTGCCTTTTCTCGCCTTGTTTATCTTCGTAATTGTGGCGATAACTTTAATCACACGGTTCTCTTTCTTCTTTCTCTTATTATGTTTTATCTTCTTTACAGTTGCTTCTCTTTCTCCCTTATATACCATTATGTGTTTTTTCTGCCTTCGTTAATTTTCATTAACATATTTGTTGTCTGATTTCTCCCATATAAACTACACCACGTACATTGTTCCCACATTACGCTACAGTGTTGCGACTACGCTTACTCTTACACTTACCTTACGCTTACAACTGCTAACACAACAAAAAATAGTACAAAAAAGTTGGCAGCCGAACTGTTTAATATGTTCCATAATGGGGTTCAACACCGCGAGAAATAACGACGTTATACTTAAGAAAATGTTTACACAAACAATTTACCCATCATAAGTTTGGTGTAACGTTGCAAAATATATGTATGTATATTGATTTGTGTTCACACCGAGAAGTTGTACCAGGTGGTATTTGTGGATACGTGCAAAATGGCCTCGTTGAATGGTGCAACATTTACTATATTTACTATAATTACATTGGCAGTGTTTGCATCCATCATTGTTTATAGTATATGCATATAATTTAATATGAAATTAATGAAGTATACATGAATTAACTATTTAATTTGAATAATGAATTCAGTGTGGCTATGTTATAATATTCATCAATACAAGTTTGCATCAAATAGACGCCAACAGATATAAATGTATTCTTAGAATGTAAGAAAGAAGAAATAAAATATCAGTTTGAACTTCAGTATTCAACCAACATTGAAACAGCGTAGTTTTGAATTTATACAGTCCACTCGTGAGTAATCAAAAAGTACAAATTATACAAACAGACAGCAAGGATGATAATGCTGGGAGAGTTTAAAAGAAGTTGTTTTCACGCGAATTACTGCACAACAATATTTCTGTAGAATAGAAAAAGTGTTACCGTGTGCTTACTTTATTAAAATCTCTTATAGGTATTGTATGTGTGTGCTTGTGTGTGTATATAAAACAATATATTGTTTACGGCATATAGCGTTAGCATAGTTCATAGCCATTTTTCTTCTTTAGTAAAGTTTTTTAAGTACCAAAAGCTTAACGACCGACGTGGGCGTTGTAAACTGTTGCAACTAAATTAATTTATAGTTAAATTGTTGTTGCTATTTTTTATTATAAATGTTTACGTAAACATCTATGTAGTGCTGTGTGTGTGAAGTGAAGTATATTCAAGGGTCAATGGTCCTTTCATTGATACCCATCTTGTGCCTATTTTACTGTCGTTTCGCCTTTAATAAGTGGTTAACATAAGGCAGAGCAGTGCGACGAAATAGTTATTTAAGCATTTGACGCCAGAATCCAGAGTTTAGTCAGTATTCCCGTCTTGAGTATATAGTCCTTTTTTCAATTTATTTATTTATTTATTTGTCTACAAATTTAACAATTAATCAGACTAAATATAATTACGGACTACATATAAATTACAGAAGCATACAAAGTGACCAAAATTTATATTATAAAATATGTATATATATATGTGTTATTAAATCAGTTGTCGGAATGGACTATGATGCCGAGCAACGCGAATTAATTACTAGTGCTGTCGGAATGGATCTGATTTCAAGCAGCTGATGTATATTTAACACAGACTAAGTAGGGCTGCTATGTGTGGGAGGTTGGAAAGGCCGTCCAAGCTACCGGCTCGAATTTATTGGAGCTGGTTATAAGAGTGGGAGGTTGCAAAAACGTGATTTCAAGCCACCCACTCAAATCATTGCATATTTAAGGTCGTCAGTAGATATCTTTTTATTATGTGGAGTGAGTCACACGTATCATTGATGAAAATATTTCACTAGTCTAAGGTTGTAAGGCAGCCTTTTCTGCTTGGTCGATCATGCACAGCTTTTGGTTTAGTTAATCTTTCCTAATTTGATTGCGACGTCTACGGCACAAGATTCGAGGCATACACTATGTCTAGCAAGCTCATTCGCGTTTTCACTTCCATCTATTGCCATATGACCAAGCATTCAATATAGATGTCAATTTCTTCCTATTCAGATTAACTTCGGGGATCGTTTGCACTCTGGCATACTTTTAGGTGTTGTGCCATTGCTGCTTGTCTGTGCTGCTGCTATCACTTCCGCTTAAAAAAACTCAAGTGGTTTCTCAGCTTGTAGGATTGCTTTATTTCCGGATCAGCACAGTTTACCACAGACCTTACTTCTTTCATTACTTTAGACTCATACACCGATGGAAAATGTGTGTCGAAAAGCGCATCAAAGGACTATTCACTACTTCCCTGTTCCATTTCTTTGTTAGTCACTGCACTAAATTTCCTTTCGCTAGGACTTGCTGGAGCTCTCGAATTTCACACAAAAATGTTTTCATGATACTAGTTTAGCTTTGCTTTCCCTCTGAATTTACTTAGCGGGCAAGCTCTGTTAAATGCATTCCAAAGCGTCTTTGATAGAAAGTTATTGGTCTCTCTTATAACATCCACATTGGCAACCTCTTTAGGTTCTACCACTTTTGTTTTTACATATTCCCGGGATTTGGTTCAGTTCGTTAAGCTAGAGTTTATAAAGGTTCCTTCCTTCTCTAGCTTCTTTAAGGGGATGTCGAAGCTGATCTAAGCATGGTCGGATGATCTCTCAATGACCATTCAAACATTCCACACTCCGCCTCATTTTTCTATCAATTATACGAGAACAAGAATGACGTGATTTATTTGTCATCTGCCTCTTCGGAAATGTTAAAGCAATCCAAATGTTTAAATATAAAAAAATGTAATGCTCCCAAATTTTTCAATATTTTGACGGAAACATCACGAACTGTTTCCATTAACCTAAGTATGTAAGTAACTGCGTTCGCGTAACAATAATTGTACATATCTGATTCCATTTCCACATCATTGAATTCAATTTAATTACATTATATATATTTTGACTGTTGTAAATATATTAATGTTGGTTCAACTGTTTTCATATACACGTAAATATTTTCATTGATTTACACACATACACACCAATATTATAACAACAATTCATTCACTGCACGATTTTTCTAGTATATTATTGAAACAAAATAGGATTATTGCGCTAATAAAATGTTTATTTCATTATTTCAAAAATTTGAACTCTATGTAGATACCATTTCCAAAACATTAAAATAAACAACTAAGGAAGGCTAAGTTTGGGTGTAACCGAACATTACATACTCAGCTGGGAGCTTTTGAGACAAAATAAGGGAAAATCTCCATGTAGGAAAATGAACCTAGGGTAACTCTGGAATGTGTTTGTATGACATTGGTATAAAATCAAAGGTATTAATGAGTATTTTAAAATGGAGTGAGCCATAGTTCTATAGGTGAACTCTATTTCGGGATATCACCATAAAGGTGGAACAGGGGTGACTCTAGAATGTGCTTTTACGATATGGGAATCAAATGAAAGGCGTTAGTGAGTATTTTAAAAGGTAGTGGGCCTTAGTTCTATAGGTCGACGCCTTTTCGCGATATCGCCATAAAAGTGGACCAGGGGTAACTCTAGAATTTGTTTGTAGGATATGGGTATCAAATGAAAGGTGTTAATGAGTATTTTTAAAGGGAGTGGGCCTTAGTTCTATAGCTGGACGCCTTCTCGAGATATCGCCATAAAGGTGGACCAGGGGTGACTCTAGAATGTGTTTGTACGATATGGGTATCCATTTAAAGGTATTAATGAGGGTTTTAAAAGGGAGTGATCCTTAGTTGTACATGTGAAGGCGTTTTCGAGATATCGAGATATCGGGTACCGCTAATTTATTTATATATGTAATACCACGAAGAGTATTCCTGCCAAGATTCCAAGTGCTTTTGATTTCGCCCTGCAGAACTTTTTCATTTTATTCTACTTAATATGGGAGGTGTCACACCCAGTTTACACAGTTTTTTCTGAAGTTATATTTTGCGTCAATAAACCAATCCAATTACCATGTTTCATCTCTTTTTTCATATTTGATATAGAATTATGGCATTTTTTTAATTTTTCGCAATTTTCGTATCGGAAAAGTGGGCATGATCATAGTCGGATTTCGGCCATTTTTTGTACCAAGATAAAATGAGTTCAGATAAGTAGGTGGACTAAGCTAAGTAAAAATATATCGATTTTGGTTCAAGTTACCGTGTTAACGGCCGAGCGGAAGGACAGACGGTCGACTATGTATAAAAACTGGGCGTGGCTTCAACCGATTTCACCCATTTTCACAGAAAACAGTTATCATCACAGAGGCAATGCTCTTACCAAATTTCACATTGATTGGTTAATTTTTGTTCGACTTATGGCATTAAAAGTATTCTAGATAAATTAAATGAAAAAGGGCGGAGCCACGCCCATTTTGAAATTTTCTTTAATTTTTGTATTTTGTTGCACCATATAATTACTGGAGTTGAATGTTGACATAATTTACTCATATACTGTAAAGGTAATAAATTTTTTGTTAAAATTTGACTTTTAAATTTTTTTATTAAAGTGGGCGTATTCTTCATCCGATTTAGCTAATTTGTATTTAGCACATATATAGTAATAGTAGTAACGTTCCTGCCAAATTTCATCATGTTATCGTCAACGACTGTCAAATTACGGCTTGCAAAACTTTCAAATTACCTTCTTTCAAAAGTGGGCAGTGCCACGCCCGTTGTCCAAAGCTTTACTAATTTTCTATTCTATATCATAAGATCAAACCACCTACCAAGTTTCATCGCTTTATCCGTCTTTGGTAATGAATTATCGCACTTTTTGTATTTCTCGAAATTTTCGATATCGAAAAAGTGGGCGTGGTTATAGTCCGATTTCGTTCATTTTAAATAGCGATCTAAGATGAGTGTCCAGGAACCTACATACCGAATTTCATCAAGATACCTCAAAACTTACTCCAGTTATCGTGTTTATGGGTGGACTGACGGACGGACGGATATGGCTAAATCAATTTCTTTTTTCGCCCAGATCATTTTGATATACAGAACTTTATATCTATGTCGATTAGTTACGGATTGCCGTTATGCGAACAAAGTTAATATTCTCTGTGAGCTCTGCTCAGCTGAGTATAAAAATGCTATTGCTATTTATTTATTATGTTTGCTAAGTAATTATTATATTGGAAAATAAATTGTTATATAAGTACTCACATCGATTTGTATAAACTGTAGATTAGCAAGTTGCTCGCTGTATCTTTTCCCTGTAGCGAAACATCAAACCGTTTAGAAGAAGTACTAATTCACATTGTAACTAATCCCGAACTTATGCAAACAATTACATACACTAGGTCCAAGTCATCAATGTAACGATCATTGGCGACAGCCAGGCCGCCTTTAAACCATTACACACTAATGTAACAAAGGTGGATAAATTATTACGGTATCTTCATTTTCTATATCCCAGTGCACAGTGATATTGAAGAGGTTGAATTTGCAGATGGTATGGCCAGAAAAAGTTCCGAAGTGGACATAATCGAGGCGGCGAGCTCCGTACGACGACTACTGGGTTATCTTACAAGAAAAATCAAGGAATATAAGACTAAGACAATGTACTTTGTGATGACCAACCGGGATGATTTTGAGGCTTCAACATCATTCTAGCCACCTTTGGATAGAAATAGCTTCCTTCTCAAGCCGAACAAATCCGCAGTGAGAATAGTTATAGGTGCGTTACAGGTCATTGTGCTATTGCACCAATGCTGCGCCGGTGGCGCATACCAACAAGCTTCCTCTGCAGAAGCTGTCAGGATGAGGAGAAAGAGGAGTCGACTATCTACCGATGTCCAGTACTGTACCCTACTTCAAGACGACTCAGATTTCTGGTCACACGTTTTTTCGACAACGTGGCAGAGGTTGGGAAAGTAGAAATTTCACTCGTACTTAGGTTCATCAGAATAAGCAAATGGTATTTTGAGGACCACTAGGAAGTAATCTGGTTGAACGAATGTGCCGCCACCCGACACTCACTGAGGGTACTCGCAATTAACAAAAATGTATCGGATTGGAAACGTGCAAAATACCAATGCACGCCATATTTGCCTGATCTCACCTTTCCCAATCCAAAGTCCATCTAAATTAGAAATTTCATCGTAAATATGATTTGAAACATATAATAAATTATCTTTTTATTTATCTATTTATTTAAGACAAAAATGACTTATTGAAACGTCCTTATCAAAATGCATAGACATTATAACTCTGTTCACGAACCCATTTTTTTATTTTTTTTTATTTATATAAAGGATGTAAGTAAAAGGTTTTTTTCAATTTTATTCTTTTCTAAGCGCGTGCGGATTCAGTCTTTATAACGCAAAGACGGAAAGCAGGTTTAGAGCTGCAGTCATGAAAGGAAAATACCTTGCTATACATGCTATCTAACTTCAGCAGGGAAGACCTAGCTCTATTCGCAATAGAGAGTAAAAAGAACCATTCCCAATCGTAGAATTCTAATACATGGCCCATAATGTGAAGGCCCTCCTGAGGAGTTCAAAAGGCTTGTGGATCAATAAGAGTACTTATGGAGAGGGACGATGAAAACGATGGGGGTGAGTAACCTTTTTCTAATATACTACAAAGAGGTCCAGTGCGCAAACTAGAAGAATTTCTTTCTTTTTCTTCTCGGTTCTGGTCCATGGTTAGTGTTTCAAGAAACAGTCAATCACAGCACGTTACTGCAAGACTTTGAATGGGTTCTGTTATATATGAAACGAGATGGCAGCGCCACGACAATAAATTATTTATATAGACATCTGGCAACTGTGTTACCAGAACATTCTTTATCTTCTTCTTTATTACTTTTTTATCTTTCAATTGATATACTTTGACGCATTAACTTTAAAATGTAACAATTAACTTATTTCATTAATTAAATAAATACTCATATATAAAAGTGGTGTCAGAAGTGTATTTAAAAATGAGTCTTACACCGGAGGATTTAAAAACAGTGTTGGATGCGCTAGCAGGAGCAATCCGGGGAGCTGTGGAGGAGGCTGCGCAGAATGCTGCTGAAAATACAAATGTAAATCGTTCGTTGTCACCCAAAACCACCGCCGTTTAGTATTACGGAATACAAATCGGAAGATAAATCCTCAGTACAGGATTATTTCACACGTGTATATTGAGCATTACAGTTGAGCCAGGTTCCAGAAGCGGAACAGCACAAGTTCGTACGTGTACACATGGGGGCAGAGCTTAATAGAGCGCTAAAAATTCTTGTTAGCCCAAAAACATCAGACTCGCTCAACTACAGCGAAATAAAAAATATCTTGATTCGCCATTTTGATGGCTGTAGGAATAAGTATGCAGAAAGTATCAAGTTCCGGCAAAACAAACAAGAAAAAGGAGAGCCGATTTGCAAGTTCGCACTTCGGTTAAGAGAAGCGGCTGTACACTGTGAGTATGGAGAATTCTTAGATAGAATGCTACTAGAGCAATCGTTGTGTGGCGTAGAATTACGACTTATTTGTAATGAAGTTATTGCATAGAAACCAAAAAATTTGCTGAAGCATACGAAATTGCGCATACAATCGAATTAACACAAAAGGCCCAACAGACCTAAAGTGCACAGAAGTGATACAAACAAGCGAGCCAGCGTATAAGCTGGGATACGCACCAGTTAAAACAAAAAGAAATACAAATTCGAAAAACCCGAGTCGCGAAGAACCGATGCAGAGGGCAAAAGAGAAAGGGTCCAATTGTTACGGATGTGGGGGGCAGCACCTTAGAAAAGACTGCAAATTTAACAATTCCAAATGCTTTGCATGTGGAAGAGTGGGCCACATCGCCAAAGTGTGTAAGACCAAATTAGATCAGATTTCAGAGGATGAATGTGAATCAGTTCAAAAACTAAACAGTGTTAATGCATGCAATGCAGTAGATAGAAAAATGGTTCCTATATATATAGATGGGAAACAAATTCAGATGGAATTAGTTACGGGTGCACCATGTGCAGTAATAAATTGCAAAACGTTGCGTTCGATTAAACCAAATTTTAGGTTGTTAAAGACAGATCGACGATTTACAAGCTATAAGGGCTACAAGGTGAACTGCATTGGACGGGTCGTAGTAACTGCGACAATGGGGAAAACTTCACGACTACTTAATTTGTATGTCGTTCAAGGAGATTGTGATACACTTTGCGGCCTTGAATGGATATCGCAATTCGCATGAGAAATAAACTTCACTGATCTGTTTTCATCGTCTAACCGAATCAATACTATAAATTCAACAGCACCAAAACTATCAATAAACCAACAAACGCGACTGCAACATCTCATTACACGTTATGAGGACATCTTCTGTGCGACAGCTGGGAAGTTGAGTGGGCCACCTGCAAAAGTAAAGCTCAAAGCTGGAGCAACACCAGTTTTCGCGCGAGCGCGCGATGTACCGATGGCGCTGAGAGAGGAGTATGCCCAGGAAATAGATCGTAAAATTCAGTAAGGTTTTTACAAGAGAGTGGAGCATTCAGAATGGGCCTCAACAACACACGTAGTAGCAAAAAAGAATGGGGGTATTCGCATTACCGGTAATTATAAGCCCACTGTCAATCCAAAACAATCATCGACGAACACCCGATTCCAAAAGCAGAAGATTTGTTTAATAAAATGAAAAACGCTACAATATTTTGTCACTTAGATATAATTGACCAAAATATCGAAAAAACTGCTTGACAATTTACACACGGGGCATTTAAGAGTTGTTAAGATGAAAGGGATTGCTCGCTCATTCATATACTGGCCGGCTATAGACAATGATATCAAGAATATTGCGAACCAATGTGATGCATATGCAAGACAAGCAAACAAACCGGCAAAAAGTGAGGATCATCATTGGGAATACCCCAAGGGACCATGGGAACGTATTCATATCGACTATGCGGGACCTTTCGAGGGAGCGATGTTGCTGGTAATCTCGGACGTATACAGTAAGTGGTTAGAAGTGAGAGTTACTAAATCTATAACAGCAACGGCGACAATTGCGTTTTTGGACGAAGTGTTTGCGGCTTACGGCGTGCCGTTAACTGTCGTTTCTGATAATGGAACAAATTTCACTTCTGCAGAATTTAACAATTTTCTGACGGCAGTTGGTGTTAAATATCACAAATATTCAGTGCCGTATCACCCAGCAACTAACGGACAAGCAGAGCGTAGCGTACACACAGTCAAGAAAGCATTGAAAGCGATGGGTACTACGAGTAGTTCATTAAAGACAAATTTGAATGAATTTTTGAGGCAATACAAAAACGCACCGCATGCAACCACAGGGTCATCACCAGCACTACTATTTATGGGGCGACAGTTGCGCACAAGGTTGAATCTGATTCGACCAGAGGAAATTTCAAAGAAGGTAGAAGAGAAGCAATACGTAAAGTCCAAAAAACTGTTAGAGAGTTTGAACCAAATCAAAATGTTTACTTTTTGTCTGGAAATCCACGAATTTGTAAGTGGCTCAGGGGAACCATAAACGCACGTCTAGGTGATATGCACTATGAAATACTCTTCAATGGGAAACGGCATGTGGACCAAATACGCAAAGCCCCGGTCGGACCTGATAAAACAGCTCGGGAAGTTGATTATTAAAGGCGAGGCTATCAACCGAAGACAACACTAATGAAACCGAGGCATCAGCTGAAGTAGATAGCACTGAAGCAATAACGAAACCGGTGGTTACTGAAACGACGCAAAACGAATCGTGGGGATCGGAAGATTTTGAAGGCTTTGCTTCGGCCAATAGTACAATAGGGCAAAATCCTACATCGACACCGCATACAACACCCGAAACAAGTAGGATACCTCAAATTCCACGGCGATCAACCAGACAGAGAAGGGCACCTGTCGGATACTCACCTTAGCCCTTGCAGAGGAGGGAAAAATGTTATGTATGAAACGAAATGGCAGCGCCACGACAATAAATTATTTATATAGACATCTGGCAACTGTGTTGCCAGAACATTCTTTATCTTCTTCTTTATTACTTTTTTATCTTTCAATTGATATACTTTGACGCATTAAGTTTAAAATGTAACAATTAACTTATTTCATTAATTAAATAAACACTCATATATAAAAGCTTCATCTTTCCTCCCAGTCTAGAAAAGGTTTACTACAAATTATATGCGTAATCGGCAAGCAGCGGTGTAGTTCAGGAACGTAACACCAAAACCCAGAAGAATTAAACAATGGGTGCCACGAGGTGGTGTCCCATCGCCACTGTTGTCTAACTTTTTCATAGAAAACCTTCCTTCTCCTCAAGAAGAGGTCACCATTGTGTCCCACGCCGATGACTTTACGTTAATTTAAACACGGCGCGACCAATCCCGGCCAGCCGCTTATATGCTACGCGTCCCCAATATTACCGTCGAACCTAAAAAAACACACTGGAAGAAACAGCAGGCCTGTCAAATACCGCACTTAGAACCGCCACGGAATGTTTTTTCTGTCTCCAGAATATCATCTACACAGTGAGGCAAGAGTACTCTCTATATAGAGAGAATTCAAAGGCACAAAAAGTTTCAGGGAATAACCAGAACCCTGCCAACCCCAACATACATCCGATTGAAGAATACCCTCTGCCCAGGAACTTAAGAGCTGATCTACATAACAATATGAATAGATCCAGCCAATAAAAATTAAGCCGTATGAGGAAATGGAGAATAAAAAGCACGTCAGACACATCCACAAAAAGACGTCGGACTAGTATTCCAGAGATAGCCCCATGAATATTGTTCCCAAGGACAAATACCTTTAATATGAGAATCTGTATAATGTAATCCATCCAGAATGAACCTCGACATACCCAATGCTTATCCTACTTTTAACGTGTGGAATCTACGCTTCTAACAACCTTATCGTGGACAAGAACGACCCATTGAAACAGCAAGTTTCCTCGCACTCGTGTTGGAAGGTATTGACAACAATTTGTGAGTGGTCGCATCTTTTGGATGGGGCGAAGCACTGCTGTAACAATAACAACATTATAGAAGTTTCAAATTTGTTACCCAATAGAATATCTCCTAGAAATTGATATCAAGATTCCTCCTTTAGTATGGTTGAGATTTGAAATATCTCTAACCGAACGCCACTGAGCAAAATTTGTCGTTACAGATATTGAATTCCCATTGACTTCCGCACAACATTTAACATTTCAAGTTCAGAGCTAAATTTTTTGCTTGATAAACTAAATTCTTTTCGGCTCATTATGCAGACTCAAGTCAACAAACTCATTGGACCTTATCAGTGCGGCTGATATTACAATCCAAAAAATTTTAAAATTTGTATTAAATGAGTCCTATTTGGAATGCGGTTTTTTTTGATATTGATGTAAGCGGTCGACGTACTGTGACTGCCTCCGTGATGTGTAACGACACACCGTCCTTTTCTCGTTCATTCGCTTTTTCATTGCTTTTTTATGTGACCTGGTACCTATGTGAGGGTAAAGGTCGCTGAGTTTTCTACAGCTTGTTGTTACTGTTGTATTAACGATAAAGAGTGGCAAGAGCATCGCCTGTTAAACATGTGTATGATACATTCATATTTCTAACAGAATTCCAATCACGTAGGTGAGGTTGACAATTGGTTTACGGAAGCTATGAAGCTATAAAGCTTTGTATTGCGCTTATCAATCCTCTAAATCCTACGGCCTTAGAGGACGTAAGTGGTGAGTCCAACGCCTGCTTGGCTGTCTGAGAATATGCACATGTTTTCCAACAGATCCTAGCTAAATTTGAAATATGAATTGAGAGTGCGTTTATTTTGGATCCGTTAGGGAAGTCTTTTGTTGAATCTACATCAGGTAGCCTTCATAGGATAGCCATCTGGTCATACTGCTCCTCGTTGCAGCATTTAGACTCCCCGAGTCTGATGGCAGAGTTAGTAGCTGTAAGGTGTATGTGGAGTTCTAATGGCAGCTGGATAAGGATAACATTTAACTTGTCTGTTGGGTACGACCTAATTTACCCCTGCAAACTCCGCTCGTTATACTTTTTTAGTGTTGTACTGCTGACCCATATCTGGTCAGCAGCGCACCAGCGGGTTAGAAGGGCTTAAAATATACCCGCGGTAGGTATGCCTCTCGTAAGAGGCGACTAAAATACCAAATTGATTCAAGGGGTTGTATATCGCAACCCTCTCAAGGGGTTTCCAGCTCAATATATAGCTTCTCAAACCAAATTGTCAACATCATCTACGCGTGGCGAATCCTGTTTTATTAACAACAAAGTCTCTGACGACCCCAAACTGTAAGGCCTTGAAGGTTTCATGTGGGCATACCAAATCGTTCCCGAAATGGTCAGGCTAGTACTTTTATGGTGCTTGTCACCAGAACGTCGCGGTTCTGCGTCCGACAAAGGACCATCGACATCGCTAACACTCCCCAAGGTCTTCGGGGAGTGTCCTTATCGCTACAACAACAACAACAAAAATAGCTGATCTGCACACCATCACTCCATGCGGTAGGATGGGCCTATGACTGCACATCGTAACTGGATCCTACGAGTTTCTCCTTGCTATTATCTACTTTTCTGTGAATATTGAATTTCCACTTAAGCTTTTTGTCCATTTCGACTCCAAGGTACTTAAGCCTAGTTGTAAGATAGCTCCGTTCCATTTAGTTAATGTAGGCGAAATTGAGATATTTTGGTTCTGTTGCTTAAGAGTATCAGTTCCGTCTTTTGCGGTCTTCTAATCGCACGCTATGTTATTTCGCTTAACGTTGTGTGAAAAGTAAAGGCTGAAGTTCTTTTAAGGGTGTCTTATATATCCTTCAACAGGAAGAGCGCATAACTTCATTTTTTTGTTTGGAAGGAAATCTGAAACAACCATTAAAATTTCAAGAGACCTAATTCTGATCGTGTTTGCAACTTAGTTGATTGGGCTACAAAACTTCATACTCAAAAAAAACATAAAAAATTAAGGAAATTTTCGTAAAATTTTTGAAAACATTCATTGTGAGATTCATAAACCTTTCTTTAAATAATCACTTTCTCTTAAAAAAAAATAATAATTGAATCTCAATTGTTATAAACCGAAAACTAAAATAGCACGAGTTTGATTTACGAAATTTGATAACAATTGCCTCTGCTATTTTCCTGTTCACTGCTGTAAGTACATATTTATGAAGAGTCCACATACTCTGCTTATATTCGCGCACTCCTCGACTCAGTGCGTGAATGTACCATCTCATTTATTTTTAGCAAGAAAGTTTCCACCTCGCTGACTGTGTATTTAACTACACAGCACACTACCGCAATTTTTCACCAACAATGGCAATTCCTAAATTTTCTTGGTTTGCGGTTTTAGTTAAGGGGGTTTATTGTGGAACATTATCCCGCTGCAATATGTATGTATGTATGTATGTATACGAGCAGTATATATATGTGACCTGGAATCATGCAACGACCCTATTGTGCGAAAACAAGTTTTCGAGAAAAACGCGTTTAAAGTTTTTGTTTAGCTTGACTCTGTGTAGCGGCCAGCCATTGTGAACGTATTTTGTAATTAAAATTTAAGTAACTTCCCGATAAGCTACAAGCTTGAAACTTGGAATATAGTTCAGAACCCGATGACAATGCAATAATAAGGAAAAAAATTTCCGATAGGTGGCGCATGGATCGAAATATTTCAAAAAATCGTATTTGTAGTCCGATTTTGTTTAAATGCGTTTCGTGAAAAAACTAAGAAAGATAGAAAAATTATCTTTGTTTCATTGGAAAGAACGTTAAATTTCCTATAAGAATTACTAAAAAAGTGAACAACAGTATTTTCGCACAATAGGGTCGTTTCATGATTCCAGGTCACATATATATATACCTATAACTTCTGCTATTTCATTTTTGGTAGTTATGTCTTATTTAAATTGCGGTTCATGTGTTGCTATATTTGCGATACCTTTCAAGAATCATATAAAGTAGCATAAATTAAAGTTGAGCATTATCAGCATCATAAAACAGCGAATGACTCAATATTCGCCCCCACACACATTTTCTTCATATTAAATGATTTATCTAAGAGTTGGAAAGATTTTTTTGTGTTGAAAATTCTACACTATTTATACATAATTATTATCTTCACAATATTTTCGAGTTATTTGCTGCAAATTCAGAAGTGAGTTTTTAAGTTAAATTCTTTGCTTTCGGTTTAATAGGCCCAGTAAATACAGATGAGGATATTTACACTAGGAGACAATTTTATCCATTGTGAGAACAACCCTCATTTAATGCCAACCAGAGTAATTCCTAGTGGTGCTCTCCAAGCTACTTGCTTTCTTTTATGAACTTAAGTAGGAGTGAAAGACACATCTTCCCAATATCTACCCATAAATTTTACTCGTCTTGTTTGCAGTCCTTGTCATCGGCAGAGATAGTGATGAATCGAATCATTTTTCTCCTTACGCTGACAGCTTCTGCAGAGATACCTTGTTGTTAAGCGCCACCGTCGAAGCATTGTTGCAATAGCGGCAAGATCACCGACAAAATCCGTAAGTAATCTCACTCAATCTCAATCTTGTCAATAAATGCTACTTTGGACTAGGTAGGCAATTGAAAAGTAAAGTCCTCTCTCGGCGAACGAAAATCATAATCTACAAGTCACATATCGTACCCGTCCTGCTATATGGGGCAGAAGCATGGAACATGACACAAGCAGATGAAGCGGCTTTGGGAGTGTTCGAGAGAAAAGTTCTTCGAAAGATTTATGGACCTCTACGCGTTGGCGATGGCGAGTACCGAAGAAGATTTTATGACGAGCTGTACGAGCTATACGCAGACATCAACATAGTCCAGCTAATTAAAACGCAGCGGCTGCGCTGGCTAGGCCATATTATGCGAATGAAAGATGATGCTCCCGCCAAGAAAGTGTTTCTAACGGAACCCGCCTATGGAAGCAGAGGTAGAAGGCGGCCCCCACTCCGTTGGAAGGACCAGGTGGAAAACGATTTAAAGTCCCTTGGTGTGACCAATTGGCGCCAGTTGGCGAAGCGAAGGAGCGACTGGCGCGCCTTGTTGGACGGCCATAACCGTTTAGACGGTTAAGCGCCAATTAAGTAAGTAAGTAGTTTCGGTGCAGACTTGTTTAGCTTGAGAAAAAAGTTATTTCCTTTTCTATCCAAACATGGTCATAAGAACTCTGAAACAACGCAATCAATCCGGTTGGTCCACAGCAAGTTTGCTGCCATTATCTCATATTCTTCGATTTCCCTCAGGAGATAATCCAGCGGTGGTCGAACGGAGCTCTCTGCCCCGCTAATGTAAGTTTCGGGACCTTTTCTGGCCATCTCAATTGGAAATTTATCCCCATCAATATCGCTATGCCCAGGGATCCAGCAAAAGGATACAATAAGATGTCTTATAGACACCAGCGAAGCTCGTTAAAATGGTTTCTGGGACCATACTATTATTGCCTTCTCTCTCTATGTCATAGACCTTAAATAGAGGACACTGCATGAGTTATAAAAGCGGTACGCGTGGTTTACCAGCATATGCTCCGAGTATATTTTATTTTAGTTTAGTTTAGTTTAGTTCTGCGTTTGGAGGTCCAAAACCGCGTAACATGGTAATCTAACCATCAGCTGGCTATATCGTGAGCAGCTTTAAGATGGAAAATTTTGCTGTAGGCATGAGGGCAGTATTTTTGAGAGTCTACGGTTGGGCGAACACGGAAAGACCTTAGGCCTACCTATTTGGAACGGCCCCTTAGAAAAATGTGTCTGCATTTCGAATCGCATTATCTCCGAACTAGCGCTTTACGACATGGTAGTAGTTCTAATTCTGTCCTCTTGAAGTGCCCTCAACTAACACTTCGAGCATTGCAGCATCCTAATAAATGACACTTACCTCACTTTGCAGACATTTTTAATGAGTTCTTAGCTGGTTCAATCTTGAGTGGTTCTGAAACAGGCGCAGCTTTTGACTAACTAATGAAAATACATATAGCCCAGACTTCAGCGCTGTTGGTACAACAAGTCTCGCTCTGCATCAGGTTATCACCAGCTCGCTATAATGGGAGAAATAATTGCCGCAGTGAGCGTTCCACTCTGTGACTATAAAGAAACAACAATGGGTTCCCTTGAGGCACTGCTTATGCATCGCTATCGTAGGTTCCATCTTATTCTTCGTAGTAACAATATAGTGTCCCGCCGGAACGCTTATTTGAAGGGCATTTTCTTCAGCGCCCCAAAAAGCTATGAAAGTAATGTTCAACTTTCTCCCTATAGAACTATTAGGCAAGTTGTAATATGATTCGACTGACTGCCATGAGAGTCCATAGATTTACTCTTGTCTGCACTCAGCGAACTACTCCCGAAACTGCAACGCAAGTAGATTGGACTACCAACCATCTCGTGTTGGTAGGCTATCAGTAAGCATCAGGGTCTATGGCCCCCTTTAGGGATAAAAAAAAGTTTTATGAAAATATGGGTAGTGTTCAGTCAATTCAGAAAATTACAGATAGAGTTAATAATGAACGTCTTTGAACTAGGGCTTTTTCACTCATGTCAAGTAACTACGGTAGAAAAAAATAGCTTGAATACCTCCAAGATAACGATACTTCAGTAAAAATAACAAAAGATTTCAAAGAGATTACTGCAGCGTCTTTCAGGCAAAGTAAGTCATTATGAAAGATGTAGTAGCCAGGATGCTATCAAGGAATTCTTTAGCGAATTAGAAACTTACTTGATTACAAAGTATATTCAAAGAGGCACTAGAACATAACAACATACCTGGAAACTCTCCCGCGAATCTTTTGACTCTAGTCAGAAAGTGCAAGAAACTTGAGGTGTCCATTATCAGGAGCTTTTACATTCCGCTTGGAATCTGTTTCCAATTATATGTGGTGCTTGAGAACCGCATGTACATTTTTATAACAAAGCAAATTATTTGAGCTTCTGATGTTACCTGGCCGTGGACAAACGCACTACCTAATATATCGTCTCCCACTAACCAGAAGCATGAATGTGCAATTTTTCCGATTTTGTGTTATAGGCCTCGTTATATTAAATCTAGAGCTTTCTACGCACATGGAAACCCCAATAATTTGCAGTGCCACTTTCACGAATGTATAATTCAATCACACAAAATTGGGCCAGAAAAATGAATGTAGCACATTATGTAGCACATTCGTGTTTCTGGCTGGCAACAAGGTATGTTTGTATGTTTGTATGACACATTCGTTGATGTGGCTCAACAATGTTTGAAAAAAAGTAAGAACAGCACACATTCGTAAGTTCGAATGTTCCGGTATACGTGCCTGAAGGTTTGGGCACAAATTATTAGAGTAGCCGTAACTCCCAAAAAATTTTCGAGGTTCGCATACAATTGTATGACACATTTTTTATTTATAATTATTTTACACAGGGAGCTATAAAACTACCAATGCGATATATATGTTAGTTGAAATACACAAAAGATGAGCTGTATAATGTTTTCCTCAAAAAAATTATACAGATGAAGAATTTTTAACCGTCCTGTGCACAGATGGGTACCCGGGTACCTTTTGCATATTCAAAAGCCATTTTTAAATAATCTACAAATAGAAATGGGCTTCAAATTTGGTGGCATCGTATGGGAATAAGTTTTCTACAAAAAGGAGAGAAAATTTTTTCAAATATACTTTCATAAAGATGATTTTTTAATAAATCAGTTTTTATTACTTAAATTAGTTTTTTATTACTAGTTATCATAGCTGGGATACCCAGGTACCACTAGTAGTTCCCACATATGTACTTGTGGTACCCGTGTACTCAGCCGTGCGAACTAAGAAGAAAAATTATTCATGAACAGGACGGTTAATAGCAGAATATCCGAGAAAAGGTCGTTGTTTATTTGAAGGTAAAGCGGTTTATTCGAAGCCGTTCCCTCTTGCCGAATCAAAACTAAAAGACAAAATGTATGAAAAACTGGTTATACCAAGAATATCGTTCTTATTATAAAAATCCAGAGGGCAACGCTTTACCCGAACCCAACATTTCAGAAGATTCTGATTTTAATGAAAATAAGAACTAGTTCGAAATTTGTAATAACTGAAATTGAATTGAATGTGTTTAATTTTTATTTTTTGTTTCGTTTATATACATACTTTCGATAAGTCACAGCGGCGGATGATTTTCCAAGTTGGTTGATTTGCTGCTGTGCTGCCTGGCTATGGAGCCGGGCCCAAGTAGCGCTCTAGGCGCCATTTTGATGCACTTTCTTCTGTAACCAATTATATTTTTAGGCTGATGTACCCTGCATATTGTTTTACTCAAACCACTTTATTAAAACAATATACCTACTGATGGATGTGCTTGATGCGGCAGTTTGACACCGCCCTTAAGTCCGGCAACACATAATTGCCTAGAGTTCGGGACCGAAAATTCGAGAGGGCTGGGCACTCGCAGAGGAAGTGAATAACCGTTTCCTCGGCACGCTCCCAAGTATTGTGATGCTCCGAATCCCAATCCGCCAACAGAATTGGCCTAGCAGGTCTTAGCTTGGCCGTAACATTATTTAAAAATCAATCTGCAGTAATTTTTTTAAATGTTTTGAGGTTAAGGCCATACCATGACCACATGGGCCAATTCTTATAGCGTATTTGGATTCAGCGCATCTAAATGTAAAGAAAAATTTTTGTATAGCTGTGCTAACAAAAAATTAGATCAGTTTTTAAAATTTTTGTTGTGCCAGAAAAATGAATCTGCTAAATCTCGGAAAATAGAAGGGATGCGAGCAGAGCAATTATCTCATGTGAAAGAGCATAGTGTGAATATAATATATAGATACATTTTTACATTAGAAACTAATTCTTCTAATTTTGAGGGAGCAATGCTTTTTGAAACTCGATTTCCCAACATTTTCATTTTGGCACATTCGTGCTTCTGGCAAGCGGGCGACGATATGTACCTCGGCGATCGCCAATATTTCTATTAAATTAACTTTCACCAAATTACAATAAGTATTTTTCTTATTTGTTTATCATGTGGAATTTTTCAAAACAAAGTAAAGTATATTACAATAATTTGCAAACTTCGCAAACATATTTGCATATATTGCGATTAAGTTTTTGAGTATCTAGCTTACGCGAATGCTAATTTTCTTTCATATAATAGCGCTTCAAAAGGTTCGAGAGTAGCTGCAATTAGCAAACGAGCAACCAAAAAAGAAATAAAAACTTTTAGAACCGTCTTTCCACTTCACGAACACAGATGTGCTAACATTATTTTATTTTCCTGTAAATTCTGCAAATTTCAATGATCACATATATGTCGTAGAAGACAAACACACACATACATACGTGTAAACAAATGAGTGAGAGACAGAATAAAGCGAAGTGAATAAGAAGACAAAAGTGCCATAGTAGACAAAAGGGAACTTCGTTCTTTTGAAATTCTTGTACAACAATCCCACTTGAAACAAAAGAAAATTGAGTAACTAAAGTGAACAAAAAGTAAAAATATAATCACAAAAATACACGCTAAAAAATTAATTGTGACAGTATTTTTTAAGAACTAAAGTGGACATTAATAACTTTCGAAGCAGGTGGCAAAAGAAACCTTTTCTTCAATATGTATTTATAAAAAATGTGTTTAAATAAAAATATTGTTTTGTGCTCTCACATACCGATTTCACACAGAAATTTAATCAAATCGCTATATTTTTTAATTAAGTAGTAAATTACAAGAACTTCTTGTGTCTCTATTACACCTGACCTCGAGCCAGCTTAACGCAAAGATGAAAGAGTATATTTTTCCTTTACGCACAGGGCCACTGCTTCATTAAATAGTTAGTGGTTCAATCATAAGGGGTTTGCTCGGCTCACTAAATTTATGAAATTGCAGCCACCTTGCTCCAAATCGAATTGACATCCATTAACTGTGTTATTTCTTCGCAAATGTAAGAAAAATATTAGTAGTAGAAATAGGAGGCAAAAATTAAATTCATGGTTGAACATCAAAAACTGGACTGGAAAATCGATCCATTTAAATGAAATTTTAGAATTTCTATAACGAAATGTTTTACTCATTAATTGTGTTAACTTATTAATTCCGTATGTTTGGTACATTCGTTTCTATTTAATTTAATTTATTATTTATAGACTTATTCGGAACATTCAGGCCTCGTGACCTAGTATCAATCGAACGTGTTCTGAGTATTACAAAGTAACGATTAAATAAGTAATTAAACGGAAAAAACCTTTTCAAAGTTTCAAAATAAACAAAATTTGCGTCAAAAGCGCCCTGTATTTCAAAATTAGGTTGAAGAACGCCTTATCTCAGACTCCCCCCCCCCCCCCTATCTTATGTCAAAATATATTAAATTTATGCTAAGATAGGGAGTTTTTGAAAGAAGTTTTGAGATGTTGGTGTTGTAGCAATAGGGACACTCCCCGAAGGTTTTGCGGAGTGTTATCGATGTTCATGGTCTTTCGTCGGATATACATCCGGTACGTTCCAGTAACAAGCAGCATTATTTTGTCTCCCGACCGTCTCAGGAACGATTTAATATGAACGCATTGAACCGTCTAGGCCATAATGGCCATTACCCACTAGTTCCATAAGGGGGGTCGTCAGGGCCTTGCCTGCTGAATAATTTCCCCAAAACATGTTGGCATTTACAAAATTAGTAACACTTCTAATAGACTACTAAATTTTGTTTGTACTATAATTTTCGCTGAAGGGGATTGTATTACTCCCCGTTTTCTGTACCTCGTGAAAGCAACCCATCCTAATTCTTAAATTTCGAAGTGTCAAAAGTATGCCATTATTGGAGAACAAACAACTGGTAATTGAGTCATGCATAAGTCGCTTTTACAAAAAATTCTTATTATATTATATTTGATTCTCGTTTGCTTGACAATAAAATCCGACCCACCAAGTAAAACTTATTAATTTTTAATTCCATTAGGTATTAAATAAAGCAACAATTAGATAATTAGGAATTTTTATTTTGTATGGAAGATTGTATTGATTTGCGTGAAATTGGTAATAGCCTAAACTTGACCTAATATAGATTGGTGTTGCTAGTCAATATGTGTGACAGAATAAATGTGTACATAAATTTCTTAATCCCCGCGCAATTCTGAACGTAGTCTTTATTCAGACTTCTTCAGTGCATGTCACTTAAGTCGAGCGATCGTGCCAGCGATGTTTAGCTCATGAGCGGCTGTCAAATTTTTTTTGAAGAAATCGAAAAATTTTCTGTCAAAATTGCTTAAAGCGATACTCGTATCATAAGTAAAAATACTACACATTTTAATTACTACTAAAAGACTGAAGGCGTGAGTATCAAGATCTCGAGAAGTTCGATGTGTAACCCTAAAGATGTACTTCTAAAGAAACTTATTAACATGAGCTGGGTTGAAGTAAAGTCCAAACAGAAGTAACAAAAAAATTTCGGGCTTTTTGGAAAGCCTTCGTTGGCCTGTTATCGTTTGCAAACACTACCGACAATTAACTGTTTTATTATCACCTTTTAACCAAAAACGAGATTACCTTCGAGTTATCCTTTTCTTATAGTGAAGTCATCGCTTTCTTATTGGTTTGTCATCGTCTTGTTATCGACTAATTCATATTTTAGTTTTATCGGCATATGTTAAATAAAAAGATGTATTTGTTTGATAACACTCCGACAACCAATATTAAAATTTTCGATAGCAAATCGAAATGATTTTTCTAACTTATCTATGACTTTTTGATGAGAAATCGATAAGTTTTCGATAACAAATTGAAATTACACCAATTACAAACTGGAAACACTCAGATAACATTTTAATAAAATATCGATAAATTCCATAAAAAATTGATATTTTTTAGATTAGAAATCGATATTAAATATACAACTTTTAGATAACAAATTGATAACACGCCAAAAACAAATTGGTAACTTTTCTGCAACAGATCGATAACTTTTCAATAATAAGCCAAACATTTTCAATAGTAATAGTAGTAAAATTTTGATAAGACACCGATAGATCGTCCTAGAAAAATCGATAACTCTTCGATCCCCGTATAAATCTTCCTTTCCTTTCCTTTCCTTTCCATTCTTTTCCTTTACTTTCAGCAAAAAACTCTATGGCTTTTATCACAAGCTTTGCTTTTGCTAAGTCCGAATAGCCTTTGTATTTGTGAAGAAGAAGTTGTCATATCTCACCTTTTTTTGTGGAAAATCACTCCTCGAAGTATTAATTTCTGAAATGTAAGTATGCATGTACATACGTACCAACTAACCGTAGTGCAGATAATATATCAGAATCCAACAGGATTGTGTATTTGATGATTGCAATCATAATATTTGAATGCGTATCTTTACTCGTTGCAATCAAGTTGATTGCGAACAAAGTGCTTATAGTTAAGTTGATTGTAGATTGTAAATATCAGAATCTCAAAAAAAGCAATCAGATTTGTTTGCAATAGTTGATTGAAAATTTATTCTATATAGTAAATTTTACAATTTCAAAGAAATCGATAGATTTTTTGCAATACTTGATTACATATTGATTGCAGATTCCAAATTTTACAATCGCAACAAAAAAAAAAACAAATTTGATAAAAATCAAACAAGCAGGGCTGGTGAGTGACAACTGAGACTATCATCGATCTTCAATCCCGACGTTTACTTGACTATCTTGTTATCTGTAATTTTATACCATAAATGTGGCTGCTTCACACGTTTACTTTCTTATTCCATAACGAGTACATGTAGGTTGCCTGAAGCTTGGCAAAAAAACTTAAAAAAAAAATACAATGACCTACAAAAAGAATCCGAATGGATTCTGGCACAGTTCCGAGTTCATTCAGAATTAGTCTTGAAGTGGTGAAGAAATAAACCCGCTATTTTCACAAATAAAGAACATTAATAATCCCGAAAAGTCCGCAACAATTCGGAAATTATACCAAAATAGTCTTGTAATAATTTAAACTAGTATGTAGCCCCTGATAATCGGGTGTGTTTTTTAGCAAAAAATTATATCTCCACCTTGATAGGTAAAAGCAGATGATGATTTAATTTTATAAGAAATATTTTATTTATATCTATGTATATACTTTTCACTCAAAACGATTTTTTGATATAGATAGAGGATGATTTCTGTACAGGACGGTAAAATAAAAGTTCAGTGTTCAGAAGTCATAAAAATTGATGAAATTAAAACCTGTATCTACATCGAGAAAGCTAATGTTGCGGTTCGAATATGGACTCTTCGGATATGGATTTCGTCGGGATTTAATTCGTTCGGTCAATGTTTTGGCTTTGCTTCAGTACGATTTCGGTTACAATTTTTAATTTAAATTTCGATTCTGATTTTGTTTCCGGTTTCGGTCCCACCTTCGGTTTTGGTTAGGGTTTAATTTTCGGTTCGGATTTTACTTGCAGTGCATTTTACTTTTGGTTCCGTCTTCTGTTTCTGATACCATTTTGGTTACGGTTTCGAAGTCGGAATCGAAAATAAAACTAAACTCAAAATCAAATACAAAATCAAAATCAACATCGAAATCGGACTCGAAATTAAAAATTTAAACCGAAGCCGATTTCGATAATCGACATATGTATGTATCTTACTTACAGTGTCAAAATCATGCTCATAAACAACGTACAGTCAGCGAAGATCTTTCCACATTAAAAATAAAAAAAATAAATAAATAAAAAATACTCAGCGTAAATGGAGCAAAAACTTGGAGCTTGTTTTTTTTTCAGTGTGACAAAACCGACACCTGCATCCCTTTGCATTTACCTGTTCTCTTCTACCACTTAAAGAAGTAAGCCCTTTGCGAACTCTTCTTGGTCCTCCTCTAGGCATTATTATATTTTAAAAATGTACAGGTACCTTGCTTTTCTTAAAACTAATTTGCACTGTTAACGTTGTTTTGAGTGAATGCTCAATTCCAATTCAATTGTCATTTCATACCAATTATTGCCATCCCACCCAAATTTTGAAAGAAGTTCGCAGCAGCTTAAATTATACGAATAAGGGAGCCAAAACAAAACAAAACAAGTAAGGAAGGCTAAGTTCGGGTATAACCGAATATTACATACTCAGCTGAGAGCTTTGGAGACAAAATAAGGGAAAATCACCATTTAGCAAAATGAACCTAGGGTAACCCTGGAATATGTTTGTATGACATGTGTATCAAATGAAAGGTGTTAATGATTATTTAAAACTTAGTGGGCCTTAGTTCTATAGGTGGACGCCTTTTCGAGATATCGCAATAAGGGTGGACCAGTGGTGACTCTGGAATTTGTTTTTACGATATGGGTATCAAATTAAAAGTATTAATGAGGGTTTTAAAAGGGAGTAACCCTTCGTTGTATATGTAAAGGCGTTTTCGAGATACCGACCAAAATGTGGACCAGGGTTATCCAGAACATCTTCTGTCGGGTACCGCTAATTTATTTATATATGTCATACAGTATTCCTGTCAAGATTCCAAGGGCTTTTGATTTCGCCCTGCAGAACTTTTTCATTTTCTTCTACTTAATATGGTAGGTGTCACATCCATTTTACAAAGTTTTTTTAAAGTTATATTTTGCGTCAATAAACCAATTACCATGTTTCATATCTTTTTTCATATTTGGTACAGAATTATGGCATTTTTTTCATTTTTTGTAATTTTCGATATCGGTAAAGTGGGCGTGGTCATAGTCGGATTTCGACCATATTTTATACCAAGATAAAGTGACTTCAGATAAGTACGTGAACTAAGTTTAGTTAGGATATATCGTATTTTGCGCATGTTATCATGTTAACGGCCAAGCGGAAGGACAGACGGTCGACTATTTTGTTGCACCATATCATTACTGGAGTCGAATGTTGATATAATTTACTTTTGTACTGTAAAGATATTAAATTTTTTGTTAATGGATGGATGGACGGACAAGGTTCAATCAAATTTTTTTCGATACTGATGATTTTGATATATGGAAATCTATATCTATCTCGATTCCCAATTGTTTTTGTTTTATCGTCCTATTGATAAAGGATTCAAGGTTCGAAACGAGCTCAAGGCCAGGACAATAAACAAAACAAAAAATTATTGTTCTGGCCTTGAGCTCGTTTCGAGCCTTGAATCCTATCTCGATTCCTTTTTACCTGTACAACCAACCGTTATCCGATCAAAGTTATAATACCCTGTGTACAAGTAGAGCTGGGTGTAAAAAACCAAATTCGATAAGAATCAAATAAGAAGGGCTGGTTAGTGAAAACTGAGACTATCATCGATCTTCAAGCCCGATGTTAACTTGGGTATCTTGTCGTCGGTAATTTTGTGCCATAAATGTGGCTGCTTCACACGTTTGCTTTCTTATTCCATAACGAGCACGTGTATGTTGCCTAAAAACTTGGCGAAAAAACTTGAAACAAATATACATGGAAGTACAAAAAGAATGCGAATGGATTCTGGAATAATTCCGAATTCATTTAGTCCTGAAATGGTCAAGAAATAAACCAGCTATTTTCACAAATAAAACACCTTAGTAGTCGTGAAAAGCCCCCAAAAATTCGGAAATTATACCAAAATAGTCTTGCAATAATTTAAATTATACATTAAATGGTACCGAAATAGTTCAGGAAACAGGCCCCAACTACTTCTGATATGATAGGCTTCAAGGCGTTGTTAAGCGCAATTCATAGCTTCCGCAAACCATTTGTCTAACCCATGTACGCGATCATAATCCTGTTACAAATATATGTGTATCATACACAGCAGCGACTCCGAGATCCTCATGGAATGGTTTAGAAGGTTCAATGGGGTCATATTAAATCGTTCCCAAGATGGGCGAGCTATTGCCTTATTGGTGGTTTCGTAGCGTACCGGATCTGTATGCGTTAGCGGACCAACTAACATCGATAACACACCCCAAAACCTTCGGAACGTGTTCTTCTTGCTACAAAAACAACAACAACAACAACTTCTGATTTGATCCAGAAACTCCCTTGAGTTTAATCAGAAAATATCTCGTATTTAAATTTCAATTAATGTTGTGAAAGTTCACATGTAAATGTCTAATTCAGATTTGTCTACTTAAACTCATACATTTTTTTTTTCAGTGTCGATTTCCATTACATTCAATACCGCTAAACCTTACCTAACTATACATATACTGTTAAATCAGTTAAAGTGTTCTTCTTTGCAAATTGTTACAAAATTTAGTTAAACTTCTGCATGTGTAAGAAAGAATGAATAATGTGCTTAAACAAATACAATTGTATGCACGTAGAATGAGGGGGAAAGTAAGAAGGGTTGACAATTCGAACAAGTGAACTGAGTCGATGAAATTCGATAACGACCTGTAAGATTTTCATTATATAAATTTGTCTGTATGTATGTGTAAAACAATTTAACTGCTAATGATGGTGTCGCTTGATTGTGGTGTTTTTGTCACTTAAATTAGATGGTATGAAAGGATTTTGTGAAAAACTACAAGCGGAAAGTGATTGTTGTAAAATTCTCATGCAGCAGTTATATAAACTTACATAACACATTAAGTGATTGCTATTTGTAGTATATCATAATTGATTTATAAGTTTTAACTTTCGATAAAGTTTGAGTAAATTTATTTCCTAGCATAAACACTGCTGCAGCTGGTTGACAAGAAGTGAAGGGATTTTTGTTAAACCAACAACCGTAACATGATTTTCAAAAGGCCGTTTTTATACCAAGCTGTACTTGTACACAGGGTATTATAACTTTGATTAGATAACGTTTCGTTGTACAGGTATAAAGGAATTGGGATAGATATAGACTTCCATATATCAAAAGCATCAGTATCGAAAAAAAAATTATTAAGCCATATCCGTACGTCCGCATGGCCGTCCGTTAACACGATAATTAGAGAAAATATTGAGATATCTTCACCAACTTCGATATACGGGCTAATCTGGACCCAGAATAAATTGGTATTGAAAATAAACGAAATCGGACTACATAGAACCACGCCCACTTTTCGATAACGGAAATTTAGAAAAAATGAGATAATTAAAAATCGAATACCGCTAAGCTAATGAAATTTGGTAGGTGGATTGGTTTTATGACGCAAATAATAAATTCCAAAAGAGTTTGGAATATGTGCGGGGCACCATCCAAATTTAGAAGATTATATAGACCGAGTGAAGAAGAACTTATGTGTTTATTGCGCAGCCTTATAACACTACACAAAGCAAACAACAACAGCTTTTCAATTGCACGGCTGGGTATGTAACCTTCGGCTTAAGACTTTCTTACTTGTTAGCTGCCTTTTTGATTGATAGCAACGTCCGAAAAACTTAGCCCTTTCTGCACATTTTGACGATTAAATTGAATTAGTTTTATCAACTTTCGTAAATTTTATTTTGTTTTATTTTTTTCGATAATTGCAGCAAAAGCTTTCACGAAATTTGTAACTGAAACTACACAAATAAATCTTAAAATCTTAAAAACGTTTTCGAAAAAATTCAGGCATTCCAGAAAATTTTACGAAAATTTCAAGATTTTCATTTATAGATCTCTAATATTTTTTAATAATATAAGTAAATAAACGTAAGGCGCGATAGCCTCCGAAGGGATGTTAGGCCGAGTTCCTCTTGCGTCGTGCTCCTTTTCTTACAAATTCACGGGACGAGACCTACGTACATGTTTTATGCCGACAATGAACGGCATCTGCAAGATAAATTTTCTCTAAGAAGCTTTTCGATACTGCTTTAACCCAGAAACTTTGGTCTGGTAGGCGGAGCACTTTACCACAACACCAGGGCGGCCTCCAAGGCTATGGCAATGGATTCGACAAAGTGGAGAATGGTGGTAATGGACTAATGCTAAATGTGGTTAAAACTATGTAAATTCCCAATGGTTTCTTATAAATAACGCCCTGTAATTGATTGAATTACTTGAAATGTAGACTAGCTGGCATTCTTAAGTTACCAAATGTATAATTCACCACAAATGCATCTCTCTTAAAGCCGTGACACAATGACATTTTTCATATAGATGCGTTTAACACAAGCTAATGAACTCCAAAAACATCGTCACAATCTACCAAGATGTTGCGTTTGTAAATATGAAGGAACTTCAGACTTGGCAATTAATGTTTATTACGCCTTGCCCATTCACATACAAAATTTCGCGAAGCACTGTTATTAACATTCTCCGTATACAAACAAAAAAACTTGCTAACATATTTTGTGTCGTAATCGGTTGTTATATTGCAGTTTTTTATTGCGAAAAATGTTAGAAAATTTACCAACCAGTGGAAAAAATAATTTCACTTGCAAAGTGTGCCAACACCCTTAGCCAAAGCAAATGTCAAATTCTTCTTCTTATGGTTTGCTTGGAACATAATTTGGGAGATGGCTACTTTTCAATATCAGATCTACTCACAATGCATAAGCTTGCGTTAAACTCATCTATATGAAAAACTGCTTATGGGTCGGAGCTATTAGTTGTCCTTTGCTCACCCCAGCTCTTTCTCCTTTGTTTCGTCATTCGCATATTCCGTTACTTTTAGCGGTATAAATTGATCTACAAAATTCCGTCATTGGAAAATTACCACGCGTAGCGAACGGACGGAGAAAGATACTGGGGTAAGTAATGTGTCTAATTTATTGCCAACATTTTTTACACATAAATAAACTTGAATATAGAAGCTTGAATATTGCAATTCATGATCATCCCAAATACGAATTATTTGCTACGCTACATCTTTACTTCCCACACTATTGGACAATACATAAATTGCCTGTGTATGTATGTGCAGAGGTCACCGGTACGCCGAAGTTCGCGCCTTCAGCCAGAAGGCAACGAAATGAAGAGTGCCGCCACTACTAAAGTTGAGACTGTATCGTCTAAGTTAAATGTCATGTCTAAAGTAAATTGACCGACAGCACAATCAAATGTGACACAATCTAGTAGGTACTCAAAGTATATTGCCAAACGCGCCCCTACATAGCGCTCCTCTAGATGTGCCAAGTAATATATCGTTGAATCAGTCGTGTTCACCAGCCGCCGGAACTTCGATTGTCATTCACAGTGTACCCTTAAATGTCGCGTTATGTAACACGTCATCACATGTGTCGTGTACTCCACTTACCAGTACACCCTTTGTAGTGCCATAATGTGTCCAGTCAAATATGTTAAGTGTTTCCAACAGAATGCCATCCAGAACGCCGTCATCCACTGCCATATCATCAATGCCGCCACCTAATGCTCCCACAAGCGCGCCGCCATATAACCCTTAGCCATGCCAACAACAACAAGTACATGACATATGAATGATAATATTTTTGAACCAAGTCCTAACCCGATTTACCAGGTAAGCGAACTTTCCACTTATTATAATAATGCCCGTGTCAGTTTTGGTCCGGGTATCACCACCCCGGTCATAGTGGACGTACACAAGATCGTATGAGGTGGGTTTTGTCTAAGGCTGGGGTAACGCTCAGTCAATCCAGAGTCGAGTAAAAGTCCCACAAACCCCTACTGAATAAATACACAATATTTATGTGTTACGAACACACGCACACACTGCTGAAGATATTAGGCGGGCAGCAGCATTCCGACGCAAGATGGCGAGGGGCGGAGCGGCGGCTAACGGTCGTTGGAGTAGAGGAGGTTCGATAGGGCGGTTGAACGGACGGACTGGTACGGCGGTACGGAAGCAGCGGCGGGATAGAAACAGCGGCTTAACGGCGGTAGGATGGCAGAGGGACAACGGTCGTCGTAGCAGCGGCGTGACGGATGCAGCGGCTTAACGGTGGTAGGATGGCAAACGGCCAACGGTCGTCATAGCAGCGGCGGGACGGACGCAGCGGCTTATAGGCGGTAGGATGGCAGACGGAAAACGGTCGTCGTAGCAGCGGCGTGACGTATGCAGCGGCTTAACGGCGGTAGGATGGCGAACGGCCAACGGTCGTCGTAGCAGCGGCGGCTGAATGGAGATAGGACGGCGAACAGCCAGTGGTTGGTGTAGAAGCGGCGGCACCAGCAATGCGAGATGGGCACGGCGGTAGTATGGCGGACGGCCAACGGTCGGCGTAGCACCGGCGGGATGGAAGCAGCGGCGGCACTTGAGGAGCGACGATGCGATGACAGCGGTGGTGGGCTACGGAGCGCGTACCAGGGCCGTGGTGAGAGGGGAAGTAGGCTGGCGATGGGGTTTACCTGGACAGCGGCGGCTCGTTCCGGGCGGGGTCGGCTGACGGTATCGGCGGGATTGGATTAATCGGCAGTCTTCGGCAGAATCGATAGTAGGCCGGTCGGTCACCTGGGGAAGAGACTGCGAGGACTCGTTAGTGCTGGTTTCACCGCTGGACACCCCGCCTCCCTACTTGCACACTAGTAGAAGGTGCGTCAGGGGGGCGGAGTTGTACCAGCCGGGGCACCTTGGGTCGACACGTGGGCGGAGGTGAAGTGTACCTTAACGGCACAGCGGTAGCCCCTGTGCGCACGCATCGGCTCACGGCTGAAACCAGAGCTATGGAGAGTGTTCATGCGGTCGTTCGGGCAGCGAGTCATTCTATACCGGACCAGGGCGACGGAGGGAAAAGTAGCCCGAAGACACCACTCTCGTCGTCCTGGGGCAGCAAGGGGTGACTCGCGCCACGGCCGCACCCTCTTCTCCCTAGCTAACTAGTGGGAGTGGTCCCACCGCTCCGGCCAGCCTGTTAAACCAGAGATGAGGGGTGCTTTGGGTCATTGAGGTGGCGGGCCGCTCAAGCACCAAGGTAGGCGACGGAGGGAAAAATAGTCCGAAGACACTACTCGCGTCATCCAGCCCTGGTGGAGGGTGACCCGCGCCATGACGGCGCCCCTGCCACGCACCCCGAGCTGAGGGGGGAAAGGGGTATTTGGTCATTGAGGCAGCGGGCCGCTCAAGCACCAAGGTGGGCGACGGAGGGAAAAGTAGTCCGAAGACACCACTCGCGTCGTCCAGCCCTGGTGGAGGGTGACCCGCGCCATGACGGCGCCCCTGCCACGCAGCCCGAGCTGAGGGGGGGGAAGGGGGTATTTGGTCATTGAGGCAGCGGGCCGCTCAAGCACCAAGGTGGGCGACGGAGGCAAAAGTAGTCCGAAGCAGTGTTGCCAGGTGATGAAAAAACAAGAAGCTAGATTGGCAAAAAAAAAAGGTTAGAAAAAGCTAAATTTAGAAAAAAGAAGTAAGGAAGGCTAAGTTCGGGAGTAACCGAACATTACATACTCAGTTGAGAGCTATGGAGATAAAATAAGGAAGATCACCATGTAGGAAACTGAACCTAGGAATGTGGTTGTATGACATATGTATCAAATGGAAGGTATTAAAGGGTATTTTAAGAGAGAGTAGGCCAAAGTTCTATGGATGGACGCCATTTAGGGATATCGCCATAAAGGTGTACCAGGGCTGACTCTAGAATTTGTTTGTACGATATGGGTATCAAATGAAAGGTGCTACTGAGCATTTTAAGAGGGAATGGGCTTTAGTTCTATAGGTGAACGCCTTTTCGAGAAATCGCCATAAAGGTGGACCAGGGGTGACTCTAGAATATGTTTGTACGATATGGGTATCAAATGAAAGCTGTTAATGAGTATTTTGAAAAGGAGTGATCCTTGGTTCCATAGGTGGACGCCGTTTCGAGATATCGCCATTAAGGTGGACCAGGGGTGTCTCTAGAATGTGTTTGTACGATATGGGAATCAAATGAAAGGTTTTACTGAGCATTTTAAGAGGGAGTGGGCATTAGGTCTATCGGTGGACGCCTTTTCGAGATATCGGCATTAAGGTGGTCCAGGGGTGACTATAGAATGTGTTTGTACGATATGGGTATCAAATGAAAGGTGGTAATGAGTATTTTGAAAAGGAGTGATCCTTAGTTCCATAGCTGGACGCCGTTTCGAGATATCGCCATAAAGGTGGTCCAGGGGTGTCTCTAGAACGTGTTTGTACGATATGGGAATCAAATGAAAGGTGTTACTGAGCATTTTAAGAGGGAGTGGGCATTAGGTCTATAGGTGGACGCCTTTTCGAGATATCGCCATTAGGGTGGGCCAGGGGTGACTCTAGAACTTTTGCACGATATGGGTATCAAACGAAAGGTGTTACTGAGCATTTTAAGAGGGAGTGGGCATTAGGTCTATAGGTGGATGCCTTTTCGAAATGTCGCCATTAGTGTGGGCCAGGGGTGACTCTAGAATGTGTTTGTATGATATGGGTATCAAATGAAAGATGGTAATGAGTATTTTAAAAGGGAGTAATCCTTAGTTCTATAGGTGGACGCCTTTTCGAGATATCGCCATAAAGGTGGACCAAGGGTGACTCTAGAATCTTTGTACGATATGGGTATAAAACGAAAGGTGTTACTGAGCATTTTAAGAGGGAGTGGGCATGAGGTCTATAGGTGGACGCCTTTTCGAGATATCGTCATTAGGGTGGGCCAGGGGTGACTCTAGAATGTGTTTGTACGATATGGGTATCAAACGAAAGGTGTTACTGGGCATTTTAAGAGTGACTGGGCATTAGGTCTATAGGTGGACGCCTTTTCGAGATATCGCCATTAGGGTGGGCCAGGGGTGACTCTAGAATGTTTGTCCGATATGGGTATCAAACGAAAGGTGTTACTGAGAATTTTAAGAGGGAGTGGGCATTAGGTCTATAGGTGGACGCCTTTTCGAGATATCGCCATTAGGGTGGGCCAGGGGTGACTCTAGAATGTGTTTGTACGATATGGGTATCAAATGAAAGGTGTTAATGAGTATTTTAAAAGGGAGTAATCCTTAGTTCCATAGGTGGACGCCTTTTCGAGATATCGCCATAAAGGTGGACCAAGGGTGACTCTAGAATGTTTGTACGATATGGGTATTAAACGAAAGGTGTTACTGAGCATTTTAAGAGGGAGTGGGCATTAGGTCTATATGTGGACGCCTTTTCGAGATATCGCCATTAGGGTGGGCCAGGGTGACTCTAGAATGTGTTTGTACGATATGGGTATCAAATAAAAGGTGGTAATGAGTATTTTAAAAGGGAGTAATCCTTAGTTCCATAGGTGGACGCCTTTTCGAGATATCGTAATAAAGGTGGACCAAGGGTGACTCTAGAATGTTTGTACGATATGGGTATCAAACGAAAGGTGTTACTGAGCATTTTAAGAGGGAGTGGGCATTAGGTCTATAGGTGGACACCTTTTCGAGATATCGCCATTAGGGTGGGCCAGGGGTGACTCTAGAATGTTTGTACGATATGGGTATCAAACGAAAGGTGTTACTGAGCATTTTAAGAGGGAGTGGACATTAGGTCTATAGGAGGACGCCTTTTCGAGATATCGCCATTAGGGCGGGCCAGGGGTGACTCTAGAACGTTTGTACGATATGGGTATCACACGAAAAGTGTTACTGAGCATTTTAAGAGGGAGTGGGCATTAGGTCTATAGGTGCACGCCTTTTCGAGATATCGCCATTAGGGTGGGCCAGGGGTGACTCTAGAATGTGTTTGTACGATACGGATATCAAATTAAAGGCATTAATGAAGGTTTTAAAAGCGAGTGGCCTTTAGATTTATATGTGAAGGCGTTCTTGCGATATCGACCAAAATGTGGACCAGGTTATCCAGAAAATCATCTGTCGGGTACTGCTAATTTATTTATATATGCAATACCACTAACAGTATTCCTGACAAGATTCCAAGGGCTGTTTTTCATTTTCTTCTACTTAATATGGTAGGTGTCACACCCATTTTACAAATTTTTTTGCAAAGTCATATTTTGCGTCAATAAACCAGTCCAGTTACCATGTTTCATCCCTTTTTTCGTATTTGGTATAGAATTATTGCATTTTTTTCATTTTTCGTAATTTTCGATATCGATAAAGTGGGCGTGGTTATGGTCGGATTTCGGCCATTTTTTATACCAAGATAAAGTGAGTTCAGATAAGTACGTGGGCTAAGTTTAGTAAAGATATATCGGTTTTTGCTCAAGTTATTGTGTTAACGGCCAACCGGAAGGACAGACGGTGGACTGTGTATAAAAACTGGGCGTGGCTTATACCGATTTCGCCCATTTTCACAGAGAACAGTTACCGGCGGAGCCACTCCCATTTTGAAATTTTCTTTTATTTTTGTATTTTGTTGCATCATATCATTACTGGAGTTGAATTTTGACTTAATTTACTTATATACAGTAAAGATATTAAATTTTTTGTTAAAATTTGAATTAAAAAAAAAATTTTTTTAAAAAGTGGGCGTGTTCTTCATCCAATTTTGCTAATTTTTATTTAGCACATATATAGTAATAGTAGTAACGCTCCTGCCAAATTTCATCATGATACCTTCAACTACTGCCAAATTACAGCTTGCAAAACTTTTAAATTACCTTCTTGTAAAAGTGGGCGGTGCCACGCCCATTGTCCAAAATCTTACTAATTTTCTATTCTGCGTCATAACATCAACCCATCTACCAAGTTTCATCGCTTTAGCCGCCTTTGGCAATGAATTATCGCATTTTTTCGGTTTTTCGAAATTTTCGATATCGAAAAAGTGGGCGTGGTTATAGGCCGATATCGTTCATTTTAAATAGCGATCTGAGTTGAGTGCCCAGAAATCCACATACCAAATTTCATTAAGATACCTCAAAATTTACTCAAGTTATCGTGTTAACGGACAGACGGACGGACGGACATGGCTCAATCAAATTTTTTTTCGATACTGATGATTTTGATATATGGAAGTCTATATCTATCTCGATTCCTTTATACCTGTACAACCAACCGTTATCCAATCAAAGTTAATATACTCTGTGAGCTCTGCTCAACTGAGTATAAAAAGAAGCTAAAAAACGGCCAGAAATTTTTTTGGTTAATTCATAAAATTTTTTTTTTATACTCAGTTGAGCAGAGCTCACAGGGTATATTAAGTTTGATTGGATAACGGTTGGTTGTACATATATAAAGGAATCGAGATAAATATAGACTTCCATATATCAAAATAATCAGGATCGAAAACAAATTTGATTGAGCCATGCCCGTCCGTCCGTCCGTCCGTCCGTTAACACGATAACTTGAGTAAATTTTGAGGCATCTTGATGAAATTTGGAATGCAGGTTCCTGAGCGTTCATCTCAGATCGCTATTTAAAATGAACGATATCGGACTATAACCACGCCCACTTTTTCGATATCGAAAATTTCGAAAAACCGATAAAGTGCGATAATTCATTACAAAAGAGAGATAAAGCGACGAAACTTGGTAGGTGAGTTGATCTTATGACGCAGAATAGAAAGTTAGTAAAATTTTGGACAATGGGCGTGGCACCGCCCACTTTTAAAAGAAGGTAATTTAAAACTTTTGCAAGCTGTAAGTTGGCAGTCGTTTAATATATCATGATGAAATTTGGAAGGAATGTTTCTGCTATTACCGTATGTACGCTTAATAAAAATTAGCAAAATCGGAGAAGGACCACGCCCACTTTTAAAAAAAAATTTTTTTTAAAGTAAAATTTTAACAAAAAATTTAATATCTTTACAGTATATAAGTAAATTATGTCAACATTCAACACCAGTAATGATATGGTGCAACAAAATACAAAAATAAAAGAAAATTTCAAAATGGGCGTGGCTCCGCCCTTTTTCATTTAATTTCTCTAGGATACTTTTAACGCCATAAGTCGAACAAAAATTAACCAATCCTTTTGAAATTTGGTAGGGGCATATATTTTATGACGTTAACTCTGTGAAAATGGGCGAAATCGGTTGATGCCACGCCCAGTTTTTATACACAGTCGTCCGTCTGTCCTTCTGCATGACCGTTAACACGATAACTTGAGCAAAAATCGACATATCTTTAATGAACTTAGTTCACGTGCTTACTTGAACTCACTTTATCTTGGTATGAAAAATTAACGAAATCCGACTATGACCACGCCCACTTTTTCGATATCGAAAATTACGAAAAATTCAAAAAATGCCATAATTCTATACCAAATACGAAAAAAGGGATGAAACATGGTAAGGTAATTGGATTGTTTTATTGACGCGAAATATAACTTTAGAAAAAACTTTATAAAATGGTTGTGACACCTACCATATTAAGTAGAAGAAAATGAAAAAGTTCTGCAGGGCGAAATAAAAAACCCTTAAAATCTTGGCAGGTACTACATATATAAATAAATTAGCGGTATCCAACAGATGATGTTCTGGGTCACCCTGGTCCACATTTTGGTCGATATCTGGAAAACTCCTTCACATATACAACTACCACCACTCCCTTTTAAAACTCTCATTAATACCTTTAATTTGATACCCATATCGTACAAACTCATTCTAGAGTCACCCCTGGTCCACCTTTGTGGCGATATCTCGAAAAGGCGTCCACCTATAGAACTAAGCCCCACGCCCTTTTAAAATACTCATTAACACCTTTCATTTGATACCCATATCGTACAAACATATTCTAAAGTCACCCCTGGTCCACCTTTATGGTGATATCTGGAAAAGGCGAACACCTATAGAACGAAGGCCCATTGCCTTTTAAAAATACTCATTAACACCTTTCATTTGATACCCATATTGCACAAAAGCATTCTAGGGTCACCCCGGCTCCACCGTTATGGCGATATCTCGAAACGGCGTCCACCTATGGAACTAAGGATTACTTCCTTTTAAAATACTCATTAACACCTTTCTTTTGATATCCATATTGTACAAACAAATTCTAGGGTCACCCCAAGTCCACCTTTATGGTGATATCTCGAAAATGCGACCACCTATACAGCAACCACCACTCCCTTTTAAAACCCTCATTAATACCATTAATTTGATACCCATATCGTACAAACACATTCTAGAGTCACCCCTGGTCTACCTTTATGGCGATATTTCGAAACGGCGTCCACCTATAGAACTAAGGCCCACTCCCTTTTAAAATACTCATTAACACCTTTCGTTTGATGCCCGTATTGTACAAACAAATTCTAGGGTCACCCCGGGTCCACCTTTATGGCGATATCTCGAAATGGCATCCACCTATGGAACTAAGGATTACTCCCTTTTCAAATACTCATTAACACCTTTCTTTTGATACCCATATTGTACAAACAAATTCTAGGGTCACCCCTGGTCCACCTTTATGGCGATATCTCGAAACGGCGTCCACCTATGGAACTAAGGATTACTCCCTTTTAAAATACTCATTTACACCTTTCATTTGATACCCATATCGTACAAACCCATTCTAGAGTCACCCCTGGTCCACCTTTATGGCGATATCTCGAAACGGCATCCACATATAGAACTAAGGCCCACTCCCTTTTAAGATACTCATTAACACCATTCGTTTGATGCCCATATTGTACAAACAAATTCTAGGGTCACCCCGGGTCCACCTTTATGGCGATATCTCGAAATGGCATCCACCTATGGAACTAAGGATTACTCCCTTTTCAAATACTCATTAACACCTTTCTTTTGATACCCATATTGTACAAACAAATTCTAGGGTCACCCCTGGTCCACCTTTATGGCGATATCTCGAAACGGCGTCCACCTATGGAACTAAGGATTACTCCCTTTTAAAATACTCATTTACACCTTTCATTTGATACCCATATCGTACAAACCCATTCTAGAGTCACCCCTGGTCCACCTTTATGGCGATATCTCGAAACGGCATCCACATATAGAACTAAGGCCCACTCCCTTTTAAGATACTCATTAACACCATTCGTTTGATGCCCATATTGTACAAACAAATTCTAGGGTCACCCCTGGTCCACCTTTATGGCGATATCTCGAAACGGCGTCCACCTATGGAACTAAGGATTACTCCCTTTTAAAATACTCATTTACACCTTTCATTTGATACCCATATCGTACAAACCCATTCTAGAGTCACCCCTGGTCCACCTTTATGGCGATATCTCGAAACGGCATCCACATATAGAACTAAGGCCCACTCCCTTTTAAGATACTCATTAACACCATTCGTTTGATGCCCATATTGTACAAACAAATTCTAGGGTCACCCCTGGTCCACCTTTGTGGCGATATTTCGAAACGGCATCCACATATAGAACTAAGGCCCACTCCCTTTTAAGATACTCATTAACACCATTCGTTTGATACCCATATCGTACAAACGCATTCTAGATTCAACCCTGATCCACCTTTATGGCTATATCCCTAAATGGCGTCCACCTATAAAACTATGGCCCACTCCCTCATAAAATACTCTTTAATGCCTTTCGTTTGATACACATGTCATACAAACACATTCCAGGGTTTCCCTCGGTTCATTTTCCTACATGGTTATTTTCCCTTATGTTGCCACCATAGCTCTCAACTGAGTATGTAATGTTCGGTTACACCCGAACTTAACCTTCCTTACTTGTTATATTTTAGTTTACACATTTATAAATAAAAACTTATAAACATAACTTAAACATAACTTCTTCTTTCATATCAGGCATATTTTCCTTGACTAGCACATGGAATTACTTTAAATGATTGCATATGTGTATATTAGCCCGGGTCGATTTGTGGGGAGGCAAAAAAATCGCCCATTGCTCTGTGAAAATCATATTCTACGGATCAAAATAAGAAACTTTGCCGAAGGAACCATACCTCTAAAACGAATTCTTGGGTCGTAGGGGCAAATTTTGAAAAATCCCACTTTGAAATGCCTATGGTTTTTCTTTTTGGAGTTTATTTTTCTCTTTAGAAATTTATTTAGTCAGAACATATGTAAATGAAAAAATGAATTTAACTTAGTAATAGAAAAAAATTATTAGAAATTAGCGTTTTTACAACCCCCTTTTAAAACCAAGGCATCACTGTGATGCATTTGCATATCGTAAACATAGTTGAATGGGTTTTTTATTCAACCGTTTTAAAAAATGAAGGTATCACTGTGACACAATTACAGATCGTAAAATTGCTTGTGTTGTTTTTTTTTAAGCCACCACAAAACACAGCAGGTAGAATTGAAATTTCCCCTACCCAAAAGTTAGATCCAAAGGGGGGGGGGGGACATCAGAATTCGTTTTAGAGGTATGGTTCCTTCGGCAAAGTTTCTTATTTTGATCCCTAGAATACGATTTTCACAGAGCACTGAGCGATTTTTAAATCGACCCGCCCTAGTGTATATAGATAAAAAAAATATTACAAACTAATTATTTATATAAAATATTCCCCGTCTGAAGAATCAGAAGAGCTTAAGTCTGCGTATAAAGTTTGGCTATTTATCATATGAGATCATCGGTAATTTCAAAATCCTTACAACATTTAGATAAGCGTTTTACGAGCATCTAATATTAAGCAGCGCATTAAGCATTTTAATTTTTAGTTTGTTCCTTAATTTAGTTTTCAGAATTTGCATGCCACTAAAAATTCTTTCAACCTCCGCGTTACTGAGTGGTAATACTAAAAAACTTAATATGATTTCGACAAGTTCTAAAAAAGGAGGTTCGTTTAATGCATTTTTATGTTCTCGGACTTCCGACCAAAATTTCATGGTGCAGTGTATATTTTTCCATTGTATTGTTATAAGTTTTCGCCACTGCAGCTCTATTAATGCTATTTGACTTGAAGAATAACTATACTTCTCTTTTTCAAAGTAAGAAAATACATCTGGCTTTGTAACTTTCAACGAATTTTTAGCAGAAAAAGAATTAATCTTTTGTAGAGAACTCATATTATTAGGTGTTAGGTGTTCACAGGAACTATTGAAATTATTTTATTTTAGAAATTATTAAAAATACATTCGGAGTAAAAAAGGCTAGAAAAAAGTCAAGAAGCTAAACCCAAAATTTCGAGGCTAAATGCAAAAAAAGGCTAAATCTAGCCTCGAAAAGGCTAACCTGGCAACACTGGTCCGAAGACACCACTCGCGTCGTCCAGCCCTGGTGGAGGGTGACCCGCGCCATGACAGCACCCCTTTCACTCAGCTAGCTAGCCGAAGTGGTTGTTTTTTCTTTAAAAAGACAAACACACCCGCTGGCTCACCTGCGAGGACTGAATTGCAAAAATGCAAATTCGATGTTTATATGGGTGGTGCCGCATACTGGTTGAGAAGTCAACACACACTTATTGTGATTTTCATTGGTTTGCTATCAGTGTTTGTTGACTATGCTATAAAAGAATAAGTACAAGTGGTTGTTGGCTATACTGTAGAAAAATAAGTACAGGGAGGTTCAGGTTTAAGTGAGTAATGAAATACAGGTGGTTACGTTATTGTAACGCTACGTTACATTCCCCCTCCCACTTCGGTTGACGGAAAGCTGCGGTGAGGAAAGATGGATATCGAGGCATGGCCTAGGTATTATGCCGGTGTGCATGTGGGCGAAGCACTTTATTAATTTTTTTTTCTTTTTTTCTCAAAAATATAAAGAAGCATTCCACTTATATCTAACAGAGTTTATGTTTAGTTCATTTGTGTAATGTAAGAATAATCACATTTCATTGTTCTTAAAACTAACAGAGTATATTTCATATAATTTATTATAATACATAATATTCTTCGTCTTCGTTTCCATCTTCCTCGGGTTGTGATTTCAGTTTCGGAAATTTAGGTATAACGCCCGTGAAGTTGTTGCTGAATTCGACGGTGAAACTACAGCATTGTCAATTAAGTCAAACGAATCCAACACATCGTAGGAGGTTCTGGGGATGGCGTGTTTACCACAAAGCGATACATTTACGTACCGGCTGAATTTAATGGATTGGATATTGTGCATCTGTAATCAGTGGTGATATTACGCCAACGAAACGATTGCTGTTGAGTGTAATAATGTCCATTTTCGATCCATTGGGACTCTTGAGCCACTTACCTATAACAGCTAAGCTTATGATGCGTGAGATCTGGAAGCGAGATATAGGGCGGGACGAGCTAGTTACACCGGAAGTTAGCAACATTTGATTCCAATTTCGTAGACAAATGTTGAATGTATCAGATTGCCACATTCCACGTCACTACTTCTACAAAGGAAAGCCAGAGTCCTTGCAACTACATATATTTGTTGACGCTAGTGAGGATGCCTTTACGGCTGTAGCATATTGGAGATCGGAGACCTCATCGGGTGATGTGGTCGTTTCAATAGTATTTGCCAAAACTAGAAGTGCACATCTGAAGCCGCTCTCCATCCCAAGACTTGGGTTGCAGGGGGCATTACTGGGATCGCGCATGATGTGGACGATAGTGGAGGAGCGCGAGTAAACAAAATTGTATTTTTGAGCGACTCAAGGACGGTCCTCAAGTGGATAGCCAGTGAGCATTGCCGCTATAAACCTTTCGTAGCCCATCGGATCGCCGAAATTCTGAGTGTGTCAAAGCCGTCGGATTGGAAATGGGTACCCACAAAGGAAAACGTTGCCGACGAGGCCACTCGAGTTCACAACGACGTAAATGTGGGTCCGTCCTCTCGATGGTATACAGGTCCAGCGTTTTTACATCGGCGTGAGAGTCAGTGGCCTACGGATACTTCCAATGATACAGCTACAGAGGATCATGAAGAACTGCGCCCTAAATTCACACTTTTAGCTATTAAACAAATTTGTACTGATTTGAAAGGTTTTCAGCGTATACAAAACTGAAAAGAGCCGTTGCCTAGGTCCTATGCTTCATTAATAATTGCAATTCAACCACCCGACAAGCCAGCAGTACATTGCATTACGGGTTGGCTGCTTCAGAACTTGAATCAGTAGAGCATTTATTGTGCCGCCAGGTGCAGAACGAAGTTTTTGCCGACGAGATAACTCGACTGAAGAATGGCGTGGCCGTGCCAGCTAACAGTTCACTCTACGCTCTTTCACCTTTCGTAGATGTTCATGGAGTCCTGCGGGTCAGTGTTCGCTTGAATGATGCCAGCTGGTTGGCATACGACGCAAAATATATAATAATCCTACCGTCAAACCACCCCGTAACAAAGCTTATCGTCTCCCATGAGCATAGTCATATGAAGCACTTGAACTCCGAGGCAACAATTTGTATAATACGACAAAGGTTTTGGATCCCGAATCTAAGAAAAGACCTTCGTGGAGTCATAGCAGGGTGTAACAGATGCAAAATTAAGAGCGCGAAGCCGAAGTCATCGCAGATGGGACAACTTCCGAAGGATTGAGTTACTCCATATGTGAGACCGATCACGTACACCGGCTTGGACTATTTTAGGCCTGTAAGAGTCACAGTTGGGAGGCGCACAGAGAAGAGATGGGTGGCCTTGTTCACATGCCTGACGATGAGGGCTATCCACCTTGATGTTGCACATGACCTTTCAACGGACGCACGTATCCTTGATTTGCGCAACTTTATGAATAGAAGAGGGGTTCCAAAACGGATACGATCGGATAATGGGAAAAATTTCTTCGGTGTGGATGGCGAGTTAAAGCGCTTAAAAGATGTGTTTTTTTTTGCTACGAATTACAGAGTGAGATGTCGAGTAAAAGCGTTGAGTGGGTATTTAACTGTCCTGAAAATCCATTGGCGGGGGGTGCTTGGGAACGCATGGTGCAATGCATGAAGAAGGTACTACGTCATACAATGAAAGAGATACATCCAAAGGAGCACGCGTTTCAGAGTTTGTTGATTGGAGCTGAGAATATAGTGAACTCTCGGCCACTAACGCATTTACCCGTTGACCCACAACAAGAGGAGCCTTTAACCCCCAACCATTTTTTGCTGGGTAGCGCCAACACAGCGCAAACCCCAAGGTGCATGGGGCTGCCGGAGAACTGCTGTTCCCTATGTAAGCAGTGGCATATCGGCAGGCAGATGCGAGATCGATTCTGGAAGAGGTGGGTAGAGGAACACTTGCCAACACTGACTAGGCGGTCAAAGTGTTGTTCGCCTACAGACCCGCTATAGAAGGGGACTTGGTATTAATTTGTGACCCCAACTAGCCTAGGAAAGGGTGGCGTCCTGGCAGGATCTAAAGAATATACCCTCGCAAGGATGGTCAAGTTCGGTGGGCAGACGTGCTGACACCTGTTGGTTTGGTTCAGCGTCCTGCATCAAAGCTGGCAAAGCTCGATATGGCGGTGAATCCAGCGTGGTCACGGGGGCGGGGATGTAATAGATTGAATTATTTGAAATGTAAACTAGCTGGCAATCTAAGTTGCCAAACGTATACTTCACCACAAATACATATCTGTTTAGTTGTGCTTTGCTCACCCCAGCTGTTTCTTGTTTGTTCGTCATTCGCATATTCCTTTACTTTTAGCGGTATAAATTGATCTACAGCACAAAATTCCGTCATTGGAAAATTACCACGCGTAGCGAACGGACGGAGAAAGATACTGGGGTAAGTAATGTGTCTAATTTATTGTCAAATTGAATGTTACTTTATAACCTTTTTTACACAGAAATAAACTTGAATATTGCAATTCATGTTCATCCCAAATCCGTATTATTTGCTACGCTACACGCCCTAATGCACATTTTTGCATTAATTACACCAGTTACCCAAATAAAGGTTGATTTTGGAGAGTGTTATCAATGTTGATTGTCCTTTACCGTATATAGATCCAGCACATTCCGGTAAGAAGCACAATTAACCCGACCCCCACTTCCGAGTGCCATGAGAAACTTGGAGACAACATTGGAGCGCTTAATATAAATGATGTTTCAAGCTGAATTATAACAAAAAAAAGGAAAAAGTAAAAATTTTGAAAATGGGCGCTCCCTTTTATGACCTAGCAATTTAAATTTTTTTTTTTAAAGATCGGTGCTTCCCCAAAGTGGACGTTCTTCATACGGTTAGTGTTGTTCGGCGCCTATTAAAGGGAAAGGTAACAGATCAACAACCCCTGCGAGGACAGGCACCTTGTAGTGGTGCAGGGGCTTACGCCGATCACAAGTTGTCGCGAGTCGGCCGGATGGGAGCAGCCTCGCTACTCACATCCGACTGATTCGTCGCGCATGCGAGCGGTAACTAGGAACTGTCACCTCCTAATTCAGGGTGTTATGCGACACCGTGCCCATTGGACTGGTTTGCAGCCAGGAGGTTTACAACACCGGCTGTATTATAACGGCGCCTCCCTGACACCGGGCCACCTTGGGGAGTAACTATGGCCTTACCGCGTCAAGGGCCTCTGCTGCGGTGGACGAACCGAGTTCCCCTTTTATACCGAATAGATCACTACGCTTGCCACGGCAGGCATGTGATCGTACGAACAAGATGATGAATACAAACACAAATAAAACCAACAACAATAAGAACAAAAATCAACAAAAAAAATTGAAGGGAGGGATAGCAAGTTGACAGCAAAGAGTGGCGGTAACAACAAACGCCGAAGGGAAAAGCATGGCGAGAGAACCTACTCCCTAAGCCACCTAAACCTGACTGCAGAAGAACTTGCCCTTTTTGAGGAGCATGCCAGGGACGACGATGACCAAACGTCCGGAAGCGAGACGGTCAAGAAGGTCAAAAAAGACACGGCAGGCAAGAACCAGCACCAGAGTGGGCAGAGCACCACCAAGACGAGTAGCGAATGCAAACATCACAGTAGGTTAATCACCACCGTGAAGACTAACACAGCCAGCAGAAATCAGCAGCACAGTGGGCAGAGCACCACGAAAGTGGAGAGCAGCGTCAAACCACAGCATGGTGGGTTAGTCACCACCAGTGGGCCAAGCCGGGCAGAGGCAAAAATCGCAGCCAGCAACAGCCTTTGCGAAACCCGGCAAAGGAGACCCCGAGAGGAGACGCAAAAGAAGCGGGAAAGTCGAAACCGCAAACGCTCACCCTCAAGGGAGAGACATTGCCATAGCAGCAGGGAGTCAGCAGCTAAGAGACACCTGGGTGAAGTGCATGATCGCCAGTACCCAGGGGAAAGAAGACGGTCCAAGTCAAGGGACGACAAAGCCGAACGTGACGGAGGAAGGAAGAGGTCGAGTTTAGACCGCGGAAGACGATCGCCAAAGGAAAGTGCGAATGCCAGAGCAAGGTCATCGTCGTACGAGGACTCTGGCACAGAGCATCGCCATGATGCGAGCTGGCCCGAACTGGGGGAGCCAGGTGGCTTCGACGACCCAAGAAGAATCGGGCTAAGTGGCGCAGGAAAGATGTGGTACCTTCGATACCTGAAACAGGGAAGGACCCCGGACAGTGCACGCGAGAAGGCACTGCAACACATGAGGCCGAGCAAGAAGAGCCCATCCGCCTGGAAATCAAGGCGGGGTGAGAGGGAAACGGCAAGAGGCGAGCACGCATCGCATCACCGCGGGTCACATAACCGCGGGAATCAACAAAAAAACCGTAATGAGAAGCAAAACGCTCCCGCTGACAACCGAAGAAGAGGTCAGGCACGACGGGAGGATGCAACGCAGACCAGGGGACAGAGAGCTTACCCCACACCGTCTACCTCAAGAAGAGCGAATGCGCCGCTGCCAGAACCTGGTACATCAACTGCGCAGGGGAGGCCAAAAATGTAGGGCTACTCGGATGCCTTAAAGGGCATACGGATGGCGGTGCTTCCAAAGCAATACACGGCGGAGGCCTTGAGCCAGGAAGAGCTGACGCGGCTGCAAGACACGATAATGATCGAGGTATCGAAGGGATGGGGAAAGCAATCTCTGGCTTTCTGCGGCGTGTACTTTAGGCCAGGATTACTCCTTGTAGACTGCAAGGATGAGGAAACAGCCGAATGGCTGACCAGAGTCACACCAAGTCTGCATAGTTGGGAGGGCCCTGCACTTATTACGAGGAAAGGGGATAATATACCGCCGACGCAAACCGTCACTATGTATCTCCCCAGAAGTAGCGACAAAGAATTCGCACTTAAACTGCTGAAGGCACAGAACACCTTCTTAAATGTTGGGATGTTGCGTAAAATCAGCAGCATTGCTGAGGAGGGGGACTTGCGGGTAAACATGGCAATTGACGAGGCATCGTTCATTAAAATAAAGGAAGCTAGCTTCAAGGTGAACTACCGGTTCAGCTTCGTCCCGGTCAGACCTTGGAAGCTAAAAGCCCCAGCCAGTGTGGAACAACCCCACGTTCCAGGACAAGTCCAGAGCACTGAGGAGCAAAGCGAGGAGGTAGCAACAACATCCAGGGCAGCAACATCCAACCAGTGCCCAACCAGTGTCTCGTCAGCCACAGGGTCAACAACCGGGTTAATCACCGGTAAAGAGCATACGCAAGCTCCATCAACAGAGGAGCTCCTGGAAGGTCTAAACTTAGAAAACCTAGGTTTGGAGGACAGAAGAGAGGAAAACCCGCGGCTGTCCGATGAGGTAGCGCCGGTAAGGCTTCAGCACTGACCGGCCCATACACAAAGGTTTCCCAGATCAACCTGCATCATGCTAAAGCTGCTTCGGCAGTAATAGCACGCAGGTTTGCCTCGGAAGATCTGGGCATAGCACTCATCCAAGAACCTTGGGTGTACAAAGGTCAGGTGAGAGGCTTAAAAGAGAGAAATAATAAGGTAATTTGGGATCTTTCTCAAGAAAGACCAAGAGCGTGTGTAGTGCTTAACAACTCCATTAACTATTTTTGCATTACAGACTTTATGAGTCAAGACCTCGTAGCAGTTCAGGCGACGATGGTAATATAAGGAGAGTCAACAGACATCGTCTTCGCAGCGGCCTACTTTGCGGGAGACAACTACGAGGTTCCTCCAGAGGGTGTGAAGAAACTGACGGAATACTGCAGATGGGCAAAAATACCGTTGATCATGAGATGCGACGCGAATGCGCACCACGAGGTATGGAAGAGTACAGACACCAATTCGAGCAGTGAGTCCGTTCTTGAATTTATTATTAGTAATGACCTAAGCATATACAACGTTGGGAATTTACCAACCTTCATCACTAGGTCTAGAGAAGAATTCCTGGACATAACCCTGGGTAACGATCTGGCTGATGAGCTGGTCTCTGGATGGGGGGTTTCCTCTGAACCCTCAATGTCGGACCATCTTATTATCCAGTTCGTCATCGGGGCTATGCCCATAGAAGGACCACCAAGGCGAAACCCCAGGAACACAAACTGGGACATGTTCAGGAACATAATACAGGGAAATCTTCCTATCATAGATAGTAGGAACAGAGGAACAAGTTATATGGAATTGGAGACAAGAGTTAATAACTTCAACCGTGTCATTATTGAAGCGTTTAACTCTAGCTGTCGAGAATCCAAAGGCCCAGGAAATAAAACCCCCTGGTGGTCGAGGAAACTCTCGGAAATGAGGAAAACCGTGCGCAAACTCTTTAACCAAGCGAGGCGCACGGGAAACTGGGAGCAATACACAGTGAATCTAACAGCATATAACAAAGAGATTAGAAAAGCTAAAAGAAAGAGCTTCAGGAAATTTTGTGAGGGTATTTCGGAGGTTCCAGAGGCGGCAAGGCTCCACAAAGCCCTAGCCAAGGACCAAAGGGAGACACGACTATCAATTAAGCTCCCTGATGGAACCTACTCAAGGACTGAGGAAGAAAGAGCACGTGCCCTGCTTGCAGCTCATTTCCCGGACGCATCCTCGGATACCTCAACGGAGGAGGCTCGAGAAGGGAGACCAACACCCACAGATTGGAACCTCGCTAAAGAACTCTTCAACGATGGCACAGTTAAGTGGGCAGTAAAGTCTTTCCAGAGCTACAAGTCTCCGGGAGTGGATGGTATATATCTAGCCTTTCTGCAGCAGGGCGAGGAATTGATTCCACACCTGGTCAGGATTATGAGGGATAGCCTCGCACTGGCATACATCCCGACGGTGTGGAGAAGAGCAAAAGTGGTCTTTATACCTAAGGTGGCTAAAAAGGACTACTCCAGTCCTAAGTCCTTTAGGCCTATAAGCCTGACATCCTTTGCTCTCAAAGCAATGGAGAAGATTGTAGACCATGAGATTAGATCAAAGGCTCTCGTTAGAGTGCCACTACGTAAAGATCAGCATGCATACAGAACAGGCAGGTCGACAGAAACTGCACTGTATCAGCTGTCCACAGAAATCCAAAGTGCGCTCGAGTGCGGGGAGATAACTCTATGCGCATTTTTGGACATAGAGGGGGCTTTCGACAACACGACACACGAAAGTGTGAATCGGGTACTCGAGAGAAGAGAGATACAGCGTCCAATCCGTATGTGGATAAACGCCTTATTTCGCACGAGGATTGCCGAAACCTCAAGTGGGGACGGTACAGTAGAGATTAAAACAACGAAAGGATGTCCACAAGGGGGCGTCCTGTCACCCCTGCTGTGGAGCCTGGTAGTAGATGAACTTCTACAGAGGCTCTCAGACAACGGAATCCGATGTCAGGGGTACGCGGATGATATTGTTTTCATTGTAAGGGGCAAATGTGAGAGCACCCTTTGCGACATAATGCAAAGGGCATTGAGGTTAACGAAAGAATGGTGTACTGAGGTAGGGCTAAGCATCAACCCTAACAAGACATCCATTGTGCCCTTTACCAGGAAAAGGAAACTGGAAGGGATTAGGCAAATCACAATGGATGGAGTACAGATGGAGTACACGTCTGAGGTGAAATACTTGGGAGTCACGTTTGACTCTAATCTCTTATAGAAGAAACACGTCGACAACATCATATCAAAGGCTACAAGAGCAATAATGGTGTGCAGACGTATTGCAGGAAGATCCTGGGGATGCAGCCCAAAGATCCTAAGATGGATGTACACTATGATAGTGAGACCTATCATAGTGTACGGAGCAGTTGCGTGGGCATCAAGAACAACCATGGTGACCGTACAAAAATCGCTCACGAAGCTTCAACGCTTAGCGTGTGTCTGCATTACGGGAGCCATGCGAACATGCCCGACGGCAGCAATAGAAGTGCTGCTTGAGCTAACGCCTCTACATATAATAATTGAGCAGGCAGCCAGGAGTACTTTAGTAAATATAGCTAAAGAGGGATGTGGAAGAGGCAAAGTGATACAGTCACGGAGCATGGCGAAGCTGCAGGAGCAGATTCCACTTATCCAACTTCCCAGAGATGATACGAGGAAGATAATTAAGTTTGAGAAGCGCTTCAAAATAGAGCTAGGGAACAAATGTACGTGGGACACCTCCAGGATTGAAGCGCTTCACCAGGAACACGCTATAATATGGTACACCGATGGCTCGAGGACACCGGAGGGCATAGGAGCGGGGATCTTCGGGCCCCGAACCAAAATATCCCTACCACTTGGAAAATATCCGAGCATCTTCCAGGCCGAAGTTGTTGCCATAAGCCGGTGTGCAGAGATAAATTTACAGCGGGGATATACCAACGAGAAAATCGTTATACTCAGCGACAGTCAAGCTGCACTCAAGGCATTAGCTTCGGTTGAGATCAAATCATCAACAGTCCTTGAGTGCGTGGAGAGGTTAAACAATCTAGGAGTCAACAACACCATCCGTCTGGCATGGGTACCTGGACACAGAGGAGTGGTTGGTAACGAGCGAGCCGACGAGCTTGCCAAGTTGGCAGCGGCCGGAAAGCCAATAGGACCCGAGCCTATGGTGCCAATAGGGTCACATACAATAAGGGAGGACTTTATACAAAAGGAGGCGTGCCTCAGAGAACAACACTGGTGCGAGAGTCCAGGACTTCGGCAGGCAAAGGCACTAATAAGAGGGTACAACTCGAAGCGATATAAGGCTATGATTAACCTCCCAAAAAGTAGCCTTAGGATTGTAACAGGTATACTCACAGGTCACTGTAGGCTAAAGAGCCACATGCATAAATTGGGCATATCAGCTAGTAGCCTCTGTCGCTTCTGTGATGTCGAAGATGAGTCTGCAGAACACATCCTGAAGGAATGTGAGGCAGTCGCGAGACGAAGACTTAGAATCCTAGGATCATCCAAACTAGGAAATAGTCACATACACTCTCTGAAGCCGGGAACCATTCTGGATTTTCTCAGGGAACTCGGCTTGGATGAAGTGTTGTAAAGAGAATTGAGGGCACAATAGACCAACAGGTCGCAATGCTTAACCTCGCAACATCTATCTATCTATCTATCTAACAGATCAACAAAAACCGTTGAGAGAAAGTACATGTTATTCATTCGTATCTTACTATTTACAAACACATACAGAATTATTAAATGGGGATAGGTACCAACCTATGTTACCCCAAAAAAAAAAAAATACTGGGTGTGGCGTTCGAGCAGGACCTATATTTTGGAGAGCATGAAGGGCAATTATACCAAAAGTTCAGATCTGTAACCAAGTCCTCAAAATCCTAGGTGACAGCACTTGATTCAAATACAAAGAAAGGCTCATAGCCACTTCTCAAGCTATTTGCCTGCCGTTTGTATCCTACGCGTTCCCAATATGGTCATCTAGTCTAATAGAAACACACTGGTTTTTGCCTTCTTACTTACTTACTTACTTAATTGACACTTAAAAATAAATGTAAGGCGCGATAAATTCCGAAGAGATCTAAGGCCGAGCTTCTCTTCCAATTTGCGTCGTGCTCCTCTGGATTTTCCCTACAAATTGGACGGACGGGACCTACATGTTTTATGCCGACTCCGACCGGCATCTGCAAGGCAGATGAGTTTTCACTGAGAGCTTTTCATGGCAGAAATACACCCGGAGCGCTTGCCAAACACTGCCGAGGGGCGACTCCTCTTAGAAAAATTTTCTTCTAATTGAAAAATCTTATTTCTAAAATTTTGATGTTGCTTTGCCCGGTTTTGAACCCAGGGCATACGGTGTGGTAGGCGGAGCACGCTACCATCACACCACGATGGTTGCCTTCTTACGTCTCAATAATATCATCTTTACAGTAAGGCGAGAAATATCCCCATAAAAGGAAGCAATGAAATACTGAACAAATAGTTTTCAGCCCATATGAGATATTTCCTGCAATGCCAAAAACTTTCGAGAAGAGCGATCGTGGAAAGGTCGAAAACAATATTCGATGGGTAGATAAGACTGAATCATGCATCCAACTCTTGTAGAGCTGCTCGTAATGTTTTCCTACCCATTAGATGAACACAATTTCTATTTAAAACCAAGCAGTCACCAAAGGAAAAGCGGCGGATACGACTTTGCATGGAGCGGTTATAAACATAGAGAAAGCCTTGCAATACAGGAATAACTCCTTAGGAGTCTTCTTCGATATCTCCTTGGTTTCAACAATCTCTATAATAAGGCGATCTTAGAGGGTCTTTAGTACATTGAAGTACATCCAATCCTGACCTAATGAATCGGCTGCATACTTGCAACGAGAGACAATGTCTCGGGCAGCTTGAGCTCAGACCATACGGCCATAGTAGTATAGCGTCATCAAATATTGGACGAACAGACTACTTGGTTTCCTACCTGCGATATGATGAGTCTCTTAGAGCCGTCGGATGCCATAGTGTGGTGGTAGCGTATTCCACATACCACACCGAGGTAAAGTACATCAAGACCTTAGAGAGAGTTTTTTTTTCAATTAGAAAAAGTTTTCTGAGTGGACCGCCGCTCGGCAGGGATTAAGCAAGCACTCCGAATGTATTTCTACCATGAAAAGCTTCTCAGTAAAAACTCATCTGCATTGCAGATGCCGTTCGGAGTCGGCCTAAAACATGTAGGTTCCGTCCCGCCAATTTGGAGGAAAAACTAAAAGGAGCACGACGTAAATTGGAACACAAGCTCGGCCTTAAGTCTCTTTGGAGGTTATCGCTTCTTATGTATACTAGAGTCACAATAGAGATTAAAGGTTGGCGCAGGGGCGCGATACGCGTGTATACTGATGGTTCCATAGTAATGAAAGGAGTTGGGTCAGTAGTCTTCTGCGCAGACCACATCTAAAGATGTGCTAAAATGTAGGCAATCCCTGGAAAATATATGTATTTAGAGAAATTTATGTCTTTATTGGATCTCTGGGCATAAGGGAATGGGAAGAAATGAATAAGCGGATTAGCTAGCTAAACGAGGTACATCACTAGAATCTTGTAACTTAGACGTATCAATAAGAATGGACGAGATTAGAAAATACCAATAGCTGGAAATTATCAACTAAGCAGCAAAGACATGGGATAAAGTGCGAGCTGTAAAGTGTCGAAGACAAATTTATTCTTATCATTAAAACCAGTGGCGGCGCAAGACAAAAAATTTATGTGGGCGAGGTACATTTTGCGAGGCCCTTTCATGGTGCAACAAAAAGGGAATTCAAAATAAAAAATCACTTGAAATGAGACGGTTTTTATTCGTTCAGAAACAAACATACATTTTTACATACATATAACTTTTTGAAACAATAAAAAAATTAAAAAAAAATTTTAAAAAATTTGTATGATGAAAAAATTAAAGAAACAAAAATTGTCTACTTTTGGTCTTACTGAACTCCTCAATGATAGGTTTGTAACTTATCTTAGATGCTATATCTGCTTCAATAGATAAAACTGCCAAAGCCGAGAGTCTTTCTTGACCCATAGTATTTCTTAAATAATTTTTAATTAGTTTCAATTTTGAAAAGCTCCTTTCAGCGGAAGCAGTACTTACAGGTATTGTTAACAATATCCTAATGACAATGTAAACATTTGGGTAAATTTCTTTCAAATTGTTCTCTATAATATATTGTAGCAGATGTTTCACGTCTTTAATAGAGTTGGGTAAATTTGGAATCATATTTTGTAACTCCTCATACAACTCATAAGGCTGGAAGTCACTGCTCTCACCTACTTGCAGAACAATGTATAAATCCTGACAGTTTTTCAGTAGTTGCTCCTTTGGAATTCGTTTTAACTGGTTTAAGTCATATAGAAAACCAAAACCTTCAAAATGTTGACTTAAAGACATAAATCTCGATTCCATGCTACTGATCACAGAATCAACCATGGTATTAAAAAAATGGGTTTCATACCGGCTTTCTGCAGACTTTATAGGTTGGTCGCTGCCTTCATAATCAAATATCCTTTTCTTTTTGGCTACTCTTTTATTTTTAAAATCTTTGGGCAAATCGTAACTGCTTTTCTCAATAAAATGACGAGCGTCAGACAAGCATTTTTCGAATCCAGTTTGTCGATATTCTTTTATCCAGTCACAAAATGTACGCAAATGTTCAAGAGTAATGCTTAAATGGACTTGTACAGATTGCCATAATTTGCTAATGGTATTGACACGAGTTAATAACTCATACCAGATATGTAATGATACGATAAATTCCAAACTGAACATTTCGTTCAAAATGGAATCGCAATCACTGAGTGTGTCCGATTGTTCCTTTTGGCATTTTAAGTATTCTATACATTCAACAACATCATCAAATTGCAATAATACAGCCTTCACCGCTTGGATTCTGCTTTCCCACCTTGTGTCTGATAAAGGCTTCATCGTAAGCTTTAATTTATCTTTGATTATTTTCCAGCGTTTGCTGGAACTTGAAAAAAGCAAAAAAATCTTCTGAAGAAAACCAAAAAATGTTTTTGCTGCCAACGAAGAATTGGCTGCGTCTACCAACAACAGATTCCAGCTATGACAACCGCAAGGTGTGAAAAATGCCCTGGGATTTATATTTAGAATTCGAGTTTTAACTCCACTATTTATGCCTACCATATTAGCAGCATTGTCGTATCTTTGGCCACGACAGTTTTGAATATCTAAGCCATTTTTTCTAGCTCTCCCAGTATTGCATTAGCCAAATATTCTCCAGTCGTTTCGGTGACAGCAAGAAATCCGATAAAGTTTTCTTCTATGGTTCCAGTTAATGTATTACAATATCTTAAAATAACCGACATCTGTTCAACTCTACTAGAATCTCTAGTGCAGTCGAGTAAAATAGAATAATATTTTGCCTCTTTTATCATACCAATCACTTCACAGGTAACTGTGTTTGACACTAATGTAATCAATTCATTTTGAATATCATGGCTTAGATAGTGGTGTGTAAGTTGTTTATTATTAATGCGGTTTAAGTGTTCTTGTAACGTAGGATCATATTTAGCTATCAATTTAAATAAGTCTATAAAGTTACCAGAATTCTTAGTGTTTTCGTCAGTTTTGAGAGATTCTATGTGACCTCTAAATGCCAAATTATGAGAGGCTAAGAAGTTTATGATATCAATTAATCTCTCAAACAAGTTGTACCAATGTTTTTGAGATTCAAGAATTCGTCTTTCGTTTTCTTGGTCTAATGTTTTTTCGTGCTTTATTCCCTTCTCTAATGTTATCCATTGGAACATATATAACATATGTTCTTTAGTATTTTCATGCCTGCGCAAAACATCACCCAAGTGTTTCCAATCACAACACCCTTCCTGTACCATTTGAGTTTGTGAATTGCTAAAAAGTCTGCATGGAAAACAGAAAACTTTATTTTTAGAGCTTGAATATACCAACCACCGCCGATGCTGAGTTTCACCATTATTTAGTTTTCTTGAGAAATGAAAATTGGAAAAGTGTCTATGATCATCATCTTGAGGATAATGTTCATCAGGATGATTTAACTGCTGTGTGGGACCGCTTTGAACTATATCATGACGCTTAGCATCCGTCATGGGAAACATCCACAATCCCGCATCAAAACTGGCAAATGATTGCTCCACTACATCACTGGCTCTACTAGCAGATGGCAAACTTATTTCAATCGTGCTCTCTTGATTGGTACTTGCACTACTTAAGGGCAACATAGAAATTTCAGCATAAGATTTTGATTGGCAATCTATTTCTTTTTCCGATTCCCGTCGTTCGGTATCAATATTCAGTGCATCTGGAGTAATTTCCGAATTGTCAGATACAGACACATGTTGTTGAGAAGTGGAAGCAAGCGATTCAATTGACTCAGTACTACTAGATTCAGCTCGACTGAGAAACTTCATCATACCTGAACTTAAAACATGGTTTGATACAGCTCTTTCCGCTCTTCTTTTTCTTTTTGCTGAACCAGATTCCCATTTTCTCCCTTTATCTCTATCTCTCTTGGTAATTAAGCCTGACATGATTGATAAATTATGAAGAAAGTGCCAATATTGTACCCGTAAAATTAGGCGGATTCTAGCGCAACAAATAAAAGATATAAAAAAATAATAACCTCAATTTTCAATCACACAACAGTTTCTTACCTATCTCAACTTTTTAAACACTTGTTATAGTTTTAGAAATATGTGACGCTATTATTTATTTAAAGAACGAGCAAGACTCCGTCTAAACGCGATTTGTACTTTCATTGGAAATGGCTATGCGTCAAATTTGACAGGTAACATATCATATGCACTTGTTTTGATACACAATGCTTTTTTAATAAGGGGAAGTCCCGAGCAATACTCTTTCTCCTAAAGGGGACTCCCCGCTACAGCAGCTTAACGCCAACTAATGTTGCCGGACTAAATATAAACGAATTGTCAGAAACGTAAGGGATGAGATTTCGAAATAATTGATTTTAACAGAAATATTGATTATTTCATAAACATAAATTTGTGGCGCCGAAGATTGGAATATCTTTAAGTTAAAAATTTATTTTAAGTGAGGCGTTCAGTGCAACAACGGACACAATATTAACAATTCTCAAATAATGACATTAATTTAAATTCTAAAGTTTTATACAAAGATGGTGGGAGATTTGACATTCTATAAAGCGAAAAGCAGAAAAAGTCCACACATCTCAAGTTTCTTTTCGATAATTGCCATAAAATCATCTTCTTCGGACTAAGCAAAATTAAGATCGGTTTCTTTAAAAAATTACCAGAGATCCTTTTTTTAGTTAAAAGTTTTAAAGGTACAATTACGCAGAAAAACGCCTAAGGAGTCAGCTAGCTTATTATAAGAACAGCCTTGTGTCGTGTTCTTAGGTATTTTTCATACTTTTTCAATTATAAGTTCGTTGTGGGCCGCGAGGCCCTTATCACCGCGAGGCCGTGGGCGGTGGCCCACACCGCCCACGCCTTACGCCGCCTCTGATTAAAACTAAAATCTAGAGTCACATGCCTGTAAGTAAGGTCTTGACAGTGATAACAGATGTAGGAAATGCGGGTTGGAGGAGAAAACAATGGAACACATTTTGTGTGCGTGCCCTTCGCTTGCAAGACTAAGACTCCAGCTCTTAGGAGATCTAGAAGCAGCAAGTATCATTGGTCTTAGAAAGCTTCTAGTTTTTACAAAGGCGACAAAGCTATTTTATAACATAGGTCCTGGTTTCTGACAGGATTTTTCAGTTCCGTCCTTGAGCAAACTTCTGGTCACACTATAAACTCATTCACATGTGTGAGATTCTCACGGACCAGTTTAGTCAACCTTAACTGTGTAAACAAATTAGCAGGAACCTTTTGTGCTGCTTTTGTCTGCACGAAGTATAATTCTACGTTGTAAAAACTGACACGGGCCTCACAACATAGACATGGTTTAGTTGCAAGTCTTAACCAAATTTATGTATATTTATAGCAGCATGAGTGTAACTAAATTGTTTCAAAATTTCCCAATATAAATTGCGTATATATGTTATGTTTACATATAATAAGGATGTTAATAACATGAGACTGTTGTTGCTCGCGCTAGCCAAACATAGCAATCTAACTTTGCACACTCTCTCATTATTGAGCTCCTTTACTTATTACGTATTCGCTCTTATACCACATTTACGGTTCACATGAACTGAAAACATTACTGAGTGCAGCTGCTTCTGGTTCACAGCATTTTAAAGGCAAACAGTTTCCAAACAAAGGGTGCAGCGACTCCCATTTCAAGTTAGAGTTCAAAAGCTATTACAAAAACGCAAAGGCGAAGTATATAATACAACGCCTTGCACAGTCAATACGAAACACGAAATGCTCTCGCTTTTAATAATGTCGTACATTGTCCTGTAAAAACGAAGTCATTTAAGCGTTTAACTTTGTACGATTCGTTCGGGTTATTTCGTGGTGTGATGCCTTTCATGCAAAGGCTGCAAGTGAAACTAAAACAAACGAGAGTAAAGCTTTTTAGTTGCTTCCAACTGTTAGTCTTGTGAGGTTAACAATATGTGCGGTGCGTATAACGGGTTTTGCGCGTGTTTGATTTTGTATTGGTAATGAAAACGATTATTTACGGTGAAAGCGGACAGAAGTGTAGCGATTACATTCGGATGCGCGAAGACGGGGCGATGTATATCCAATGGGTTTAAATTAATCCTTTTATTACAACCCACTCTCGATGGTGATGATGAATGTGATGTAAAACTATAAATCGCTCAAAGAAAAATAAAAAAGCTAAACGTACAGAAAATACCTAAAACTTTTAGTGAATTGCATTTTTTCTCTAATACATTAAAACTCATATGCGCGTGTGGTATTTGTATGGCTGCATTAGTATTCCTTCTTCGTCCTGAATAAGAATTTATTTATGTATGTAGCAAGTTAAAAAGACGAGGGAAATCGTAATGTGTTGTCCATGCCAGGCATATTACAACAATTTCATTGCGGATTATTAAAGTGTATATTCACCCAACTGCACCTGTCCCAATATTTAACCACTTTCCCCATCAGTCCGCACAAGTCCCTATATATTTTACGATATACTACGTTATGAATGAAAATAGTGAAAAAGAAAATATAAAAATAACATTCATAATATCAACTGCTTGACAGTAAATAATTTGTTATTTGCTCTGCTAAAATGGCTGCTGCTGCTGCCATGGCTTATCCGTCCTTAGCGGATGTACTACTAGTGCCGTTTGTGAGAATATTTGCTTGAAGTGCTAGTGGTTTTTATAAGGACGTCATCACTCTGGATGGCACACTGTTTTGTCGTTGATGACTGCAGTAGTTTGAAGCAGCGTTAGCCGCTTAAAGCGAACAACAACAATAACGGCTAGTTAAATCAACAAACTTGCCAAAAAATTGACTAACTGACCAAATAACTGTCGTAACATTTGTGTTTGCGGTTATTGAACTATGCGGTATATTTATAAATCGTTACCTTCGAATGTGCATTGTTTACACTCACTCTTTCGGTCGGTCGGTCGGTGTGTGAGTGTGTGTGTGCATACTTAGTTGTTAACGCTTGCGTGTCGTACTACTTTTAATTCGTAGTTTTGAGCGCTTTTATGGTACTGATAATAAGCGAATATGGTCACAGAATGATTGCTCATGCTGTATGCCTTTTGTTTGTTGATATGGTGTGCCGCACTAACAAATGAAAGGATTTGTAGTGCATAACTCAAATTTTAAGTAAGTATAATTAAATTTGTAGTAAAATGGGCGGGCTGTGAACTTGATGGCTACCTAATTTAATATGTACATAATAAATAGCTGAATTTTTGAAGACGTAAAATTTGCTGCATTACTTTAGGGTTCGGTTTTTGTAGCAAGCTTAAGTTAAAATTAAATCTGTTTAGTGTTTAACCCTGCCTATTTGATCACCTTAACTAAGATAAGCATTAGAATTGTATGCAAACGGCGAAAGTTAGTATTAAACTGAGCTCTACTTTATGATATTATAATATGTGTTATTATATTACCCTATTCTAAAACAAGGTCGAAACTTTGAAGTTTTATCAAGAAGGATTTTCGTATATCAAGCATTTTTTAATAAGGTCATATTTTGGGGATGTGATTTAATATTGTAATCCTATCTCGAAGGACAATATAAATGAAAGTAACAGAAACATTTTTTTTTAAAGAAGAAGTGTAAATTTATTTTGGTTTAATCGATATAAAACGCTAAACTATAATATATAGGTTAGGTTAGTTTGAATTGGCTGGTCCATGAGGACCTCACATAGACTGAGTGAATCTGTAGTGTTTCCAGAAGTTAATTTTAGCGACCAATATGAAAATACCTATCAAAAACCAGGACCTATGTTATAAAATAACTCCGTCCTCTTGGAAAACACCAGAAGCTTTCTAGGTCTTAAATCACTTGCTGCTTCTAGATCTGACAGCTGTATCACTCCTAATAGCTGGAGTCTTAGCCTGGCAAGCGCAGGGAACGAGCACAGAACATGCTCGATCGTTCCCTCCTCTATAACATATAAAATATAAAAATAAATTTTAGTTTACGAGTCTAATCGCCACAGCGCACAATGAGGTCGCTCATACTCATTTATGTATATCTAGGTGGAGTGCTCACAGTTTTGAATTCTCTTTTTTCACATCAGAATCTCTTTTTATACTCAGCGTGCTTTGCACACAGAGTATATTAACTTTGATTGGATAACGGTTGGTTGTACAGGTATAAAGGAATCGAGATATTTATATAGTCTTCCATATATCAAAATCATCAGTGTCAAAAAAAAAAACAAATTATTGAGCCATGTCCGTCCGTCTGTCCGTTAACACGATAACTTGAGTAAATATTGAGATACATATGTTCACCAAATTTAGTACACGAGCTTAACTGGACCCAGAATAGATTGGTATTGAAAATTAGCGAAATCGGGTGATAACCGCGCCCACTTTTTATATATAAAACATTTTGGAAAACACAAAAACCTGATTATTTAGTAAATAGTACACATAGAATGTTGAAATTTGACGTGTGGACTGATATTGAGACTCTTAATAAAAATTTGAAATTTTTTTTTAAAACGTCGTGGCACCGCCCACTTGTGATAAAATAAATTTTACAAATATTAATCATAAATCAAATATCGCTAAACCTATCTTAACAAAATTTGGCAGCGAGTTTGCCTTTATTATAAGGAAAAGAAAAATTAACGGAATCGGTTAAGCACCACGCCCATTTCTATATAAAAGGTTTTTAAAAGGTCGTGCACGAATAAAATAAGCTATATCTTTGCAAAAAAGAGCTTTATATCAATGGTATTTCATTTCCCAGGTGGCTTTATAACAATAAATATGAAAAACTACAAATTTAAAAAATGGACGTGGCACAGCCCCTTTTACGTCTAAGCAATTTTCTATGCTTCGGAAGCCATAACTCGAATAAAAATGAACATATCGTAATGAAATTGTGTACACATATTTTCCTTTTAGCAGAAAATATTTCTAGTAGAAATGGACGGGATTGGTTAAAGACCACGGTAACTTAGATATAAAACAGGTTTAAAAGGGTCGTAGACTAGAACCATAAACTATAACTTAGCAAAAAATTGTTTTGAATCAATGATATTTCACTTATCAAGTTTTATTGTAAGAGGAAATGGGAAGACATTTTTTTTAAATGGGCGGTGCCACGTGTTATGTAGAAAAGTAATTTATCTGAAATGAAATGTACAATTGAAGTTCACGCTGAGTATATAATATTCGGTTACACCCGAACTTAGACACCTTTACTTGTTTTCTAACAAGCTCTCCCTGTTTCGCGATAACGGACGCCAATTCGGAGCATCAAAGGAGGTCAAGTCTTCCTCCACCTGCCTACCCCAACTCAGTGTAGGTCTCCCTCTTCCTTTGTTTCCAAACGGCGGTGTCGATTGAAATAGTTTCCTAGACGGAGCGTCTTCGTCCATTTATATAGCATAACCTAGACAGCGAAGCCTTTGAATTTTTATTCGCTGCACCCTCGTCATATCTGCGTAAAGCTCATACAGCTCGTAGTAATACCTCCATCGATATTCATCGTCGGACATACCATTAATCTTCCGGAGAACTTTTCTCTACAACATGATTCCCAGTCAGACATCAATACTTATAAAGCGTGATTTTTGTTCGTCGAGAGAGAACTTTACATTGGATTTGTATAGCACTACATTTATTGGCAATGGCTTCGCTGTTCACCATTATATAGATGTTTTGTACATGTATTTTAATTAGCGAGGCAGACTCATATTGCCATAGGCATATTTTGTTTATACTCAACGTTTACTTTTACACAATGGTATTAAATAACGCTGGTAAGCATTGGCATAAACTTAGAGCTTGCTAAAAACATCTATACATCAAAATTATCAGCACAGAAAAAGATTTTGACCGATCCATGTCCGTCCGTCCGTCCGAATACAGGCTTATCTGAATCCAGAATAGACTGGTATTGAAAATTGGCGAAATCGAACCAATCATGCACACATATCAAACATTTCGGAATATAATGAGACTTAAAACGTGGGAACAATTTAAAATCTTTGGAAAACGAACGGGACTCAAACCCTTTTAATATAATATCCCTAATACTTCTAATGTCATACATAAGTCAGCCGAAAATTGAACAGTTCAAGCTAATGTTAAAAGGTTTTTTTTCTTGACAAAAACTGTTTCTTGTAAATAAAGGCGAAATTGGTTGGAAACGACGCCCATTTTTTTTATACCAAGCCTTCACACTCTGTCCTTCCATCTGTTAAGACGATAACTTGACCAAAAATTTAGTTATGTTCACCATTTTTTTGCACGATCTTCTCTGAACTGAAAATATGTTTGTATTGAAAATGGTAGAAGTCTGATATACAATAAATACGCCTACTGTTTCAATTTTAAAAATTTTGAAAAATGGAATATAAAACAGTGCGTTAACAAAGGTTGGTTAAAAGATGAAACTAACGGAGTTGATGTTTCTATAACGGAAAATTTAAATTTATTAAAACTGTAGAAAATGGGCTTTGGGCAAAATTTGAAAGAAGAGAGAAGATAATTTTTCAAGCCGTAAATCTGCAGCCCGTAATCTCAAAGAAGACATTTTTTAAATGCAAAACGCACAAAATTTACTGCCGTTGAAATTATAAAGAGGAAGTTTGTGTGATTAAAAATTATTTTGCAGAACTACAACACGGCGTCGTGAAGGGTTAAGTCCTCAGCGAATTTTGAACTGAGGATAAAATCCTACCTTTTTTGTCGACAAATTTGTTATTTAGGTCTCAGTTTTTTTAACCGGCCTTCGATCATGAGGCTTTTATAATTATTTCGTAGGGATATGAACTTATTAACATTATGTCTGAGATAATTTCTTGTAATTTAAATTCTTAAGTTAGTTACCATCTTCTAATTAGGATAAGATATTATAGATAATTATATGAGTGAATCAGTTACTAGGTTTTTAGTATATGCTACAGTGCAAAAGTGAAAATCGAAAATATGATGAAGAAAACAAAAAAACCTTTTTAGCTATATTTGTAAGTTATATGAAATCTTTTCCAAGATGGTCGGTCGTATACATCAATGGTGCTTGTTACCGGACCGTACCGGATCTATATCCGGCGAAGGATCATTGATAACACCACAAAAAACTTTCGGGGAGTGTCCTTATCGCTACAACAAAAAAAAAATACAATCAGGAATATAAAAGAGGGCCGTGGTGCTAGTGACCTGTCCATTAGGGTGGGTATATTTGTATGGACGAAAGTTAACCGATATCGCGCAATCGATTTTTGGATAGGATTTGGGCTCAGGAAAAAAGTTCCAATACGTACACCCAAAAAAATAACTTTCGAGCCTGCGAAATTTCATTTTTTGACTTTTTTCGACTTTGATTTTTAAGGTTTTTTTCATGACCTACTAAAAAAATATTCATATGTCCGACCCAAAATTGTCCGCCAAAACGTTGGCGATAACAGTTTTTTGAAAAAAAAAAAAAAATTAAATTGGACATCGTTTTTAGCGGACATTTTTGGGTCGCACAGAGCATACATGAAAATTTTACAATCAAATGAAAATTTGTTTAGTAGGTCAAGAAAAACCAAAAATCAAAGTCGAATAAAGTAAAAAAAATTAAATTTCGCAGGCTCGAAAATTATTTTTTTGGGTGTGCGTAGTGGAACCTTTTTTTCCTGAGCACAAATCCTATCGAAAAATCGATGGCGCGATATCGGTTAATAAATCGACCCAATCTACTATACATTCCTACTTTTTTTTCTCTGTAGTTAGGAAATACATATTTCAATATTTAAAGAAGAAAGTATTTGATTTATGGAATCTCTTATTCCTTCGCTTTCGACGGAGGTCTTAGCTCAAAACACCTTTCGTAAAAATAGTATAAGCAAGATGAATTGTCATTACAGCTCATGAGGTCAAACAAATCGCTCCTGCTATGATCGGGCTAGTACCAGAAAATGCTTGTACCGGTACGTGCGGCAAGACACCACTCTCACGATTGCCAATACAACAACAATCAGAGCATATCGACATAACCTAAGTAATAGAAAGATTGTAGCTTAAAAGTTTTGTTAACAAAGACGTATCTGAGACATTTTGTTAATAAGGCCGTATCTCAGTCGTTAATAAAGTTATTAATAAAGTTATATTTCAGAAGGCCGGTTAAAAGCGTTGTACCTGAAAAACAATCTTAATATATAAAAAACACGTGTCACATAATCGAGGCCAATGGACTCCTAAACTACTGAACCGATTTTGAATTTGTTTTGCATCCCGTGTGTAGTTTGATCTAACTTGAATCATAGGATAGTTGACTGGGTGACTAGGGTCTCGAGATATAGGCCAAAACGTGGACTCGGGTACCCCTAGAGTGTGTTTATAGAATATGGATATCAAATGAAAGCTGTTGATGAGTGCTTTAGTAGAGGGTGATTTTCATACCCCTAGGTGACTAAGGTCTCGAGATATAGGCCAAAACGATATCAAATGAAAGCTGTTGATGAGTGCTTTAGTACAGAGTAATATATTATCCAGAGATGGACTGGGACTGGGATTAGGACTAGGACTGGGAGTGAGACTCGGAATGGGACTGGGACTGGGACTGGAATAAAATACATACCACCTTTTGGGACAGGCAATAAGGGATGCAGAAAAATGAGAAGAAATTGAGAGAAGAGAAAATAGAAACAAGTAAGGAAGGTTAAGTTCGGGTGTAACCGAACATTACATACTCAGTTGAGAGCTATGGTGACAACATAAGGGAAAATAACCATGTAGGAAAATGAACCGAGGGAAACCCTTGAATGTGTTTGTATGACATGCGTATCAAATGAAAGGCATTAAAGAGTATTTTATGAGGAAGTGGGCCATAGTTCTATAGGTGGACGCCATTTAGGGATATCCCCATAAAGGTGGACCAGGGGTGACTCTAGAATGTGTTTGTACGATATGGGTATCAAATTAAAGGTATTAATGAGGGTTTTAAAAGGGAGTGGTGATTGTTGTATAGGTGGTCGCCTTTTCGAGATA